>NW_016818934.1:825844-855973 GCF_001698545.2 Rhinopithecus bieti | reverse complement strand
AAAGAACTCAATCAAATTTACAAGAGAAAAACAAACAACCCCATCAAAAAGTGGGCAAAGTATATGAACAGACACTTCTCAAAAGAAGACATTCATATAGTCAACAAACACATGGTGCTCCATCATCACTCACCATCAGGGAAATGCAAATCAAAACCACAATGAGATACCATCTCACACCAGTTAGAATGGCAATCATTAACAAATCAGGAAACAACAGGTGCTGGAGAGGATGTGGAGAAATAGGAACACTTTTACACTGTTGGTGGGACTGTAAACTAGTTCAACCATTGTGGAAAACAGTGTGGTGATTCCTCAAGGATCTAGAACTAGAAATACCATTTGATCCAGCCATCCCATTACTGGGTATACAACCAAAGGATTATAAGTCATGGTGCTATAAAAACACATATGTTTTTAGCACACGTATGTTTATAGCAGCACTATTCACAATAGCAAAGACTTGGAATCAACCCAAATGTCCATCAGTGACAGACTGGATTAAGAAAATGTGGCACATATACACCATGGAATACTATGCAGCCATAAAAAAGGATGAGTTCGTGTCTGTTGTAGGGACATGGATGCAGCTGGAAACCATCATTCTCAGCAAACTTTCGCAAGAACAGAAAACCAAATACCACATGTTCTCAGTCACGGGTGGGAATTGAACAATGAGATCACTTGGACACAGAAAGAGGAACATCACATACCGGGACCTATTTTGGGGAGGGGGTTGGGGGGATAGCATTAGGAGATATACCTAATGTAAATGATGAGTTAATGGGTGCAGCACACCAACATGGCACATGTATATATATGTAACAAACCTGCACGTTGTGCACATGTACTCTAGAACTTAAAGTATAAAAAAAAAAAAAAGAAATGTAATCTGTATTAACAGTTGTTAATTCTATGTGAATATACAAGTGCTCATTATATTTGTAGTTTTCTGCAACTATAAGATTTCAATATTTAAATTTATATATCCCATTGAATAGTTTGGAAGGAAGTACACAAAATAATGATGCTGTCCTCAGGGTGGTGATGTTATAAGTATTTTTTCTTCTTTAAGTTGTGGAATTATAATTTTCAATACTTTTTTTTTTTTTAATCTGCTGTAGTGCTTTATCTTGTCTTGGATCCTCTTGAATATTAGCATATGTTTTACTTTTATTCCCTTTTCTCCTTATGACTTCATAGAAAGTTAACTGAGTCTGTGCTTCAGCAAAGTAAAAGATTAAACCAAGTGAAAAGATAGTGATCCAGAAAGTGAGGGAATTAATACACGAGAGAGGCAATTGAAGTCCCAGGAAGGCAGTCATACCATATACTTATAAGATAACAGGATAAATAGAATAGGTAAATTGTGGTTTGGCAGAAGGTCTTTGGGGAGAAAACATTTAATTGGTAGAATTCTTATTGCCTTTGAGGAATTAGAATGTATTACTGATTAATTATTTTTAGGAAAAATGGTGTCAGTTACATAAAATAAAAGCAAATAAAAGATTGAGGCAAATAGATGAAACAAAATGTTAACAAGAAGAACTATGTAATCATAATGTGTTACTTGACTCAGCAGTGAAGGCAAATATTGGTTAACAAATTGTTAAAGGATTCTATTGGGAAGATAAGGAAAAGGGAGAAATACATACACTTTTATAAGAGTAATAAGCATGACTTATTTTCAGACAAGATATAATAAAATAAGGTCTAACACTGACAAATCAAGAAGCAGAAATTTAGGTGCCTTATTATTCAAATATGTGAGTGTTAATATAAAGGAAAAACTTAGAGTTGAAAAGTGTTGCCTCTGTGTAGCAGGACTAGCAGATACCATGTATGAAGCATAGACTGTTTCATTATATCTTTTAATATTAGCAGTATTAAAATAATGTAATATGATAATTTTAAATTAAAAATAATGTGCATTTATTCCTTTTATAAAGTTAACATTAATTGAAAAGTTGTGACATTGCATCTTACTTATTGTATGTATTGAGGAAAATTACTACAATTCCCTTAGTTTACTCATGTTAATAAACATCAGTGTTACCATCTGATCTTTGACAAACCTGACAAAAACAAATAATGGGGAAAGGATTCCCTATTTAATAAATGGTGCTGGGAAAATGAGCTAGCGATATGCAGAAAACAGAAACTGGACCCCTTCCTTACACCTTATAAAAAAATTAACTCAAGATGGATTAAAGACTTAAACATAAAACCTAAAACCATAAAACCCTAGAAGAAAACCTAGGCAATACCAGTCAGGACATAGGCATGGGCAATGACTTCATGACTAAAACACCAAAAGCAATTGCAACAAAAGCCAAAATTGACAAATGAGATTTAATTAAACCAAAGAGCTTCTGCACAGTGAAGGAAACTATCATCAGAGTGAACAGGCAATCTACACAACGAGAGAAAAAATTTGCAATCTATCTATCTGACAAAGGTCTGATATGCAGAATCTACAAAGACCTTAAACAAATTTACAATAAAAAAATATATATATATATATCAGGGCTGGCTGCAGTGGCTCATGCCTGTAATCCCAGCACTTTGGGAGGCTGAGGCAGGTGGACCATGAGGTCAGGAGATCTCAACCATCCTGGCTAACAGGGTGAAACCCTGTCTCTACTAAAAATACAAAAAAATAGCCAGGCATGCTGACTGGCGCCTGTAGTCCCAGCTGTTCGGGAGGCTGAGGCAGGAGAATGGCGTGAACCCAGGAGGCAGAGCTTGCAGTGAGCTGAGATAGTGCTACTGTAGTCCGGCCTGGATGAAAAAGTGAGACTCTGTCAAAAAAAAAAAAAAAAAAAAAAAAAAAAAAAAAAAAAAAAAAAAAAAAAAAAAATCAAAAACTGGGCAAAGAATATTAGCAGACACTTCTCAAAAGAATACATTTATGTGGCCAAGAAACACATGATAAAAAGTTCAGCATCACTGGTCAGTAGAGAAATGCAAATCACAACAGCGATGAGATACCATCTCATGCCAGTTAGAAAGGCAGTCATTAAAAAGTCAGGAAACAACAGATGCTGGCAAGGATATGGAGAAATAGAAACACTTTTACACTATTGGTGGGAGTGTAAATTAGTTCAACCATTGTGGAAGACAGTGTGGCAATTCCTCAAGGATCCAGAACCAGAAATTTCATTTAACCCAGCAATCCCATTACTGGGTATATACCCAAAGGACTATCAATCATTCTATAAAGACACATGCACACGTATGTTTATTGCAGCACTATTTACAATAGCAAAGACATGGAACCAACCCAAATACCCATCAACTGATAGAATGGATAAAGAAAATATGGCACATATGCACCATGGAATACTATCCAGCCATAAAAAAGGATGAGTTCATGTCCTTTGCAGGGACATGGATGAAGCTGGAAACCATCATCCTCAGAAAAACTAACACAGGAACAGAAAACCAAACACTGCATGTTCTCACTCATAAGTGGGAGTTGAACAATGATATCACATGGCAAGGGGAGAGAAAACTTTAGGATACATATCTAATGCATGCGGGGCTTAAAACCTGAATGAAGGGTTTATAGGTGCAGCAAACCACGGTGGCACATGTATACCTATGTAACAAACCTGCGCATTCTGCACATGTATCCCAGAACTTAAAGTAAAAAAATTAAATAACTCAATGTTTACCAAAGTTTATAATTATTTAATAATTATATATGTTTACTTAAATTATTTCTTAAATTTAATTATATTATTATATGCAGTACATATTATTACATAATAATGTTGTTAATATCTACCCTTAGATATTAATATATATAAAGTCCTCAGCAATACATCTAGTACTTAATCAAAATTTATTTTCGTACCTATATTAATTTTCATGTAAAGAATTCTAAGGAATCATGTTAAAAACTACTGATAGTAAAATCTGTTGGGTAGAGAATTTTTCATGGCATTTTGTCCTCTCCCACTTCCCATTGTCACAACCGTTTCTCATTACAGTGAAAATTATCTCAAACGATTGGCTATAACTCAATAGAAAAATCAATATTGCTAAAAGAATACAATATATGGACAGTACCAGATTAAGCACTTAACACAATATTTCTTATAAGAAAGTAATCATTAGAAAAATAAATTTTAAAACAGATTATGTCCTCACAGCAGAATTTCTTTACAACAGTGAAAATGAAATCAGAGTAAAGGTTCAAATTTCTCATCTGTTAGCTAAGCAGGAAAATAATTTACCTATGTTGAGTTAATTAAATCATGTTTGATTTACAACACACAAAGAAATGTATCTGGAAAAAATAGCTTGTTTAAGGTATTAGCATTTTGGTGAAAACAGCTTCTCAAAGAGTTGAAGATGTTTGGAGTAATATTAATAGTCAAATAACAAGACAAAAAGTTTGAGTGGTTGTCTTTGGTTCTTGAATAGTTGACAGATGTTACTAGTAAAACTCAGATGTTTATTTGAGAAGTCAATGCCAAGCCTGAAGTGACTGGAGAACTGGATTCTGTGATTAATCTGTATGAAATATTTACAAGCAAGACTGTTTCTAAAGAATCTGAGAAAATAATAATTCAATAAAACCTGAAGTGGAATCTGCTAAGATGTGTTACAACTGATACTGCCAAAAAAAGTGTGAAACAAGAAAAGGCATAGTTGGAAAAACTTACAAAGCTTGTGAAAATATAAGGCAGTTAATGCCTAAGGTTATTTATTGTAGTACTCATCAGCAGGCACTTTGCTGAAACTATGTATGTCTATCATGTGGTATTAAACTTGTAGTCTTGATGATGAATTGCATTGACTTTGTGTGGGCTTAACTGTCATTAGCTTTATGAATTTCTGTTGGAAATAGCAGCTGACTATCCTGACTTGTCCTATCCTATAGTGGGTCTACAACTTAGGGGTGGTAACATTTGATTGCAATTTGTTGAGTTCAGGACTGAGATTTAGAATTTTTCTGAATGAGAATCATCCTCAACCATTATTATCAAATACTGTTTCGCTTTGGAGATTAGTTTTTGCTTAAGACTCATAATGTTTTTAAATTTTAAAATTACAAGTAAAACCAGCATTTATATGTGAAGTGTATACTATGGTAAAGTAATTTTGACAACTACTCTTGCTTGAATCACAAGTAATGCCAAGCTGATTTGTATATTTCTTATACTGTTAAAAGTTAAGATGAGAAGTGAAATCTTTAATTCCACCCAAATATGCAGCAAATCTAATTTCCAAGTTCAAGCTACAGTTCTAGCATCTTCTTTCAGAACTCAATGCAAGTACAAATAAAAATTCCATACTTCAAAATCCATTTAATGGTACAGTTGAGGAGCTTCCACATAACCTTCAATTAGAAGTGATTCATTTGTAATGTAATGACATGCTAAAAGCCAAATATCAAGAGAAAAATCTAATAGAATTCTATAACTTTCTTCTAAATGATGAATATTTTAAATACAGTTACATGCTCATGGATTGATATCTGTATTTGGCAGTACCTTTCTGTGTGAAAAGACGTTTGTAAAGTTAAAATATGTAAAATCTCATTACATATCACATTAACAAATGAACATTTGTAATTGATTTTGGTTAGAAAGAGTACTTTTAATTCCATTTGAGTACAATGTTATCTCCCTTCAAAAAAGAATTCTAGCCTGGGCAACAGAGTAAGATGACAACAACAAAATTGCTGGGCTTAGTGGTACCTGCCTGTAGTCCTAACCAAGGAGGGAGAAGTGCTTGAGCCCAGGAGTTTGAGGCTGTAGTGAGCCATGAACATGCCACTGCCCTCCAGCCTGGGTGACAGAGCAAGACCCTTAAAAAATTCCATTCTCATTAATAGACCAGGAATATAAAAAAATGTACTGTTTACATTTTGAATTTCTTAGAAGGTTGCAAAACATTTCCTTGTCTTGTTATATAATTCCTACATAAAGTCCTCGATTTGCTTCTTGGTCCACAAAGCCTGGAATGCCTAATGTTGTGCCCTTTGCAGATAAGTTTCTGATCCTCACTACAGTTTTTTTTTCAATACCTGATTTAAACTGTATATGATTATCCTGATTCGGGAGGACTGAAGTGGGTCTTAAGGGAGGGAGTCTCCTCAAACACAAATTAACGGTGTTTCTAGAAGCAGAAAATCTTGTGTGTAAGTAAATTAAAATGGCCACTACTCCAATCATACCTAGGTTTGCCTTATTTCCAGCTGTTCTGAGGGTAGTTATTTTACTTCCAAACAAGTTCTATCTGAAAACCAGACCAATTTCAGGACAGCAGCTAATATGGAGAAATGGCAGCATAAGAAAAGCAAATATGAAAGAGCCCTTTGAAACTTCCAACAAGAGGCAGTGATGATGGAGTGTGGCACTACTCTAGGTACATGCCAAGGTATTGCAGCAGACCTGCAGCTTCCCTGCCATGTCCCCTCTGGCATTACAACCCTAATGCTCAACTTCCTTGACTTCCGAATCTCTCTGAGAGCTCTATGTGGCAGCCAGAGACTGCACATTCTAGGCCCTTGATGGTTGAAGTGTCACAAAATTAATGTTTCTTGGATCAACCCTCAGCTAAATCTCTCTCGGAAAGGATGACTCTCAGACACTTGTACTACACTGACTTCCAGCTTAGTCCCACTAGGAACTAAGATCCAGTGAATTAACATGACAACATGTACTTTATAAACTGCCTGTCCTTCTCTGTCTTACTTCCCAGATCTTCTACTGATGCCTACTACTGAGATCACCCCCCAAAGAAACCACTTGTCTTTGAGCACTTGCTTTCAGGTCTATGACTAATGATATAGAATACCAGCATTTAAATATTTTTTTGCAAAGTATCTGTCCTCTATAAAAGCATTAAAAATATGGATGCCATTTGCATTAATCACCTTGTCTAGAAGTGCACTTTTACATGTCTTCAATAAAAATTAAAACTAACATATATAGTTTGAAAACATAAATAGTATAAGAAGTTAAAAATATAATAACTGAGAATCTACACCTATCTCCTCCTTTTCACAATTAACTATTATTAATTCCCTTATGATCTCTTCTATGTAAAGGAGAGAGAGAGAGAATGAGAATATCAGTTTTAGTTGAAAAGTTACTAATAAAATTAAATCATTAAGTTTCTTTGAAACTTACTCCAAATAATGTCTATCTGTAAATAATTAACTGTCTTGTAGTGAAGTGATCTGCAACGTATACACATAGTTTAAGTGGTGGCGTGATGATGCTGTCCTGGTCCCTTTATATGCCATGGATTAACTCACCAGTAAAAATACACATTAAGTCTCTGTTAATTGAGAATAGTGACTAGCACTGAAACTCCCACCTTTACTCCCAGGGGAAAATTTACTTTCACGAAATGGCCAACATTTTTACAAATGAG
This sequence comes from Rhinopithecus bieti, assembly GCF_001698545.2. Classification (NCBI taxonomy): domain Eukaryota; kingdom Metazoa; phylum Chordata; class Mammalia; order Primates; family Cercopithecidae; genus Rhinopithecus; species Rhinopithecus bieti. Next base: position 848,578 of record NW_016818934.1, on the reverse strand, counting down.
TCTGTTAAAACTCTTGTATTTGAATTTGTCAGTCAGTATTGTTGATGTCTTTGAGCCATTCTTACAGAAGCTTTTCAACTCTGACATTAGTATGAAAACAATTGTCATATGCTTTTACAATTTTCTTTTTTGGTATTTAAATATTTAATTTTGCTGATAGTTATCTTTTTTTGGAAGAAAGAGAGGCCTGATGTAGTTATTCTATAGCTGGATTCTGCAGCTTTTCAGGTGGACCACAGAATAATGGGGAAAAAAATAACACATAAACAGAGAAGCCCACACAATATTTTCAGAAGAGGGTTAGCTACCCAGGACAGGAGGAGACACAGGATGTGTCTCACAGGCACATCTCATGGCTTTCAGAGTCTTGAATGATGTCCAGGAGCTGTGGAACATTTATTTCTCTCAATGGCAGGGCATGCTGAATCTGTAATGCTTAGATAGTGCCATGCCACAACTCTTTTTGACTTGCTGCATTTGATCCCTCCAGAGAAATGCACACAACAACATACAACACACACACAATATATGCACACAACACACGACACACACACACACACATCCATCCCAACTAGGCATTTTCATTTATGGACATATATAGAAACATCCATGTGGAAGCTCTATGTCAGCAAACCTCTATTATCACCTGGGAGAGAACAGTGAGACCCATATCCAGGTGCTATTGAACAAACATCTCAGCTTCTCATTTCCTATTATTCTGGAAATCTATTTCTTCCTAGCTACCCATTTGTCTCAACACAATATATTGACTGCAGCTTTCCCCTCAATTATTTGAAACACCTCCTCCTGTATCAAAGACAAAAATCCCATGGGCATTTAAATCAATTCTAGACTCTATTCTGTTTCATTTATTTTTCTGTCTAGCCCTGTATTGGTATCCACCTACTTGTGCTAAGGTGGTTATTGTACTTTCTCTCTGATGGGCTAGTTGTTTTTTCCCCCTAACACGTTTGTCTTAGGTATCTTAGGTATCTTCTTATTATGAATGCATAATTTTTTCCACATAAACTAGTTTGCTATGTTCTCTGTCAAGGCTGATTCATTAGTAGAGAAAACATGAGAAAAATCAAAGTAAGAGAATGATACAGGGCTTGATTTACACAATTTGCAATCTTAATAATGAATCTGTCAGTACTACAACTCTGTTATATGCCCACTGAACATAAGAAGACAAATATTATCTGTTGATATATACAGTAGAGCCTTGACAACACGAGAGTTAGGAGCACTGGCTACCCTGCCCCCATGCAGTTAAAAATCCACAAATAATTTGACTAGCCAAAAGCTTAACTACTGATAGTCTACTGTTGACCAGAAGCCTTACTGATAACATATTCAATTACCGCATATTTTGTGTTATGTTGATTGTATACTGAAGTATTCATATGATCAAGTAAGCTAGAGAAAAGAAAATGTTATTTAAAAAATCATAAGAAATAGAAAATAGATTTACTATTAAGTGGAAATGGATCAGCATAAAGATCTTTATCCTTCTCATCTTCATGTTGAGTAGGCTGAGGAGGAGGAGGAAAAGGAGGGGGGTTGAGCTTGTAGTCTCAGGGGTGGCAGAGATGGAAGAAAATCTGCAAGAAAATTTGTGGACTGATGCAATTTAACCCACGCTGTTTAAGAGTCACCTGTATACATATCTGAAACATATACATATATAGAGAGACACACACACACACATACATATATGTATATATGTGCATGTGTAAAAGCTTACTAATTGTTTTTAATAGTTGAGAGACCAGTAGGAATTTTGATAAATACTCAGGAAATACAATGTAAAAATCAGAAAACTTTTCACAGGTAAGTAACCAGAGGTATAATTTAAAAACAACAAGTGTATTGCTTCTTAGAACTCCAGCTGCCCTAAAAGTGAAGGCCTCACTCAAGGCTTCAAATCCAGCTGGTTTTAGATGGGTAAGTTAGGGTTGAAACTTAGGAGAGCTGAACTACTCTGTACAATTATGAATAAAGTTATGAGGACCTGGAAGAAAGTGACCAGCAAGGTGGGCCACTCCTGGGCAGAGAGGAGAGATTTGAGATGCCTCAGAGACAGAGCAGCCCAAGAGATACTTCATAGATAAAAATTACTAAATTTAAATTATCACATTGTTTGCCCATGAGATGTGCTATCACCTATTTCCCACTCTGTCCCCCCCTTGTAGCTTTATCAGGCTGCGTTGATGACTGTTGTTTTTTTGTGCAAGTGGACTCCTTTGCAGAAACTTGAAATGCCTGGGCTAATACAATGCATGACCAGATTATGTAGGGAGGCTGAATTTGAGGATACAGGAAATCCTGAAAAACCTAACGATCTGACAGTTAGCAAAAATCCTTGGGGCAACTTTAAACTTGGAGGGCTGCAGAATTAGTGACATCAGAGCTGAGAATAACAAAAGGTAAAGCTGGCTGATTTGTATTTGCATAATATAAAATTGCACTAACTATATATATGACATGCTGTAAATTTGGAGTTGGAAAGTGGCAAAGCCCAGAGTAGGATGGAGGGATTTAGCCATCCAGTCTGTCCTGTGGGGTCTGGATGGTAGGGGCAGGGATGGGAGGTTCAACTTCTACTTTGTGGCCCCACCCCCATCCTTGACAGCCATTGGTGACTGTTCCATGGCTCTCTGATGCAAGCCTGAATCTCTAGGCCAAAATACACAGACTCAGGGCCCAGTGCTCAGTGCTGCTCAAAGCAACCACACTGTATTAGTCTGTGCTTGCACTGCTATAAAGATACTCCCTGAGACTGGGTAATTTATAAAGAAAAGAAGTTTAATTGATTCACAGTTCCACATGATTGGGAAGCCATCAGGAAACTTATAATCATGGTGGAAGGTGAAAGGGAAGCAAGGCATGTGTTCACAAGGCAGCAGGAGAGAGAGAAAGCACAGGGGCAACTGCCACTTTAAACCATCATATCTTGAGAGAATTCCTTCACTATCATGAGAACAGCATGGGGGAAACTGCCCTCATGATCCAATCACCTCCTTTTATTTACATGTGGAGATTACAGGTCCCTCCCTCAACATGCGGGGATTACAATTTGAAATGAGGTCTGGATAGAGATACAGAGCTAAACCATATCATTCCACCACTGGCCTTTCCCAAATCTCATATTCTTTTCACATTTCTAAACCAATCATGCTTTTCCAACAGTCTTCCAAAGTCTGAAGTCATTCCGACGTTAATCAGAAAGTCCAAATCCAAAGTTATATCTGAGATAAGGCAAGTCCCTTCCACCTATGAGACTGTAAAATAAAAAAAACAAGTTAGCTACTTCCAAGATACAATGGGGGTCCAGGCCTTGGGTAAATGTTCCAGTTTCAGATGGGAGAAATTGGCCAAAAATGAAGGGGCCACAGGCTCCATGCAAGTCTGAAACCTAGTCAGGTAGTCATTAAATCTTAAAGCTCCCAAATCTCCTTTGACTCCATGTCTCACATCCAGGGCGTGCTGATGCAAGGAATGGGCTCCCACAGCCTTGGGCATCTCTGCCCTGTGGCTCTGCAGGGCACAGCCCCTGTGGATGCTTTCATGGGCTGGCGTTGAGTGCCCGCAGCTTTTCTAAGCACGTGGTGCAAGTTGTTGGTGGATCTACCATTCTAGGGTCTGGAGGATGGTAGCCCTAGGCAGTGCCCCATTGGAGACTCTGTGTGCGGGGGGGCTCCAATACCATATTTCCTCTCTCCATTGCCCTAGTAGATGTTCTCCATGAGGGCTCCACCCTGGCAGCAGACTTCTGCCTGGATATCTAGGTGTTTCCATATATTCTCTGAAATCTAGGCAAAGGTCCCTAAACCTCAAGTCTTATCTTCTGTGTAAACATAGACCCGACGCCACATGGAAGATGCCAAGGCTTGGAGTTTGCACCCTCTGAAGCCACAGCCTGAGCTGTATATTGGCACCTTTTAGCTGGAGCAGGAGCAGCTGGGATGCAATGCAGCAAGGTCTGAGGCTGTACAGAGCAGCAGGGCCCTGGGGCTAGTCCACAAAACCATTTTTCCTTCCTAGGCCTCCAGGCCTGTGATGGGATGGGCTGCCATGAAGATCTCTGACGTGGTCTAGAGACATTTTTCCCATTGACTTGGAGATTAACATTTGGTTCCTCGTTGCTTATGCAAATTTCTGTAGTTGGCTTGAATTCCTCCTCAGAAAATAGGTTTTTCTTTTCCACCACAGGGTCAATTTGCAAATTTTCCAAACCTTTATGCTCTGCTTCCCTTTTAAACATAAGTTCCAATTTCAGACCATCTCTTTGTGAACACATATGACTGACTGATCACTTTCAGAAAAAGCCAGGTCACATCTTGAATCACTATGCTGCTTAGAAATGTCTTCAGTCAGATACTCTAAATCATCTCTCAAGTTTAAAGTTCAACAAATCTCTAGGGCAGTGGCAAAATGGCATCAGTCTCTTTGCTAAAGCATAGTAAGAGTGACCTTTGGTCCAGTTCCTAATGAGTTCCTCATGTCCATCTGAGACCACCTCAGCCTGGACTTCATTGTCGATATCACTTCAGCATTTTAGTGTAAACCATTCAACAAGTCTCTAGGAAGTTTCAAACTGTCCCACATCTTACTGTCTTCTTTTGAGCCCTCAAAAGTGTTCCAAACTGTTCCAAACTGTTATCTAGTTCCAAAGCAGCTTCCACATTTTCAGGTTATCTTTATAGCAGTACCCCACTCTGCTGATACCAATTATCTCTATTAGTCTGTTCTCACACTGCTATAAAAATACTATCTGAGACTAGGCAATTTATAAAGAAAATAGGTTTAGTTGACTCAGAGTTCTGCATGACTGAGGTAGCCTCAGGAAACTTTTAGTCATGGCAGAAGGTGAAGGGGAAGAAAGGCGTGTCTTCACAAGGCATCAGAAGAGATAGAGAGCAGGGAAAAGTGTCACCTTTAAACCTTCAGATCTCATGAGAACTCCCTCATTAGCATGAGAACAGCATGAGGGAATCCCTGCCCCCCATTGATCCAATTGCCTCCCTCCCTGGATGCATGGGGACTGGAGGTCTCTCTCTCAACATGTGGGGATAAAAATTAGAGATGAGATTTGTGTGGGGACACAGAGCCAAACCATATCACAGGCCCTTCTGAAAATGGAGACAGATCTCTGTTTTCTAAACAGCCATGGAATTCCATGGATGAGCTCAAGTGCAGCCTAATGGGTCATTTTATCTATCCTTTTCTTCTTGTGTGATATGGAGCTCTTCCTTCTTTTTCTGAACTCCCTCTAGATAAATCTATTTGTAAAAAACACAGAAATAAATAAGGTGAGGGAATCCTAGATCCAAGCCCCTAGTGTAGATGGGCTGGTGTTTTTCTTATTCCTTTTCCCACTTAACTCAGTCAATTGTATTACTGCAGCAGACATCTGCGGTAGACCCTGTTGGGAAAGATTAGAAAATTTTCCTTCTGGAGAACAGGGTGAAGACAGAGGTCTTCTATCCAAAACTCATAGATCAACTTACCTGGGAGTGGTAGAAGACTCCAGGGTAGAGGATAGAGTCCCAAACCCTGTGATTCTCTGTCCCTGGAACGATTATTGAGTGAGTATAAAATGTGTCTAGAGGAACAGAGTCAGACAATGATAGCTCATTACCTCTCTTATCTGATGTTTCTGGGCCAATGCTGTGTCTTAGAAATGATTCTTAAGAGCTGGCCTGAGACTCTGAATGCCTCTGATTAGATGTTTAGAGCAGCTCTGGCCTCAGAGAACAGACTTCTGTCTGACGGAGCATATATGCACCTAAGATCAGCAATTCTGTACCTGTCCTTGACACTGATTGGAAAATTTTTGGAAGATCATAAGCAGAAAGCCATTCTTTCTGTAATTTCTGAATAATAAACAATAGAAAATATTTTTACTTTCTGTGAAAGAAGAAGAAGAATGAAACAGTCTCAAATTCAAGGTAGAAAGTCGTATTATTCATGAATAATGATGGTCTCCAGTTTGTGTAAAGACGAGAGAGTGAGAACTGAATCCCAGACCTTCATTCTTTCAAGGTCAATGAAGTCAAGGGAAGAATGAACTCACCTGATCCCATAACCTCTCAGAAAATCTCTCATCAGACTTGGCTTATCCAGGGATCCTTCTAGTCACTTGCTTCCATCATCCAGTACTGACCTCTCTACTTCAATACAGCACATACCATCATAATGCTGACTCAATCTGACTTGCTTCCCGTTGTGTTGTGCACTGTCTCAGAGAGCTCATCTTCAGAGCATTGGCCTCTTCTTTTCCAACATTCTTATGCCTGGGAAATTCATGCCTTGCCATTTCAGCCTCCTACTAGAGGTGCTTGTCTGGTGAGAGTTTATTCTCTTCATCTTCCCGCACTGGGTTTTTCACAAAGGCTCTTTCCTTGTATTGCCTGCAGGCCTTTCTTGGGAGATACACTGCAATGAGGTTTGAAGGAGGCTAATGGCTTCTTTATTATCTTAAACTTACCATACAGATGCACCTGTATATATGAGTCATAAAGAGAATGTATATTCAGATGTGTTTAGATAAATAAAAGCAAGAGAGATCATTTCCAAACAATTGAAGCAGGACTATGAACTGAATTCTAAAAAAGCCTTAGAATTACTTGCTGTTGAGCAGGATGCCCCAGCTCCTTATACCTTCCTGAGCTTTGAAGGCAAACCAGACCAATTGTACAAGAAAACCATCAAGATGCAAGTCTACTGCTTGCAAATGCAAATTAAGAGAAAACCTGAGGGCCAGTGGCCTTGGGACTTCTCAACTCAACATAGAGAAGCGAATAGTCTGGATGAGTACTAGATGGTCCAGTACTCATTTCCTATACCACTAAGAAGGCTGGGGAAGGGAAAGATCTAGAGAAATCATGTCTGAAAGACCACCTTGGAGAATCAAAGCTCCAATTAAAGGGAGGAACCAAAGGCCATGGCTGCACCTCTGAAGAACCCCTGACCCAGATATTTTGTCTTCTGAGGACTCTGAGTCCCAGGCCCAGCATGTGTAATGAAGAGATGTGGCCATTTCCAGGGGTACTACATCTACCTAGAGGACAGAGGGAGTGATCTGGTGTGGCAGGAGTACAGGAATTTTAAGGTTCAGGCTCCACAGTGGGGCCAGAACATCAATTTAGACCCAAGTTTAGAAAAGAGTACGCAGTCTCCAATCAGAGACTTCAATCCAAAAGAGAATGCAATGTTGGGGACTTCCCTTGCTAGAGAGATGATGATCCACCCTGTCCTGGATGGGGACCAAGAGAGATGCTCTGACCAAGACACTGTGTCACTGTTGCAGAAGGGATAGACTCCTCAAAAAAGTTAATCCCAGCAAAGGATGAGTAATTGGTTACAGTGGATTTGTCCCAAGAGAAAAGAGAAAAGTCAGCAAGTTCCCCTGAAACAAACTGGATCAGTATTAGTCTCCACAGCCTCCAGCTGTGCTGAGGCCTCCTCCCTCCACATCTTGCAGTGAGCCAGTGTGTTCCATCAAGCCCCACCTGGACAATGCCCAGGGTGCTAGGTCCCATAGGCTGTCATGAGTACTGTCCTCTGCTATGTATCATGGCATCTGTTTCCACTCAGCTAAAAGCCCTCCCCTATCCATTTAGTACGGTCTGTTTTACCTATTCCTCATTTTTTTTTTTCTTTTAGAAAAATATATATATAAGTATTATAATCAATATATTAAATACAAATAGGACGAATTAGGTCTTTTTCTTTGGAGGAATTTGGGACTGAGGTTTAGGGAGTTCCAGTGGCTTGGGCTTCAGATTAAAAAGGGAAAAACTTTAGCTCCTGTTGAATGCCTGCTTTGGCTTCTAAAAGAAGCTGTTTTGTGATAGGTATTCTTGGAAGCTTTATTTTTGCCAGTAATTTTGGTTCATTTGTTTCTGTGTCTATAAAATGTGCCATGATGGCAGAAGTCTAGTGTTAAATCTTGCTGGACATTCTGTGTGGAACACAACTGAGTGTTTTCAAGTCTAGACCATTCCTCCTGGGGATGTTGGAGGGATCAGCAGCAGTGCCATGCCAAGCCGTACTGGAAACTAATTTCCACAAGATGTTTCAGATGGGATATGCTAGCTGCTTCTCACTCATATACCTTTCCTTACATAGTCCTGGAAAGCTAAAGTCCAAAATCTTGTCATTAGCAGGGCAGCTCTCCTTTTGAAGGGTCTAGGGGGAAATTCTTTCTTGCCTCTTCTAGCTTCTGGTAGCATCAAAAGTTCCTTGGTTTACAGCTATACTACTCCGATCTCTGCCTCCATGTTCACATGGCCTTATCCTATGTCATTAAGCATTTAAGCAGTAGACATCTGTATCTATTGGGATGGAATTGCCTGGGAGTCTCTAGGTAAGCAGGCACCTGAAGTCACCCTGGGGAGGCACAGCACCAATAGGGACTACCATCACATTGATAGAAAGTTTCAGATTTGCCAGTGAGTAATCACAAATCGTGAGCCACGGAAAAGAGATAATTTACTGCCTATTTGCAAAGAAGTCAGCCTGGGCTAAAAATGTGGATAAAACGGATTCATTATTTGCTGGAGTCTTTATTTCACATTCCAAGAATATACACACAGCCAAGACGTTTGTAGTAAAGCTGGCAAAAATCACCTGTGCAGTAAGTCATCTTCCTCTGGGGTTGCAGGGCTGGTCTACCTGAAGGAATTTAGGTTTTCCCCTTACATTCTAAAACTGCAGTTCCTACACCTTCTTTCAGCCAATGATTTTTCTTTTTCTTCCTACTAGCAACATCAACAGAGTAGTTTATCATTGATTACTTGAAAATGGATCGAACTAATAAGCCGCAAAAGCTAACACTGGCACCTACTGTGTGCTCCTCTTTTTTCCCCTGATTACTTCCTAGAAGCAACCACTCTAGAGCCTGTACTGTGTTTAGGATATGAAGCAATGGGTCTGGCAGTTGGTGGAAATATTTTCAAGGGAGGGGAGGCAATTGCCAGCACCCCAGCAGCTTGCAAGGCAGGTGGCTGCCTGGCCTGATGTGCTCCCTAGGGATGCTGTCTGTCTGTCCAGCTCTTATTGTGTTTGATGCAATTCAGTCTCCACTAAGCAGTCACCGATCAAAGGGCTTTTGACAACAAATGAAATCAGAAGAGGACAGTAATTTGTCATCCTTCCCTCTAAGCTGACCCCCATGATGCTGGCTCATTAATATAGGAAACCACAAAGGTTTTTTATAGGGCCAAGCCTGGGCTAGATGGTGGAGGGGTGCTTGTAAGCAACCCCCTGGCTGCTGCTTCTTGAACATAACCCATTGGCCTGCTGCAGCCTAAAATTTTGCCTTTAAGGGATCAGTCTTTGTCTCCCTAGACAAATAGTTCCTTATGAAAAAAACAAACTCCCTTGGAGGGTTAGTACTACATTGTCTCTCACATTTTATCTTGGGTTATATTGTCAGATTTTTTTCAAGATAGCTGAGCAGCGCAGAGGAAATCAATGGGAATGAAAATATGGAGTGATGCCTTTCCTAACCAAGGCAAGAATGGAGTGCCATAGGTTCTGAGGACAGCAGAAGACACCGAGGCATCTGGGCCCCTGGGAGTAACATAGACCAGGAGATGTGTCTTGACAAATCAAATCTGCATGCTGGAAGGGTAACAAGGAGAAAACAAAGGTGAGAGGAAGTGAAAGGATGCAAGAAAGAGAAGGAATGAGAACAAGAAAGGAAAATCCATTACTTCAAAGAGGATGGTTGTATCTGTCACTGTGCTAGCCACTCCCACATGCATTTTATTTCATTGAATCTTCACAACAATTATGTCAGGGCTTTATTATCTTCCTGCTACACAGATGAGGATCTGCGACTGAAAGGAGATTAGGGACTTGCCAAAGCTGGGGCATGGGATAAGTAGGTTAGGTTGGAAGGTCAAACAGAGGTGCTTCCATACTGAGGCAAAAGAGATCCTGCTTATAGGCTGTTCCTTTGGGGAGTGGGGGGGTGGGAAGGAGCATGAAATCCTACCTAAAAAACGGACAGTGACTTGTCTTTCTAGATTACTATGTAAACATTACATACCTGTAAATAGGTATGGGTAACACCTTAACTCAGATTATTTGATCAGGCTAGCTCACGTTAGCATAGAGGAACTTAACCATTCTAGAGCTGGGAAATAGAAGGAAAAGTTTTGATGGAAGAGGGGAGATGAAATAGTATGGAATAGGGGTTGTGGCAAAAGAATAGACCTAAACGGATGGCACAGAACTGGGAAGGCAAGTGCTGCAAAGTGACTTGGTCTATATAGTGTTATTTTCCAGATAAGTGTTTTTCAAGTTTTGAATTATGGTTTAAAATATATGAAAATAAAATAGAATATAAAACAGTAAATTACATATTGTAAAGATAAATAGCTCATGAAACCCTGCTTTCAGTTATGAGTAGTTGTATGAATATGCGTACTGGATTATGATATTAGGTATACTTTTTGGTCAGATTTTAATGTGTATAGATTTTCGGGGAGAGTTTATTAAAACTTCATGACTCAGCCCCACCTTTGCCAACGTAAGAGCTGTGAGATGAGTCCCAGAAATTTGCAGGGTTTTTTTTTGAAATGGATTCTCGCTCTGTCGCCAGCCTGCCATGCAGTGGCACGATCTCAGTTCACTGCAGTCTCTGCCTCCCAGGTTCAAGAGATTTTCCTGCCTCAGCCTCCCTAGTAGCTGGGATTATAGGCACACACCACCACACCCAGCTATTTTTTGTATTTTTAGTAGAGACGGGGTTTCACCATGTTGGCCAGGATGGTCTCCATCTCTGACCTCGTGATCCACCTGCCTCAGCCTCCCAAAGTGCTGGAATTACAGGCATGAGCCACCTGCCCAGCTGAGGCCAGAAATTTGCATTTTCATTAAGCTCCTCAGGAGCCACACTTTAAGACAATACTGGTCTTGGGACATCCTTGGAGGAAGGAATCTGCTTGAGGATACACTGCAACTCATACCCAGAGTGGAAATAACTGAAAATATGACCATATGGCATTGAGTTTTGAATAAATTGTATGATGACTACTAACTCAACACATCTCACAAAATATTCTGGGGAAATGAGCTTGGTGAAAGATTTTTTATCTTTGATGAAGGGCAATTTGAAGGCCACCAGAAGGCTCTTTTCTAATATTGATCTACTCATTCATTAATTCGTTCATCATTTATCCATCCAAGGGTTATTAATAGTTACGAATGTGGGCTCTGCAGTCATCCAGCCTGGGTCTACTCCAGCCTCTGTTCTTTATAAACTGTAATTTAAAATTACTTCATCCTTCTTTACCTCAGTTTTCTCATTTGCACGTGGATATAGTACTAGTAGTTTCCTCCTAGGATGGTGAAATTAGGTGAAATTGTATATGTGGAGTGTGGGGAGGCTTGCTGGGCACACAGCAACCACTCAGGAAATGTTATGATTGTTTTTCCTGGAACATTCATTCACTGTTTTCTGTGTGATGAGCCCTTGATTTGCATGCAAAGGGGTGACAGCATAGCCTGCTGACATGTGGCTTGATCAGACACTCAGTGGCCCCACATTTCATAAGTTAGCCCTCAGCTCCTGAGCCTGCTCTTCTATCCCTCAGTGGCTGATGACCTGATCTTTCTGGCTTCATCTACTGTAGCCATATTGAGTGTCTGTGTATCTTAAAATATACCATTTACTTCCTGGAAAAGAAAAAACTTACTGTTGCAGGACAGGGGAGCCCTGAAATCGGGGTTTAGCCTGGGAGGGTTTTTGGCTTCACCCATGAAACAATTGAAGAGCAGGAGAGTGGTATAAGATAGCAATCTTTCATTGAATGATATTCTCCTTGAGGAGCAGGGCTAACTCATAGGCTGTGCACTCAGAGTCCACAATATATAGGCTCTTGGCAACTGTATTTAGACTTGCATAAACCCACTTTCAATTACATGCAAAGTAAGAGGTGGGTTAGTGCAATTGAGGGACAGGTTATTTGTTAATAGAAGATTCTAGGAAAGGGGTAGTAATTCTATGTCTTTGCCCTGAAAAGGATTAGTAACTTCCAAGTGGTTGCTGTGACATTTGTAAACTGTCATGGAGCTTGTGGAAGTGTCTTATGCCAGTGAGTAATGAGGGCAGCCAGAAATTATATTTGTTGCTATCTGTTGGTTCCCGCCAGTTTTTTCACTTTATCCTGTCTAGACCGGATTCTGTCTTGGTCAGCAGGGTTGTGACCAGAAAATGAGTCCTGCCAATTTCCTCCTTACTACCTGTTATGGAAGGTGAACTCCTATTATTTCTTCAAGAGTTCTCTCAAAGATTATGGAAGGTGAACCACTATTATGTCTTCAAGAGTTGGTTCAAAGGAGAGTTTTCCTAATCTCCCTTCCACTCTTCCCATGGGTCCTTGGTAACCCCCTTCCTAAGGCATTTTCTTTACTCTGTTATAAAGCTCTCTGAATTGATATGATTTGGTCATATTTCAGGCTGAGCCTCCATTTTCCCTGTAATAGGCATAAATAGTTGACATTCAGACATGTGCAAACAAAACACTGGTTTTGCTATCTTGACTACAGTTCTTCTTTGAGCTATGAAACCTCAGTTTACTTATATCAGAATACTTTTTCTGTTCTTGTGAATTCAATTTAATTCAGCAAACTTTAAATTTAATTTGGTTAGTAATAACCACTTTATAATTTTAAACTTACTTTGGACTTTATCCATTCTTCCTTTATCTTTCTCTCTCCTCTCATTCCCACTCTAATCCTCACAGGGCCTTTTTCTTTCAGCATGTGTGGACTTTGACAGCAAGGGAAAAATGAAGAATTATGTCAGTTTTGGGGTTTATTCAGGAAGTATTCAACTTTATTCTGTCTCCCTAGCAAGGAGAACACCCAGCAGTAGCTGGATCTTTCTTTTGTCTATATTAGATCAATGGTTCCTTTACCTCCTGTCCTTTGACTAACCTCATAGTACCTTCCCTTGGGGTTGTAAGATCCAGGATGGTCGTTTTTAAATCTCCCTAAGACCCATGAGCAACTGGTATGGGGATATCCTGCCCCCTTCATCCTCTCCTTCCTAACACACTACACTACAGTTCTTTCATGCTCCACTGACACAAGGTGCTCCCATGGCTTCACACTCTGAAAACTCCAGAAGAGAGGGAGTGCTGGTCTCTGTGCTCACCTAATCCCCGACTTCAGAAGATATGGCCAACACGCTGGTACTTCCATGAGAACAGAGGAAATAGGTCCCTCACACTTTCTAGCATGTGCCATCCTAGTTGCAAAATCTACCCAATCATTTTTGATTTCCTTAGAACTTTGAAGCTGATTAAGGTTTAGTACCCCTGTCTCCCTAAAATAATGTCCCTTGGGAGTTGGCCATTGTAATTGAGCATCAATTTTTAAATAATAAGATCCCATCGTAGTGATCAATGTGTCTTTTGCTAGTCATTGGATAGCTAGCTGATACTGGGAATGAGAGGGCAAGGAAAAAAGGGTAATGATTAATATTTTATATATTTATGTAAAATTCTAAGTATCTATAAAATAGAAACATAGAATATTTACCTGTGAATGTCATTATAGCTTGACCAGAATGCCTGGCAAACAATTGTAATGCAATAATTAGTTATACAATGAAGGGATGCCCTGAACCCTTGTAAGTGATGTCCCAAGAGAATGCGACCAGACTTTAAGAGGATCTCAGTCAACTATAGAAACTTTGCCTTCAGTAGTTGAAGCCAAGGATTCATGCAGAAGAACAGATTCCATAGCTGATGTTAGAGGAATAATGATAGACTAGAAGCAAGAAGAACTCTGGCCACTGATTAATTAGGGAATCAAGGAAGAGATGCCAACATTTCTCATCCTTAGTTTTCTTTGTCAAATGAATGTTGACATGTAATTCTAAGTTTCCCTTCAAATTTAAGCATTTTATGATGTACTCAGCTAAATAATGAAGATACTGAACCTTGTATTTACTTAACCATTTTTTCACTTATTCACCAACAATATTTTTTGTGTGTACTAGGGCTTCTGCTTTTTCTGGAAAAAAAAAAGTCAGGGTAGAGATGGTGAATTTTAGGATTATAATTGCAAAGTTGGCATTAACCTACTATTTAGATGGGTTAAACCTTTGTTCCAGATTTAAGAGTTGGACTTTCTAAGGCCTTCCTGGCCTAAAGGCAGTGAGTACTACTCTTCACTTGTCCAGGGACTTAGAGGCTAGTGGAATTGCTCAGAGGCACAGCTTTCACAAGATGAAAGGTTAGGTGTAGACTCTAGACTCTGTTACATAATTTGGCCAAAATTGTTCTATTTTCTGTTGGTAGACCCTCATGTTTGGAGTAATTCTGGAGACAATGTAGTTGGAAGATAGAGAAGGGCTCTCAGCAACATTGACATTAACTCAAGACCTGCTTGGTATAACTTTTGTAGGTTGATGAGTCAATTTCTCCTCCAGCAGGCACTGTGGGTCTTTGGGAGCTACTTCTCTGGCACATCTCCTTTGGGGCCTTGGGAAATATGTCCACCTGACCCAGGCATTGAGTCTGGGGCATTCTTTTTCATACCACCTTTTCACAAGACTTTGTTATCAGCTCCTCCATTGTGACTTGTGTTAATCAAACATTTACTGAACCCTATTATGTGCCAGGTGTAGTGTACCACGGTGACAGCAGTAGATGTAAAAATTTTAAAAGACAGACTCCATTTCAAGAAGTTGACAGCCAGAAATAGAGAAAAATGCAAAAACAAGTTAACTAAATTACAATAGGAGAGATGCTGTAGTAAATCTGAATAGAGTGTTATAATGATCTAGAGGGTAGATTTGCCAGAAAAGGTGAAAATTGAATGCCAGGTTTTATTTAAGTTGGAACTTTCCAGGAAGATAATATGTGAAGGTCCCTTCTGGGTTAGATATAAAGGCAGAGCTGATGACCTGGGTCAGGTGGCCCAGCACATGGTGGCAGTGTCAGGACCTGAACTCAGGCTCCAGTTCTAGTCTATTAGTCTTGTTAGTAATAATAATGTCACATTATATTTCACAATCTGCTACATGAATTAGTATAATTTTAAATGTACAATTTTATTAGGAAACTGTGATAATTACTAATTGGAATAAGTATCAATAGCCACATTTTATTTTCATAGAATAAGGCTCGGAGAAATAGATCAAATTAAAATTTCAGGTAACAATAAAATGTTACTGCTAAAAGACACTCTAAAGATAGTCTTTACTAACTTCTTGATTTTATAGACAAGAGCTCTACATATGTCAAGTGACTTGAAAAAAAAAAAAAAAAAAAAGAATCGCGTAAAATGGTGAAGGTCATACTGTGAACCCAGTGTGTAGAATCCAGATTTCCTGATCCTAAGGTTTGAGAGATTTTCACTAAACAACCTGTCTCACTAGGCACAGGGCTAAACTGCTTCTTCTATTCCTAGGCAGACACTCTTCAAGGATATATGACAGCAGGTGAACAAATTAAATGCTGTAAAGTGTCTTCACGTAGGTCCTTATTTGGAGGAAAGAAGAGGGCAGAGCAGAGGAGAGAAGAGGGCAGAGCAGAGGAGAGGAGGCAGAGCACAGAAAGGCAGCTCAGGTGGTCCCTCGACTGAGCTATGCCTGTTGATATCCCAGCTTTTGAGGTCAGCTGTGCTCATCTCTAGCCAATAGAGGAGCCATACAATGAACTACTCCATTTAAATTAAATTCTCATTCCACTGAGCATGGCACACAATTCTCTTGTATTTTCTGATAAGGCTGATAATGAAGTGATCAGTCTATAGGATGCCCGAGTGGCAGTGAACCTGCATTTGCATAATGATATTATAGCATCTGGTGAACCCACTAGTGGTAATCCATCCATATGCAAGGAATATAGGTCAGCAAAGACACAGCAGCAATGAGAGACGCAGGGCTATTCACTTATTGGAGTAAGGAAGGTCTTCTCTATCCTTTAGCTCAGCAGGACAGAAATAAATGGAATGGAATAGATCAGGGGATTCTATTGGCTTTTGAGCAATAAAAGGAGATGCATCAATTTTGTTTCATGATTTAAATTCCATTTAAAATGTACTTAACCCTGTCATTTCCATTAGCAGAGTATTCCTCATACCCTTCTCTGCCCAACTGAGAAGAGGTAATGCACTCTAATAGCAATGTGTGCAGAGAGATCAGGAGTCATGGTGCCCCATTTAGTGGGGGTTGGGCAGTAGGGGTTAAGGAAATTAAGTATCATGGTTCTCCCTTGTGTTACCTGACCCCATCAACCTTCCTGTTTCAAAGATCTGTGAGATTTCTTGCCCAAACATGTCCTTCCATTTGGGGCCTTTTATTATTCTATTTATTGTCTTTATACTCATTTTGGAACCCCATATGCTCTTCGATCATACTTTTCCTGTGCTCTTCTTCCCACTGTCTCTCTGAATCTTGTGTGTAAATAATAGATCTTGCTTGTCTTACTACAACAATTGTGCGTTTGCCAGGCAAATCCCTGGCCTTTTTTTTTTTCTTCTGGAACTCACTTACCAAAGCCACTATTCAGGCTGAACACCGATGGAAGGCCTTCTAAGACTCAACTGAGTTGCATTAGGTTTATATTATCACCATAGAATTAAATTCAAGGAGGCTAAGAGACCTTAAGACATCGCTGAGGTCATCTCAGAGCCAGGCAGTAGTACAACTATAACATCTAGGGGAAATGGCTGGATGGTTTATCCTTAACTTTTTTTTTTTTTTTGAGATGGAGTCTTGCTCTGTTTTCCAGACTAGGGTACAGTGGTATGATCTCGACTCACTGCAACTTCCGACTCCCGGGTTCAAGTCATTCTCCTACCTCAGCCTCCTAAGTAACTGGGATTACAGGCATGCATCACCACGCCTGGCTAATTTTTGTATTTTCAATAGAGACAGGGTTTCACTGTGTTGGCCAGGCTGGTCTTGAACTCCTGACCTCAGGTGATCCACCCTCTTTGGTCCCCTAAAGAGCTGAAATTACAGGCGTGAGCCACCACACCCGGCCATCCTTAAAATTTTTAAATGAAGTATACATTATCTCAACTAAAGCCTAACTCTTACAACAGCTATTGTAGCACATCTTATTTGAAAAGATGTTTTCCATCAGAATAGCAAGACACTATAATTGTCCTCTAATGATTTAGTGGTTAAACAAATAGAAATTGATTTTATATCACTATGTATATATAGATGAAGTGAGATAAAAATATATGTAAGAAAACAAATGTTTATTGGAATGTTCCTTGTGTTCATATTTTATTAAAATGAATGTGTTAAATTACTCTGACAGAAAATATGTATGCAGTGTACACATATATAATGCCCCCACACTTATTCATATACATACTTATTCATATACTCATACATCTTTTACAACAATTAGACTATGGCCATTTTTGTGTGTGTGATAACTGAGACATTCTGGGATAACTGGAAAGGAAAACTCCTTATTGCCTGGAAGTGAGTTCAATGTGATGATTTTATGGACAGACTGCAAGTGGCTGTGTTGTTTAACACAGGGTTGATTTCAAAGTTAAAATGCTAAACAAGAAAAAGAATCAAGCCTAATTCTTGGCGCAACGTAGTAGGGCTATTCAGCCCTAGCTAGCTCAACTTGTGGCAAAGGAAGAAACATGAGGTTTGACTAGTTCCCAGGAACTCTGGAAGCTGTATTATCCCAAATGAAAGAGTTGGACTTGGATGGAAGACAAAAGTTTATTTCTTTTTTGGTTAGACTTCAGTCTTCTTTGTTCTTGATCTCTGATCTCTGGGCTGCTTTCCCACCATCTCCAGGCTCTGCAGATCTTGCCAGTCTGGATCTTGTCCACAAACTGGAGTCAGTAAAAAAAAATGCCTGAACCTAAGAAAATCCAAAGCCAAAATATTGTAAATCACTGCCACTGAAGGAGAAAGAAATTATATTTTCCCTTTGTGAACTACGACTAAAGCTTTATGTTGCCTGCCCGTCATATTAAACTATGAGATCATGCCTTGGAGTTAGGCATTTTGGCATGTCCTGCAGCTATTGTTTCCATGGTTGTGGTCAAAGCAATTCTGTGGACCCTAATTCACCTTGCTGACCTGGCATCTGGGGTGACTCTCTCCTGATAGGGGGTATTTTGTGAGATACAATACAATTTTAAATGTTACGGTTTTATTTGGGAAAAGAAACACACCACCCTTCTCCCCTTCCAAAACATCTTCAAGAAAAATACACATCAGATTATCATGCACACGACAACTATGAAAAACTGGAATGACTATTCCTTTAGTCTGATTGTCTTGTTTTATAGAGCAAATGGGGAAAAAATGGGATTTGAATGCTAGCGAAACCATCTGTTTATTGATTGCCTAAAAGACTAAAAGCACTTGCCCCAGAATCTTGGATAGAAATGAAACTTGGAACTTCCTTGTTGTTATCTATTGTGTGTCAGAATTTTTGTGGCAACTGAAATGTCACAATTTTTCTTGGAACAACATTCTGGCATCATTTGGTTTATTTATTTTAACTGATGATTTTCATTTCTCATTTTGTATCTAACAACTTCTGACAATGTTTCTTGGAGATAAAAGCGTCGTGGGAAATTATTTGGTTTATGTGACTTTTTCTTATACAATATGCTCAGTTTATTTGGGGATAGTGGAATGTGGGGAAGAGGATGGATGTTTGACTTGTTTTTACTAATGATTGCCTTGGTATTTTACAAGATTGATGGCTTGCTTTCTTCAAAGGCATCGCTGTCCCACTTTCCACAAAGGCAGCTGAAGTCTGACTCAGGACTTTAAGAAATCTCAGTGACCTCATGACTTACCCTCCCTCATTCTTGATCTTTTTGCTGTTATGTTGATGTGGGTGTCATGCATTAAAATTGAACAACAATTTTGTTATTGTTGCTGTAAGGCTAGCCTAAGCCAACTCCATAATTTATTCCCTTTTGATGCAATATTGCCCCACTTTGGATACTTTCATTCTCCCTTTTTACTTTGATTTGATATTAGACAAAAAGTATACACCATCTTTCAAAGTCAATTTTGGGACCTGAAAATATGCATTTTATATTTGGTACTAAAAGGCATGCTCGCTTTATTTTATTTATTATTTTTGTGGTTTTTGTTTGAGGGGAGTGGGTAGTAGGGGTGGCAGAAACCCGTTAAATTTAAACTATCGTAGGTTTCAGAACAACATGTTATATTAATTATGCCATTCATATTAGTAGCTTGATTACATTAAACAAACTTCTGAACTCATTTGCATGTGTAGACACTGCTTTTTTTGTGGTATTTCTACTGCATGTCCCTTTCATACATTTTATGAAAAATAAAATGTAATTAAATAGTGTGATAGATAAATTCCTGTCAGAACTGTTCTTTAAAAAACAGAGAATTATTCAAGACACTTATAAAAATGATTGAGTACAAAATAGAAAAGGATACCTGGGACCAATATTTAGGCATGGATAGTAGCTTTGGTGGGTATAGAAGAGAGGTCAGCAAATTCATTCATTAGCCTTATGAGTCAAAAGGCAAAAATCAAAGCTATTATGTAGTTATTTATGTGACAAGAGAATAACATTTTATACATTATTGAAATTTAAAAAAATAATTATAATAATTAAGTACAATTTTTAAATAAAATATGTGTAGCGTAGTGTGTTGAATGGTTAACACTTCCCCTTCTCCCAAAAAGGCATGTTCAATTCTTAATTATTCTAATTATCTGTTCACTGCTTTCTAAATAGTATAAAGAACTAGTTTTCAGGTGATTTATAAAATTCACCAGTCCTTCCGGATAGTGTTTAACTGAACATTCCACACTCCTTCTTTTCTTTTAAAGAGATCTACTTGCTTTAGTTATTTATCAATCATTCCCACTAAAATGAAGTTTTCTGGCCAATTCCAAAACCCAAAACAGGTCATGATGACCATAAATTTGTAACTGGGAGATAGTTTTTGGGAAACAGAGATATAAAGAAGGCTGGGGTTATTCCAGGGAAAGCCAGCATGTAATCTTAGAGTTGAATGCCAGGAAACCCAAAAGGATAGAAAAATAAAATATTTGTGCAGGGTGTTAGGGAGAATAATTTTTCAACTAAGAGCAATGCAGAAATAGATTAGGAAGACTTGCTAGAATACAGTTTTGCTCATGGAATAGTGAGAACAGTTATATCTGAATCCCTAGATTATTGTTCCTGGATTTGCTCTCTAATCCAGAGACTAAAAAAGAGTGGAAGAACTATAGGAATGGGTGTTAGAGGACACCAGAAAACAGGCTGATAAACAAGGCTATACTACTGGCTTGTTGCGCGGTAGAGGAGGGAGTGGGTTAGCAGCCTTCGCTCAAGGCAGAGTGGAATACAGGATCTACTCCTCTGGCTAGAAATACTTATGTGTCCCAATTCCTTAATGTATTATTTTACTTATGGAATCTATATATAACTCCTTTATTTAAGTTGACTAAAATAGTCACTGAGAATACGTAAAAAAAGGGTGAGAATTTCAATGAGGGCATAAAATAATAACTTCAGGGACACGATTTGAATATGTTATTCATGTCAAGTGTTTATTTCTTCAGGTTCTCTAAATCAAACATCTGTACAAAGGTGTGGTACATTCCTATTCACTGTCTGACACCTTTTCTCTTCTCTGTTTTCTTTCTTCTTTAAGACCAGTGGCAATAAGTGCGAGAGAAAAAACTACATCAGGAAGGGTACCAGGTAAAAATGGTTTAACAACATCAGAATCACATCATGGTCATCATATCTGGAGACATTGTCAGTTATGATCTTTAGGGCTTCTCTGTCATTTATTAAATGTTTCCAAACTATTTTAATGTAAAATTAATTTAGATACTTTTCATTTTTTTAGGAGTCAGAAATTCAGGATAAGGTCCATTGACATTTCTAAGCCACTAACAACCCCCAGCACATTGTAAACAAAACTTCACATTGAGATCTTGCATTAAAAGATTTTAAACTAATTTTATTTAAAAAAGTATACTTTCTAAGGACCAATAAAATATCCTATGTAGTTACAAAGACTATTTGGACAACCACTTGCTAAATCATCAAATAAATTTTAATATGTGCATGCACAGGATTCAATAACTTTAGAGAAAAGAAAGGAAAATTGTTTTCCAGATGAGGCAACCAAGGCCAACGAAGTTTAATGATTTTCCAGATGCAGTTTTAGCTACTTGAAAAGCAAAACTAGAACTCAGGGACCTTTGCTGCCACACCTCGTTGTACAGCTAGTGGAGGTAGAACTGGGATTTAGGTACAATTAGTGAGGTTTTAAATTCCATGCCCTTAGCCACCACCTTCCACTGCTGCTCTGAATAGAGCACACTTCTCTCAAATCTGATCTCTTTTCACCCCTCTACAGACTACTTTCTTTTTTATTGTGGGATTGATTTTCAGCTTGTCTTTATAAAAAAACTATCAACAAAGAAAACACAAATGTGAATTGTCAGTAGATAGCTAAATCAAATCTTCTATCCAGAATAGACACAGCTACTTAAGGGAGTTAAGACATAGGACAAAAATCCCAAATTTGCAATACTTTCTTTTTTGAAATTATATTGCTGGATGGTCTAATGAGCCTTTATGTCAGTACATGGGGATATTTCAAAAGAGGATGACACATGTCATTACAACAAATGAATCTGTCTCAGATACTGAACAAGTTCAAAGACTTCAATAAATTGTAGTGTTTGTCATCTCTCACCTGTGTTGTGCACACATCACTCCAGTTTTCTGGAAGAGAGGTGATTAACATCTCAGAATAAGACTTTTGTTTTTAAGTTGAATAGGTTTTTTTTTTTCCTCTTACAAAGAATACAGATTAATTTTTCATTAAGTACATATGGAGAGATCTTGCAATGATACTTCAGAAAGCCCCATAGACATAGGATAATTTGTCTCCACTTCATCATCAAATGAAAATGAAATACTTGTTTGGGGACCAAGAAAGATAGACCAAGATAGTTGAATTATTCACATCTGAAGGTTTCCAGTTCAAATGTTTTGCAAGCTCATTTGCAGCTGGGTTGCAGCAGGCTCCATCCACGTCTGTCTAATGAAACTCATGCTGAAAATCTCAGTTGGAAGTTCAGGGATTCAGAGCCATTCATCAAACCTCATCATAATTATTTAATAAGCAACATTAAATGTTCAGTCAAGTCTTTAACTCATCAGTTCAGTTATCACAGTTTAGTGCATGCAAACATCATTTACACGGTTTCCTGCTGAACGATAGAGGATACAAATAAACCCCATAAATTAAACCAACCCCCAAAATAACCTTCTCCTAACTGCCTGCCCCCTGCCTCACCTTGTCAGTGCTTGAAATGCTTGAAAAGGGTTTCTCAAACGGACTCCCTCACTAGAAAGATGGGTAGATGAGTGTTTCTTTTAGCTGGTGTCAGTTTCTGTGTGTGTGCATATGCATGCTCTACTGGATCAGCGAAGGTTCACATTTTATCAAGGCTTCATGTGGCTTGCCCCTCTCAGTCTGTCTAGCTGGTACAGATATGTTTGTCACTAATAAGTAAGCATTTTAAGCATTTAAGTATGCATTTAAGAAGTGAACACTTGGCTCTATTTATTTTTCCCATGATAATCAGGACATATAATCTAAATGATAGAATTTTATGTAGAGGCAGCACATGAGAGAAAATAAAGCAAGGAAATTGAGGAGGAGGAGGAGGAGGAGGAGGAGGA
>NW_016818934.1:770400-823000 GCF_001698545.2 Rhinopithecus bieti | reverse complement strand
GGAGGAGGAGGAGGAGGTGGAGGAAGAGGAGGAGGAGGAGGAGGAGGAGGAGAAGGAGAAGGAGGAGAGGAAAAGGAAAAGTGAGAAGCAGTCTTTAACATAGACGTTCTCAACTGAGGTTGTGGGACAGACCAATGTGCTGTTACATGTCATGAGTGTGGCACAGGAAATTTGCCAGGAATAAGAGGCTGCAAGTTTTGTAATTTACTCCTAAAATATATTACAATGGATTCAAGGTTATTCCTGTTACAATGTCACTGACTCATATGGATTCTGTTATGCTTTCTTAGGGGGAGAGAAAGGTTTTGATCACATTAGTGAAGGTATTTTTTATAGAACTCTGTCTCTTTAGGCTGCAGCCATGGGTATGCCGGCTGTACAGATATCTTATTCTGGTTTGTGTGTGTTTGCACGCATGCACACACATGCTCATGCTAACACGTCTGTGCATGTAAATGAGATTTGTTGCCTTAGGAAACATATGAAAAGGAAATTAGATGCTCAGAACTTAGGTTTCTCCGGTGGTTCCAGTCAAGTGACTGCAAAATTTCTGGACTGCCGTTTAGGCTGTCTGGGATCAGCAAGCTCCACAGCTTTTTTGGGCAGTAGAATGAATGATGTTTGAGGAGCCCTGAGGTCTAGGTTTTCACTCCACTTTTGTCATTAACTAGATATGTACCCACCTGTAAGTCTTGGTTTTTAAAATTACAGTTGGTATGCCAAATTTCTATAAAAATTTTGTTAAATGAGTTCTTAAATAGGATATCTCCATGTGTACTTTAAAAAAATAAAATGCCCTTCAAATCCTAAAGTTGCTAGTTTCTACCTCAAGCATGAATATAAATGAATATATATATATATACACGTTCTATATATTCTCTCTTTTTATATATATATATCTATATATATGCACACACTCATGCTTAAGGTAGAAACTAGAAACCTTAATATATATGAATTTATACATTTAAGAAGTTCTGATGAGCAGGAATGATTAATACTTTAGAACTATACTCATTATGATTTGGGATATACTCTAACTTTTGGGAGGTGCTCCACCCAAATGATACCAATTGAACGAATATTCATGATCTTTCCGTGGTTGAACATAGCACACTGAAAATAAATACCAATATTTTGCACATAATAGTGGACTTGGAGGATATATTGTATTAAAAATGTACTCTTGAAATTGCTGTTCAAATAATTTCAAGGTCTTACGAAGCATATCATATTTCCTTTGCATTTCGTTTACCAACCTCACGATGTCACTGGGATTCCTTTAGCTGATCCTCAGGAGAAACTCTCTCAACTTACAAGGTCTTCTTTCTTATTCCTCCCAGAACACATCTGGTCACCTTGCAGTTATAGTTCGGCTCTCACATACATTGACTTTTCTGAAGAAGTCAAATCTATCTCCAGTTCTCAGTATGCTGCAATTACAACACCATGTTCTCTTCTTTGCACTTGTCACAATGGTAAACTTAGATTTATTTTACTACAATTGTTGATTGTCTGCCCTCCTAGTTCATTACAAATGCCCTAAAATCAGAGAGCAAATCTACTTTGCTCACTGCTGTTTTCTCAGAGCCTCTTTCGGTGCTTATGACTGTAGATCAGTGAATATTTGTGGAAAGGATGGTTTGTTCCTGCTCCCCCACTGGCTTAACCAGGGTTATCCAGAGCTAGGAAACAGTACAGTGCTCAAGGAGTGACTCATCACTCTGCTCATTCAGTGCACATGCAGCCATTATGTCCCTGTTCTAGGCCAGCCTATGGGATGCAGTCATTCAGTGAGAAATGAATCACTTTGGGGAAATTTAAATGAATAGGATTTAAATGACTAGAAAGAAAAAATCAGAGGGCATTCTAAGTCAAAGAGGAAGAACAGCATCACAGAAATGGGAGAGTAAAACATAGTCAAGTGGTAATGTCTCAAGGGTAGTGATGTAAGGAAGACAGAAAATATGTGTAAGAATCATATTGTGGGTTATCTACACAGTTACAAGATGATTAGATGTATCCTTATGGGCATTTGGCAACAGTTGAAATTTTAGTCTTGGCCTAGTCCAGTTGGTTGGAGTTCTTTATAACTTTATTTGTGAAATCTTTCTATTCATAGTTTCACACACTTCATATGTAATATTTAATCCTCAGATCTGCCCGTTGCCTTTTACAGAGGAGAAATCTGAAATGTATAGCTGCAAATTTACTTGAGCTAGGTCCCTGTGTAGTAAATAGTAGAGCTAGAAGTTGAGTCCAGGCAGTCTGTCTCCAGAACCCATACCCTTAACTTGGATGTTGAGTTGTTAGATGTCATTTTCATAAGAGAGCCTGAGGTCTCATCATTTCACTTTGCACCACAGTGCAGATTGTAGCTTCTGTGCACTACAGACTCGTAACAAACTTTTGTATCTCTGAAGGAATGTAAATTTCATTTAATAAATTTAATTTCAAAAAGACAGAGCACAAGCTTATGAAAATTATTGTTTTACCAATGTGGAGAAAAGAGGCAACACATACTACTGGCTGAGGAGCAATTAACACCATTCTAGCTCTGTTGCCATCCCTAATTATCATGGAATCTGCTCTTTGGCCTGCAGTTTCCTTACCCATAAAATATCAGGTTCAGCTGGGTTATCTCTAAGATCCTTTATCACACTACTTTTATGCTCCTCTTCAAATCCTCTTGGTCTCAATCGCTTCTGACTTTGGCCTCTGATACAGGGACTCACAGGCTTTGATCAGCTTCTTGCAGATGTACCTCCCTGGGGCCATGCTATAGCCCTCTCTGTTTCTGCCCTGGAGCTGTGCTTATACTAGAATCTGCTTGCATGACCCTGCCTGGAACTCAGCATGCACAACCTGGAAGTCCCCTTTCATCCTCTGGAAGATGATTCTGAATGCAATTCATGAGCCTGCTCCAAAGCTCTTGCAGAATTGAGAGTGAGCAAGTGGTCCTGTGGTAACCAGCTCAACAAATCTTTTATTGACTACCCTTCTTTCATGTTTGATTCCCTCTCTTCCTCATTCCTCATAAATTACTCTCACTCAAGGCTTTGTCTTATATTCTCTGTTGAAGATCACACAAACTAAGAGTGGTACCTTCCACAGTCAGTTTGTTGACTCTATGATCTAGTAAATTTGACTCTAAGAACATCTTGGTGGGGCTGAGTTGACTGAGTAAATTCCTCTGACCCTTTCCAGGCTTTCCAGCTTTCCAACTTTTGGAAAGTTGCTAAGATAATTGTTGGATACTCCTTTAGGAAGTGTTGCATATTTACAAAAGTCAGGAAGAATAAAACAGGCATTTAAAGGGTTATTCTAATCACCCATCAAGGACTACAATGTCACTTTTCTAAAATTAGTTGGAAAGAGATTTTGAACTAAATAGCTCAAATTTCAAGGCATTGTAATTTTAGCATGAGTTTTCCAAATACCTGAGAAATTNCCCTTTCCAGGCTTTCCAGCTTTCCAACTTTTGGAAAGTTGCTAAGATAATTGTTGGATACTCCTTTAGGAAGTGTTGCATATTTACAAAAGTCAGGAAGAATAAAAACAGGCATTTAAAGGGTTATTCTAATCACCCATCAAGGACTACAATGTCACTTTTCTAAAATTAGTTGGAAAGAGATTTTGAACTAAATAGCTCAAATTTCAAGGCATTGTAATTTTTAGCATGAGTTTTCCAAATACCTGAGAAATTATATGTTCATAATATTATCTTTCTTAAAGATTATTTCCCTGTAAATGTATATGAGTGTGAGTTTTCAGAAGGAAATATTAAAAATCTAGCGAGTTTTGGTTAAGGAGTAATGAAGTTTAAGTGGGAAACGTGTGAGGAGGGAAGGGAAGGGAAGGAAAGGGGATTAACGAGCCAGTAGGAAGACAGAAGAGATATGATGCTGTGCAAAATTTTAGGATCCCTTGAGGCAAATCTTTTTAATGGAAGCTTCATTGACCCCAATAAAGTATTATTATTTCCAAATTCTAGATAAAATCATCTTCATAAATAAGTCCTCAAATATATTCCACAGCAAAGCAGGAAAATGGAAAGAGCATTCAACTTGTGTGATATTGGGTAGTTCATGAACCTTTGTTTACTTATCCCTAAAATTAAGATGTTGAATCACTCAGTTCTTCAAACTCCAGTCTAAAAATTGGGTCCTAGAAAACAAATGTCTGTGAGTTTAGACCACTGCTGTCTCTGCTCTTGGTGTTTTTTGAATAACACTGACCATTCTTTGTACTTGCATAGCCTTGAGTTAATGGATCAAACCTTGCAGCTTGTGACGTTGTTGTGAAGATCATATGTAATACACATAGAACGATACTTAGTGTACCACGAAACTTTTTGAATTTTAGCATTAAACATCCATGGAAAAATTAAACATAAATGGCTACTGTCTAAGGTATTCTATTATAATGAATATGAAAAGTAGAGTAGAATTGTCTAGTTATCAAAATTATTGGCTCAATAAACAAAACCAATGCTGAAAATTGTTTGAAGAAAATGCAAAATGTCTTAGTTGTCACTATACTTAGGAAGACTTAAGAGTGTGATATAGAGGGCAAAATGGCTATTTCATTGCAAGTTTTTCCCTTAACTGCATAGTATTAATGATCAAGTACTCACAATATTCTGGGCATTTCTATAGATACATTACATGAAATCCCACAACAACCTTACATAGTCGCTTGCTGTTCACTGTTCCTAGAGACAGTGAGCTGAGACACAGAGGTTAAGTGACGTGCCCAAAGTAACATAGCTACCAAGTCGGAGAGTTTGGGTTTGAACCTATGCAGTCTGGCTTTGGGATAGGTGCATGTAACCAGTATTTTATACAGACTCTAAAGTTGGCCAAATGGAATTTATAAGCATACTCAAGAGAGAAATACATTACTACTCTATAACCAAAGTTCAAGTCACCTTTACATCCCCATTTTCTATTACACTCCAGCCCCACTCCATGTTTCAAGAAGTAGAAATGTATTTCAAAATCTTATATGTACCACTCTATCTCTTTTTAAAACATTGCCTCAAATATCCTTTGTACTTGTTTTGCCATTATTTAAGGCCTGTCATGTGGCCCAATTATTTCAAAAGGCTTTCTTAAACTTTTTCAGCCCAAACTGACACACCTCTCCACTGAAAAAACACCACATTTCCAGTTTTTATTGATAATATTTTAAAAATCATCCTATGGGTTTTAATTTCTGGTAGGTCAAATATCAACTACCATAATCCATATAAACTAAAAGTTATCTGGCATTCACTTCTTTTGCTTTAGTTAAAGAATAAAGAATTCTTAGGACCAAAAAGTGAGAAAACCACTGTGTGAATTGGTCTCAGGCATGATAGGTCCACTTCCTGCTGTAATTGTTATGAAATTCAAAGCACTTATATTATTTGTCCCTGGCTGGGCATAGGTTTTAGTTCTAGCTCTAGAAGGTAACTTTTGTTGCCCTGAAGGACTTGATCAAAATTAGTTTGTTCCTTCCTTGGCTTTTCTTCTATGTTTACCTACTTTGTTTTCCCTTTTTTTCTTTAGTTCTTTTTTTAAATTTATTTTTAAAAAATCTAATTCATTAGTATTTGTTTTGTTTATCTCATTTTTGTCTAATATTGTAATTTGAAACCACTGTACTGATCAGTTCATTAGATAGACTTTGTACCTGGTTTTCTTTTGAGGCAATATGGACCTAGCTTGTTACCAGCTTTTCCCAATTTTAAGCTGTCCATGGGATACCTTGCCTCTAAAGCCAACAGTAAGTCTAACATGCTGAATGGCCTTTCAACCATCTCTGCTAAGGAGGAGACCCATATTAGCAACTACTGGCTCCTCAAGATCATTGGGAAGAATACCTTCACAAAGATGAAGTTGTCCCTGACTACAGGACCAAGGAAAATGAATTAATGTCGCTGGGTTACAAAAGGGAAGATATACAGGACTCATTAATGGGCCACAAATACAATGAGGTAATGTCTACCCATCTGTTCTTGAGCTATAAGAAAGTTGAGCTGGAGGACTATACCATCACCTTGAAGTCCCTGCCTCACCTACCAGCAGAATTTGTGGTATGGCATGACCCCAGCAATAGCCAGAGCCAGAAAGGAACACTGAAAGATTCTTTACCTTCATCTACAGACACCCGTGTTTTGGGTCCACCAGAAAGAACTGGCATGAAGCTGAAAGCAGTGTGGAGATGATTGAAACTAATGTGGTGAGGAGCCAAAGTGGCAATAAAAAACAAGAATGAATGAATGTGGGGAGGTCAAGCCATGCTTCCTGAATTTCACATGGGACATGAAGAGCATGAGAACCAAGGAACATAGTGAGATAGTGTGAGCTTCTGTGCCCTCTCTGGACAGGCTACCCTCAATCTTTTCCAGACATTCACAATTTTTATGTTCAGGAATTGTTTGTGTTCAGGGATTTCTATGGATACTTCATCATGTAGGCATGATCAATTATTAACTCAATCACTAGCATCTCTTTTTTTTTTTTTTTTTTTTCTGGAGGATGGGGCAACTGAATGTTCTAAGCTTCTAATCACAGCTTGATCCTTTTGGTGACCAGTCCCATCCAGGTGCCCAATAACAGTCTCTTCATCAGAACAAAAGACACCCCAATCACCTAGGAAATTCCAAAGGATAAGATACTTTGTGTCAGAAACTGGGGTCAAAGACAGTGTATCAGAAGAAAAGATGCCCCTGGTCCCCCTATCACCCAGAAAATTACAAAGGATTTAGGAGCTTGGTGGCAGTTATTGGGGCAGAGACCACATACATATTTCTTATTATACCACAAAAACACATCTTTACAGCCAAAATTATTAAATATGTTTTAGAAGGGGTATTTGAAAAGAGATATTACAAGTTGTTTTGAAGGATCTGGGTTGTGGGGAAGAAACATAAGAAATTGGGAATTACCCTTCTATACAGACTTTCCTAACAGTTTTAGAAAAACTCACAAGAATTTTGGTGCTGCTGACATGTTTTAATTACCGTCAAAAGGTCCACAATAGGATAACAAAGTCCTAGAAACCAGACTGTTGGGAGTTAGAAAAGTGATGTGATTATGATCACCCAAAGTAGCTTGGGGAGTCACTTAACTGTGACCAAGTTTTCTGACTGTGAAAGCAAGAGTTAGGCTTTCACAGTGAGATTTTTTTTTTTTTTTTTTTTTTATAATAGAAGTATGGAGTAGTCACTCTGAAAAGCTTAATTGAGGTAGGAGCCAGCCTGAGTTTCCAAGAGGTACTCCATGGTCAGTCAGATGCCCTGGAGTTCCCAGAGCTAAGATTTATGGCAAGAGACAGCAGCCCAGAGGGATGGAGTGGATGGCAAGAAAAGTGGCTTTTAAAAGCAGGTTGCAGGTTCTCAAATTCTCATCTCCAATGTGGGCACTGAATCGATGATATTAGAAACCCATAAGGGAGCTTCACCAAGGGTTCCTTTGCAACCTAAGGAGCATCCCACAAAGCCAGCAGGTACCCATCACCCTCAATCTGCCTCCTCCACAGTCTTCCGGGTGTTGATCATCTTGACATCACATAATGTTTTGCATTCTAAGTACATTTTATGAGCTTTATTCTCTTCCCACACTTGGATCAAAAAGTCATTGAGTTTAGAATCAAGCTTTATTCCTCTTTTCTTCTGTGTCCAAAGCCTTGTAAATTTATCTATAAATAGTTGACTTAATAAATAAATATTAATAAATCGATGCTATAAAACAAAGGTAAAATATTTTATAGTTATCTATTAAAGACTTGGGCTGGGTCTTTGAAGAATGTAATTTAAATACAAATAGGATGAAGGATAGGGTTGCAATTTTATCAAAGGCAAAGAAGATGCACATAAAATGGAAGAGTTGAAGTAGGGGCATTGGGCATGTGATTCAATGAACTTGCTCACATCTGAGGCATAAGGAATATAAAATAGGTATAGTTTATTCATATTTTGTAAGTCCTACTATAATATTGGTATTTGTAGAAGGTGCACAGAGAATGTACATGATCTATTACATGGTTTACATTTATAGATATCAGTTGAACACATGAAGAACATCAGTGAGTCAGGATATTTATAGTTTGAGGTACACTAAAACAACTATAAAACATAGAGATTTTATAGAGTGGAAGGAAAAGTATAATTTGAAGAATGTCTAGATACCTATTGCTGCAACATCTATTGCCCAAAACTTAATAGCTAAAGACAATCCATCTTTCATGATTCTGTGGGTTGACTGGAATCAGCTAAAAGGCTATTGCTTGGGATCCATCATGCAATTGTCATAAAATGGTGGCTGAACCTGGAGTTGTCTGAAGGTTTGACTCAGCTGTGTACCCAACATGACTTACTCAGTTGATTCTTGCTGTCAGCTGGGAACTCAGCTGGTCTGCCAACTGGAGAATTTACATGTGGCCTTTTTTTGGCAAATTGGCTTTCAGTATTTTAACGAGCTTCCCAGTGGAGAGTCAAATAATTTTTTCTAAGATATTTGGATGGAAGTTGCAAGTCTTCTTATGACTTGCCAATGAAAGTCTCAAAACTTCACTTCTACCACATTTCATTGGTCAATACAAGTCACTAAGATCAGCATCAATGTAAATGGATGGAGATTGAACTTCATTCGATGTGAATAGGAGCAGACACATAAAGAGAAGGAAGAAATTAATGATGGTCATCTTTTACTATCTGCCACAGAGAATTTAAAACATCACTGAAAAGCTTTTAAAAAAGTGTATTGATTTAAGAGGTATTTCTTGACCACCTGTAGTGTTCCAGATTTTAGGAATTGTAATAGCAATATTACAGTGGAAAAAATAAAAGTTTTGACTTTGTGAAGATTGTATCCAAGTACAGAACACCATTAGAAGCAAATAATCCATGGTCAGAGAATGATGAATGCTATGAAAAAAAATAAAATAGGGTAAATAATAGAGAATAATGGGGATAGTAACTTGGAGTTATCAAAAAGACCTCTCTTAGAAAGCAAAATAAGGATAGATTCTTAATCTATTCTTATACAGGGAGTGGGCTGTGTTATTATCTGGGGAAGGGTGCTATAGGCAGACGGGTAGGGATATGCTTGGCAGAGCATCAGGGCAGCCCGCATGGTTAGAATTATATGAGAGAGGAGAAAGAGGTTAAAAGTGAATTTGGCAGGAACCAGATAATTTAGCAGCTTGTAATCAATGAAGAAAAATATATTTTCATTTTGATTTTATTTTAAATATGAAGAGAAGCCATTGAAGAACAGGGGAGACCTATGGTCTGACTTATATTTTATATGATTGAATATAGCTGTTGTGTACAGACTAGACTATGGGGCCAAAAGGGGTGGGTGGGCATCAGGGCAAAAATGGAAGCCAAGAGAACAATTAGGAGGTTTGCAGTGGTTCAGGAACTAGTTGATGGTGGCTTGGCTTAGAATATTGGTATTGCAAAACTTAAAATTTATTCAGTTATATTTTGAAGGTATAGACAACATTATTTGTTGATAAACTGGAGTGGTAAGTCAAGATGACTCTAAGATTTTGGCCCTGAGTGAATAAGTGAATAGTGGTTTTTTTCTGAGACAGAATTGCCGAGGAAACAACAGCATTGAAGGGATAGAAGGCAATTGATTGCTTTTTTCTTCCTTTTTTACTTTAAATACAATGAAATGCACAGATCTTAAGTATACTTTCACTGAGTTTTGACAGTTGCACACATCTGTTTAACCTAAACTCCTACAAAACATTAAACATGACCTTCACTTTAGAATGTTTCCTCACTCCTTCCCAGTTCATCTTCATTCTATCCACACAAATGACTACCTTGACTCTTTTTTCCCCATTTGAGGCTCCTTTCATTTGTTCAAGAACTTTATATAGGTGGAATCATATGACTCTGCTTACTCAGAAGGTAAATGGCTTTTGAAACACTATGTTCAATATCTTCATTAGATATCCATGTGAAGATGCCATGCAAGCAGGATCAACTAAAGACAGCCAGTAAGGAACCTTATTGACAAAGGTAGTAGCATAGGGTCTAAGTGAAAATGTACGAGAGGAGTCTTGCAGGAGGTGAGTTTTGAGCATAGTTTTCTGAGATGATGCTTTTTAATTGGTAGACTATTTGAGGAATGACACCAGGATGGCAACATGTTTTGTCAGAAATCCTTATTAGGAGGAGCAAAAAAATTGGATGAGCCTTTCAGTGACAGGTCTTGTAAATTAAAAAAAAAAAAAAAAAAAAAAAAAAAAAGGAAAAGGGAAATATAACTCTTTTGAAAATTTGAAAAAAAAAAAAGGAGAAGAGTGAATTAAATCTCTTAGGCAATGTCAGTAGATAAACAAAATAATGTATAGGGAAATTATTCCTGCAGGCTTCTATTCCAGCATTGATTTGATAATCTCAGGCTAGTTGTGGAGTACCAAACTCAGCACATGGAACTTTGTCCATTCAACATAGTCTTGTAAAATCATGGTGAGGGGCTACGGTTTGACAGCATCCTTATTATGTGAAAGAAATTGCAATTTTTAATCACTTGCCTTGGGTGATACAGTGGATAACCGACTCAGAAGAGATGGTTGTTATTTATTGCAGTTTGTGGGTGGTCTGTCTGCTTGGCACAGTCAATCTGGAGCTCTGAAAGTAAGCCAGAAGAAGGTTTCGTTTTGCTTTTTTTCTCCTTTCAAAGGCAATTGGAGAGTGGGTCCTAATCCTGGAACTGATATCACAGAAAGTCACAACTTTGCCCTTTTCTCTTAAGATATAAAATAGCAAAAGAAAGCTCATTTAAGAATATATTATCTATCAGACAGATGTCTGTAGGGAGTGATTTGATGGATCCTGGAAAACTCTTCTGCCCCAAAATATCTCCTCCTCCTTGAAATCTGTCGTGCTTTACTTTGGAGCGTGAAGGCTTTGGGGATTCCGAGAGTCTCTGCTGCCTTTGTAAATACCTTGGGGAGGAAGAACATATTAAGTTCTCATCAGTTGGGGGATTTATTTCATTTATCTTGAGGGCAAAGCCCTGTGGGAACAGAAAGCAGAAGGGAGGTGGTGATGCTAAAAGGAATAGAGCCTTGAAGTGGGGGCAGTTTGTAAGGGCGCACCCCAGGGAGGTCTTGTTGACTTCAGCATTTCACCACGGTCTGGGTGTGCCATCTCACTGCACTCAGATCCCCTTCTGAGGCTGTTCATCCATTTCTCTCCTCCCCCTCTTTAATGTGTTGCAAACTCTACCTCTTAGCCATTATCCGAAGCACTTATGCATACTCATCCATCAGGAAGTGTCCCTTTCTCCCTTTTGCCCTCTCTGTGTCCTTTTGGCTCGCCTTCTTTCTGCTCCATTTAGAAATGTTGACAAGGCATTGTTCACTGCTGACTAGTTTGGTTTTTAAGTTTAGTTATTAAGCGGCTCTTTTGTTGTTATTGTTGTTTTCTGCAGCATTGGATCTTAATAGCTGCTGAACTGCAAATAATGGAAAAAGCAAACAACTAGAAAAAGAATGTTGAGAAGTAATATTTCCCGAATAATGACACCTGAGTTGGCAGAGCAGGGGACATTTCAGTAGCTTGGGTTGTGGAGGAGATAACTGTTAAAATCATTGAGGCTGGAATTCCATTAGGTACAGTGGGGAATTAGGAAGTTTATGTGTCTCCTATTTTTAGTGGAGAAAACTGAGAGACACTAATAGCACTGGCTTGCTGCATGTTTGAAATATTCACAGGTATTAGTAGAGAAAAGGGTTTAAGTAAGAATAATATTGGAAAAAGAGGGCAAAGTATGGGGGGGGGGTGTTTGAGCTCGGAAAAAAGGAGATGTTGGTGGAGTCTATAAAGTACCTGATGATGGTGGCAAAAAAGTATACAAAATCTTACACATTTCCCCATTTGACTGTGGTTAAAAACAGGGGAATACAGAGAATGAAAGTAAGCCTTAACCAATTTAAGAACCAGTTTTCTATACTTTCTCTAAAACTTTGCTTTTATGATCATGCAAAATCAATAATTTGGGGATTTAAAAAGTCATATACATCCCATAGAGAAGGAAGGCTTCTTATTAGGGTGTAGAGTAATTACGCTAGCAAACAGAGGATATGTACAAACAGTTACTTTGCTAATTGTTCTTCCTCAGTAGCCGAGAGTAACCAGCTTTCTTTAGCCTGGTGTGGGACAGATGACAGCTTGCCTCCCTACACCAAGTAGTCTTGGCTAGATTTAGAATTGTTCCTCAGTCAAGAATTAACTAAGCCTGGCCATGATCTCTAGGCCAAGGACAACTATGATGTATCACTTCAGTATTTAGGATTATTGTAAGACAGGCCAAAGTCACCCTGGTAAAGATAGATATGGTACCATGATTTAACTTCAGAAAAATAAATGACATTGTAAGACATGGAAATGGATGGCCTTGCTTTATTGATGAATCCAGGTGTCCACAGCATCCAGAATCAGAGACCTACAAAAGTACAGTAATCCTTATCTCTGTGAAACTTGAGATTGGTATATGATTTCTATATGCTCAGAAACCTGTTCCAGCCTGGCTAATTAAACCCAATGTTACCTTAGCACATCTGGCTGAAAGGAAGAACCTTGGAATGCAGGGAGATGCAGATTCTGGGAAACAGATTCTCATGGAGCATAACAGTGAAAAACAGAAGTAAGAGCCAGTTATCAAGCACTTTTATGTACCAGACTCCATCCTAACTGCTTTTGTACATTTTCTCATTTAGTTCTTATAATCATTATGTGAGATAGGCATCAAGAATCTCACTTTCATGTTAAGAAAACTGCATTCAAAGAAATAGAACAACTTGTCTACTTAGAACACAATTTACAAGCAGTCAAACCAGGACTCAAACCCATACCTGTCTGACCTGAAAGGCCATGTTATTAATCGCAAAGTTTAATCTTTTATGAAGCAAAAGAATGAGCTCAACATTGATTTTGGTTTTTCACCCCAGATCAACACGTTTGAGAAATGTTTTACACTGTGAAATTGCATGCTGCCTTGTGTACTTTGAATATTTATGCAATTTGAACCAGTTATATTTTGATGCATCTATCATAATCTTTCCTAGAGGAAAGAGGGAGGGTTGATTGGCAGGGGAAATCCCACATTTACCATTAATGTGTAAAAAATTTCAATTTTAAATATCTAACAAATTGAATTAAATTGAGAAAGGTCATAAGAGCTTATCAGTTGAGGTCGTCATGACGGCAGTAAAAAAGTAGTTAGGAGGCTGATTTTATATTAGCTGGCAA
Organism: Rhinopithecus bieti; assembly: GCF_001698545.2. Lineage (NCBI taxonomy): Eukaryota > Metazoa > Chordata > Mammalia > Primates > Cercopithecidae > Rhinopithecus > Rhinopithecus bieti. The sequence continues at coordinate 809,736 of NW_016818934.1, read as the reverse complement.
GCCAGCCAGGTCACTCTATTAAAATTCTAAGAAAGCCTACATGGAAATGCTGCTCAATGTGACAATTAAATGTGATATGTAATTTATTCCACTACCCATTACACCGATGGGCTGAGGTAGCCACTAAAAATGAAAGCTACAGGAACGATGAATACAGTATAGCGTAGCATGCATATGGTGGGACCATGTGGTTTGTTTCATTAAAACATATTAGTCCCTGCTATTTTCCTCTCTTTGGTGGCCAAGTCTTAACTTTCAGCTGTAAGCTCAGTTCTAATATATTTTTCCAACCTTGTTTATCATCCATGTATAATTAGAAATTATAACTGGTTTCCCTGTTTTCTAGCATTGAAATGCCATCCAGTCATTCACATCTCAAGGATATTGTATATACAGTTATGTTACTTGGCAGTTTAAAGTTACATAAGCATGTATTTTTATCTTGAGCAAGCAAAGAAGCAGGCTCACTGGAAGTCCTCTTTGTGAAGGTCCACTGGCTTGACCTGGAGTCAAGAGAACTAGTGTCTGTTGTCAGTTCTGTGGTTCACTGGCTGTAGCATGTAGAAGCAATCACACCCTCTCCCTGGGCTTTAGTTTGCTGTTTCTGTAAGACTTCTCTAATTCCAAAAGGCTCTTCTGCATGAACTTCCAATGGTCCTTGAATCTAATAAGAGAATATAATCAAGAGTGCCATTCAGTCCCAGGTAATAAGAATTATATATTGGAAACAAAACGGGCACTTCTCTGAATGATGAAACAGCAAAAATTCAAACTTCTAAATTGGATGTGGCAGTAAGAGATGTAGGACTATTTTAAAGGAAACAAAATGATATTTATACTTTTTTTGTTAACAATAAGCAAGAGGAAATAATGTCTAGCACATTTTGTAGAGAAGAAATTATTATCCATGGTATACAAAGAGCCATTAAAATAAATAGGAAAACCATTATCACCTCAACTGAAGAAAAGGCACAAATATGTTTATTATTTGTAAAAAAAAGAAAAATATCAGTAATATATTTTATTAAAATTCTGGAGTTTACTCATGTGAAATATATCATACCTTTTAATGAGTATGTATTATTACAATTATTATTCAGTAGCACCACCTATCTTAAGAGTGAAACCAGTACATTTGAAACTTTAGTTACACTCTTTTTAAAACTTTGCTTGCTAAAAGTAACCACTATTTTCAGTTGTATGTGAATCACTACGTTGCTTTTGTGGATGATGTAGCTCCATGTGTACACATGGCTTAACAGTATATTACCTGGGTTTGCCTGTGCTTTCACTTCATATGAATAGAACCATACCGTGTGTATTCTTCAGTCACTTGTTTATGTCACTTTATTCTTTTGAGCCATCTATGCTGTGAGTAAAGATGTATTCATTTTATTTTCTTTCTACCTAGCATTCTAGTATAAAAAACATATCCTCTTTTATCTAACCTTTCTATTGAACATTTATTTTGAGTTCAGGTTTCACAATTTCAAATAATGCTACCAAAAGCAATCACAGAATTATTCTGGTGTACATGAACAAGAGGTTTTCTCAGATAAACGTATCCAGAAGTAGAATTGCTGGTCACAGATACGATGATCATTTAGTATACTGTTCAAATTGGAACATTTTGAAAACTTGAGGAGGATAATGTTAGCAATTATTCTAAAAGTAAGTAAAGTGGACATACTACGATGCATGATTACACAAGTACAGTATATGAGTATGTTCAAATTCGGTGGGTAACGCTAAATTATTTTCTTAAACTGTACCAATTTAAACTCCCATTTGCCATGTCTGAGAGTTACCATTGCTCTTCATCTTTACCAATGATTGGAAGTGGGTTATTTTCCTGACATTTACTAAGTTTATTTTTGTTCTGTTTTGACATTTATTAACTATTCATTTTTACTCTTCTCTGAAATACTTATGTAAAACATATTCATATATTTTGGCCATTTCTTTATTAGAATGCTTACCTTATTTCTTATTATTTTATAGTAGTTCAATTATAAAGTTTCCCTGTATGTGTAAATATATTTCTGAGCTCCTTATTCTATTTTACTGGTCCATTTGTTGATCTCTGTGACAATTCCACACTGCCTTAATTACTATATTATTGTAGAAAGCTTGATGTTCTGCAGGATTACTATGAAACATTTGGATGCATATGTATATTTTTTTTTCTATTTATCTTGCTAGGGATTCACCAGGTTTGTGAGTTTAATGTTAGGTGCCATTAAATAGCTATGAAAAAATCTCAGCTAATATCTCTCCAAATGTTACCTATTCTTTACTCTCTTTCTCTGGAAGTTCAATCAGATGCATGTAGGGTATCTTCATCATTAGGTAATTTCTCATCCCTCTTTCTCCTCCCACCCTTCCACCTTTCCGAGTTTTCAATGTCTGTTATTCCACTCTCTATGTTCATGTGTATATATTATTTACCTCCCATTTATAAGTGAGAACAGGCAGTAATTGACTTTTTGTTTGAGTCATTAAATTTAATATAATGGCCTACAGTTTCATCCATGTTGTTGCAAAAGACATAATTTTATTCTATTTTCATATCTTGAGTAGTATTCTATGGTATAGATATACCACAATTTCCTTATGTAATAATCCATCAATGGACACCTACATTAATTCCATAAATTTGCTATTGTAAACAGTACTGCAGTAAGCATAAAAGTGTAGATAGCTTGTTGATATAATACTTTATTTTCCTTTGGGAAGATACCCAGTACTGGGACTGCTGGATCGAATGGCAATCAGTACTAGGGCTGCTGGATTGAAATGGTAGCTCTATTTTTACTTCTTTGAGAAATGTCCATACTGTTTTCCACAGGGGTTTTACTAATTTATATTCCCACCAACATGTATAAGCATTCGATTTTCTCTGCATCTTTGCCAACATCTGATTTTTTTTTAATCAACAACTATTTTGATTAAAACAAACAAAAATCTCTTAGCATATCCTTAATATGATAAAAGATACTACAGGATTCCTATGGAAAGCATAATAGTTAATGATAAAATATATAAACAAATTATCTTATTGATTTGTTTAAGTTCTTTATAGATTCTGGATAGCAGACCCTTGTCAGATGCATAGTTTGTGAATGTTTTCTCCCATTGTGTAGGTTGTCTGTTTATTGCTGGGTTGTTTTGCTGTGCAGAATTCTTTAATTAATTAGGTCACACTTCTCAATTTTGTTTTGTTGCAATTGCTTTTGGGGGCTTAGCCAAAAACTCTTTGCCAAGGCCCACGTTGAGAAAGGTATTTCCTAGGTATTCTTCCAGGATGTTTATATTTTGAGGTCTTACATTTAAAACTTTAATGCATCTTGAGTTAAATTTCCTATATAGTGAAATATAAGGGTCCAGTTTCATTCCTTTGCATATGGCTAGCAAGTTGTCCTAGCACCATTTATTGATCAGGGAGTCCTTTCCCCATTGCTTGTTGTTGTTGGCCTTGTTGAAGATCAGATGGTTCTAAGTGTGCAGCTTTATTTCTGAGTTTTCTATTCTGTTCCATTGGTCTATGGGTCTGTTTTTGTATCAGTACCATGCTGTTTTGGTTGCTGTAACCTTATAGTATTGTTTGAAGTAGGGTAGTGTGATGTTTTCAGCTTTGTTCTTTCTGGTAATGATTGCTTTGGCTGTTCTGAATTTCTTTTGTTTTCATATGAATTTTAGAATACTTTTGTGTCATTCTGTGAAGAATGACATTGGTAGTTTGATAGGAATAGCATTGAATCTATAATTTGCTTCAGGTAGTGTGGTCATTTTAATGATATTGATTCTTCCAATCCATGAACATGAAATGTTTTTTGATTTATTTATGGTGTCTCTAATTTCTGTTTTATAATTTGCATTGTTGAAATCTTTCACCTTCTTGGTTAGCTTTTTCCTAGGTATTTATTTCCTTTCTAGTTGTCGTGAATAGGATTGTCTTCTTGATTTGACTTTCAGCCTGGACATCATTGGGGTCTAGAAATGCTACTGATTTTTGTACCTTGATTTTTTATCATGAGGCTTTACTAAAATCATTTATCAGTTCTAGTAGCCTTTTGGCAGTCTTTATCATTTTCTAGGTATAGAATCATATCAGTGAAGAGAGTTTAGCTTCTTCTTTTCCTTTTTGGATGCCCTTTTATTTCTTTCTCTTGCCTGATTGTTCTAGCTAGGACTTCTAGGACTATGTTAAATAGAAGTAGTGAGAGTGGGCATTTTTGTCTTGTTCCAGTTCTCAAAGGGAATGGTTCCAGCTTTTGCTTGTTTAGTATGATGTTAGCTGTGTGTTTGTCACAAATAATCCTATTTAAAAAATGGACAAAGGACACAAACAGGGAACAAGAAGACAAGACATACAAGCAGCCAACAAATGTATGAAAAAATGCTCATCATCAGAAATCATGAGAGAAATGCAAATAAAAATGACAATGAGATATTCTCTCATCATCAGAATGGCTGTTTCTAAAAAGTCAAATATAACAGATGCTGGTGAAGTGGAAGAGAAAAGGGAACAATTATACATTGTTGTTGGGAATGCAAATTAGTTCAGTCACTGTATAGAAAGCACTTGTTAATTTCTCAAAGAACTTAAAAAAGAGCTACCATTTGACCCACCCATCCCATTACTGGGTATATACCCAAAGAAAAATAGATCATTATACCAGAAAGACACATGCACTCATATGTTCATGGCCATGCTATTCACAATAGCAAAGACATGGAATCAACCTAGGTGCCAAACAATGGTCAACTGAATAAAGAACAAGCGGTACCTATATACCACCAAATACTACACACCCATAAAAAAAGAATGAAATTGAGGCCAGACGTGGTGGCTCACACCTGTAATCCCAGCACTTTGGGAGACTGAGGCAGGGGGAGAATTTGAGGTCAGGAGTTCATGACTAGCTTGACCAACATGATGAAACCCCGTCTCTACTAAAAATACAAAAATTAACCAGGCATGGTGGTGCATTCCTGTAATCCCAGCTACTTGGGAGGCTGAGACTGGAGAATCGCTTGAACCCAGGAGGCAAAGGTTGCAGTGAGCCGGGTTCGCATCGCTGCACTCCAATCTGGGTGATAGAGCGAGACTTCCTTTGCAGCAATATGGATGGACCTGGAGGCTATAGCTCTAAGCAAACTAATGCAGGAACAGAAAACCAAATACCATGTGTTCTCATTTATAAGTGGTAGCTAAGAATTGAGTACACATGGATATAAACAAGGGAACAATAGATACTATGGACTACAAAGGGGGAAGGGAGGGAGGGAGGAGAGGATTGATTAATTACCTGTTGGGTACTATGCTTATTGCCTAGGTGCAAGGTGCAATATACCCATGTAACAAACCTGGACATGTATCCCCCACATCTAAAATAAAAGTGGAAATTAAAACAAGAACAATGACAACAGCAAACATTCTCTGAAATTTAAGATGAGACAAAGGAATCCTATATCATCACTCCTATTCAATGTGTCCTGCTGTTCTAAAATTGTTATTCACAGATGCCATATTATGTATATACATATAATCTCAAAGAAGCTATAGATAAGGAATTAGATTTGAACTTAATTGTTTATTTTATATAAGATTAATAAAGAGAAATCAATTGTATTTCTGTATACCAGAAATAAACATGTAGAAACGAAGTTAAAACCAGTACTCTTTATAGTAGTGCATACACACAAATTCAACTAACTAGAAATAAATCTAATTAAAGTAGCTTAAGAATTCTATACAGAAATCTAGAAAATGTTTTTGAGAGAAAATTAAAGTAAGTGAATAAAATATTCATGAATTGGAGGAATAACAATTATAAAACTGTCAGAATAAGTTTTTTTTTTTGTAGATTCTATGTAATCCCAGTAAACATTTCAGGATTTTGTCGTTGTGATTCTATAATTTATCTGCACACACTTCTGGTTTTCAGTTTGTCAGGTAAGGAGCTTGAAAGTTGACCATCATAACAAGGCATAAAAAGTTGGACAAACTAAAAAATCAATAATTCTTTTTAGATCCATAAGAGATGTGAGGTCACAGGGCAAACTTGTAGAGACAGACAGACTAGATATAGAGAGTCACAACTTACCAGAGCAGAAACCCGCAAGAAGAAATCTCCATAGTAACCAGAGCCAGGAGAAGAAAACCTGAGTTGTAATTGACGAATTGCTGGAGGCTGGGTGTGGACAAGTCTGAGAAAAAAAACTCCAAGAGGACACAGTCATGGGGTGGGGAGGGTCCCATACTTTTGTGAATTTGACTATAGGAGTTTTTCCAGATCATCATAGTGAAGACTGGAGAAAAATACCCTAGTGCTTCTGGCAAGGGGAGGGGAAAAGAACAATTTTAAAATATACTAGTGCATTCTGTTCATCTTAAGAAGGCCCACCCTCAAGAGAAACTATTTTACCAGAGCTTCAAGGGCTCACGAAAAGACTGTAACCTAATCATGGCACTATGAAACATTTTTTCTCCCTCTACACCTTACCACATTATTAAAGCCCTATTTATATTAGAGAACTCAGAGAACACCAAGCAAGAAAAATACCAAAACCCCAGTATTTCTTTTACCCATATATCATGTCAACTATCAAGAAAAATTGCAAGTCATACTAACACGCAAAGAAACAAAGTTTGAAGAGACAAAGAAAACATCAGAACCAGAATCAAATATGGCAGAGATGTTGGAGTTTTCACAGTGAGAATTTAAAACAACTATGGTTAATATGCCAAGGGCCATTATGGATAAAGTAGACAGCATGCAAGAACAGATGGGCCATGCAATCACAGGATGCAAATTCTAGAAATAATAAAAAAGAATTGCTAGAGATCAAAAGCACTATAAAAGAAATGAGTAATATATTTGATAGGCTTGTCAGTAGACTGGGCACAGCCAGGGAAAAAAACCTTTGAGCTTGAGAATATGTCAACAAAATCTTAGAAAAGCAAAGAGAAAGAAAAGACTGAAAAAGAAAACTAAACAGAATATCCAAGGAATGTGGGACAACTACACAAGGTATAACATATACATAATGGGAATACAGAAGAGGAACAAAGAGACAAGGGAACAGAAGAAACTTCAAATGTTTCTTTGACTATTCAAAAGCAATAGTCATGGGTAGTTTTTTCAAATGAATGTCAGGCGCTGCTATGGATTGAATGTGCCCTCCTCTGCCAACTCACACATTGAAGCCTAACCCTAATAGATGGTATTTGGTGGTAAAACTTTTGGGAGGCAATTAGATCTTGAGTGTAAAGCTCTCATGAATGAGACTGGAATTCTTATAAGAAGAAATACAAGAGAACTTGCCTTATTTCTGTTTTCTCTTTGCCATGTGAAGATACAGTAAAACATGACAATATTTAAACCCAGAAAAAGACCATCACTATGAAAGTGACATATTGTCATGCTGATCTCAGATTTCTAGCCTCCAGAACTATGAGAAAGAAATATTTGTTGTTTAAGCCACCCAGTCTACAGTATTCTAACAGTCAAACTATGAAAGACACCAAACCACAGATCCAGAGAACTCAGCAAACACTAAGCAAGATAAATGCCAGAAAAACCACTATACCTATGGATACAACATTCAAACTATAGAGCATCAATGATAAAGAATAAATATCGAAAGAAGTCAAAGAAAGTAAACACCTTACAAACTGAGGAACAAAGATTACTATTACATTTGACTTTTTAGAAGCCATGCAGACAAGAAGAGATTGGAGGGAAATATTTAAAATATTGAGGAAAAAATCACCAACGTAGAATTCTACATCCTGAATCACAAGGAACTAGACAATCTGAATAGACCAATAACAGGTAACAAAATTGAATCAGTAACAAAAAGCCCCCCATCAAAGAAAGGCCTAGGACATGATGTTTTCATTGCTGAATTCTACTAAACACTTAAAGAAGAACAAATATCAATCCTGTTCAAACTATTCAAATAGTTGAAGAGGAGGAAATTCTTAACTATTTCTATGAGGTCAGCATTACCATGATACTAAACCAGCTAAAGACACAACACAAAGGAAAAACTATAGGCCAATATCCCTGATAAACATGGATGCAAAAATCCTCAAAATATATTAGCACACTGAAATCAACAGCAAGTTATGAAGATCATTCATCATGTTAGGATTCATTGCAGAGATGTAAGAATTGTTGAACATCTGCGAATCACTAATATATCATATTACAGAATTAGAGGGAAAAACTATTATCATTTTAATAGACATCCAAAAGAATTTGATAAAATTCATCATCCCTTTATGATTAAAAACTCAACAAATTATATATTGGAGGAATGTATCTCAACACAATAAAGGTCATATATGACAAACCCACAGCTAACATATTTAATGGGTAGAAAACTAAAATCCTTTCCTCTAAGATCTGGAAAAAGTGAAGGATACCCACTAGAATACTAGAAGTCCTTGCCAGTGCAATTGCACAAGTGAAAGAAATTAAGGGCATCGATATTGAAAAGGAGGAAATCAAATTATTCCTGTTTGCAGATGACATGACTATACATATAGAAAATCCTAAAGACTCTACTGAAAAGAGTTGGAGCTAATATACTAGTTTAGTAAAATGGTAAAATACAAAAATCAACATACAGAAATCAGTAGCATTTCTATAAGCCAATAGTGTCTGAAAAGGAAATTTAAAAATGCAATGCCATTTACAAAGCTACAAAAAGTAAAATACCTAGGAATAAATTTAATCAGGAAGTTGAAATATCTTTACAACGAATAGAATATCTTTGCAATGAAAACTATAAAACACTGATGAAGTTAATTGAGGAAGACAAAAGTGAATGGAAAGACATTACATGCTTATGAATTGAAAGAATTTATTTTGTTATTAATAAAACATACCTACAACCCCAAGTGATCTAATGCAATCACAATCAAAATACTAATGACATTCTTCACTGAAATAGAATGAAAATCCTAAAATTAATATAGAACATCAGAAGACCCTGAATAACCAAAGTAATCATGAGCAAAAAGAACAAAGCTGGTGGTATCACACTATCTGATGTCAAAATATATTATCAAGCTATAGTAACTAAAACAAGACAGTACTGGCATAAAAATAACACACAGATCAATGGAACTGAATAGAGAGCACAGAAATAAACCCACATACTAACAACCAACTGACTTTCCAAAAATGCACCAAGAACACACATTGGGGAAAGAACAGTCTCTTCAATAAATGGTGCTGTGAAAAATGAATATCCAGATCCAGAAAAATGAAAATAGACTCCTATCTCTCAGCAGATACAAAAATCAATGCAAGATAGATTGAAGACTTAAATGTAAGACGTGAAACTTTAATACTAGTAGTTAAAAATAGGGAAATGCCCCAATTAAAAGACAGACTGGCAGATTGGGTAAAGAATACCCATCGGTGTGCTGTATTCAGGAGACATATTCCACATGCAAAGACACGCATAGGCTCAAAATAAAGGGATGGAGGAATAGTTTCCAAGCAAATGGAAAGCAAAAAGAGCAGGGGTTGCAATCCTAGTCTCTGATAAAACAGACTTTAAACCACCAAAGATCAAAAGAGACAAAGAAAGGCATTACATAATGGTAAAGGGATCAATGCAACAAGAAGAGCTAACTATCCTAAATATATATGCACCCAATACAGGAGCACCAAGATTCATAAAGCAAGTTCTTAGAGACCTACAAAGAGACTTAGATTCCCACACAATAATAGTGGGAGACTTTAACACCACATTGTCAATATTAGACAGATCAACAAGACAGAAAATTAACAAGGATATTCAGAACTTGAACTCAACTCTGGACCAAGTGGACCTAATAGACATCTACAGAACTCTCCACCCCAAATCAACAGAATACACACTCTTCTCAGCACCACATCACACTTATTCTAAAATTTACCACAAAATTGGAAGTAAAACACTCCTCAGCAAATGCAAAAGAATGGAAATCATAACAGTCTCTCAGACCACAGTGAAATCAAATTAGAACTCAGGATTAAGAAACTCATGCAAAACCGCACAACTACATGGAAATTGAACAATGTGCTCCTGAGTGATTACTGGGTAAGTAACGAAATGAAGGCAGAAATAAACATGTTCTTTGAAACCAATGAGGACAAAGACACAACATACCAGAATCTCTGGGACACATTTAAAGGAGTTTGCAGAGGGAAATTTATAGCACAAATGCCCACAAGAGAAAGCAGGAAAGATCTAAAAACAACATCCTAACATCACAGTTAAAAGAACTAGAGAAACAAGAGCAAACAAATTCAAAAACTATTGGAAGACAAGAAAAAACTAACATCAGAACAGAACTGAAGGAAATAGAGACACAAGAAAACCTTCAAAAAATCAATGAATCCAGGAGCTGTTTTTTTGAAAAGATCAACAAAATAGACTGCTAGCCAGGCTAATAAAGAAGAAAAGAGAGAATAATCAAATAGATGCAATAAAAAATGATAAAGGGGATATCACCACTGATCACACAGAAATACAAATTATCAGAGAATACTATAAACATCTCTACACAAATAAACTAGAAACTCTAGAAGAAATGGATAAATTCCGGGACACATACACTCTCCCAAGACTAAACTAGGAAGAAGTCAAACTCCTGAGTAGAACAATAGCAAGATCTGAAATTGAGGCAGGAATTAATAGCCTACAAACCAGAAAAAAGTCCAGGACCAGATGAATTCACAGCCGAATTCTACTAGAAATAAACAGAGGAGCTGGTACCATTCCTTCTGAAACTATTCCAATTAATAAAAAAAGAGGGACGCATTCCTAACTCATTTTATGAGGCCAGCATCATCCTAATACCAAAACCTGGCAGAGACAAACAAAAAAAGAAAATTTCAGGCCAAAATACCTGATAAGCATCAATGTGAAAATCCTCAATAAAATATTGGCACACTGAATCCAGCAGCACATCAAAAAGTTTATCCACCACGATCAAGTTGGCTTCATCCCTGGGATGCAAGACTGGTTAAACATACAAAAATCAATAAGTGTAATCCATCATATAAACAGAACCAATGACAAAAAACCACATGATTATCTCAATAGATGCAGAAAAGGTCTTTGATAAAATTCAACAGCCTTCATGCTAAAAACTTTCAATAAACTAGGTATTGATGGAACATATCTCAAAATAATAAGAGCTATTTATGACAAATCCACAGCCAATATTATACTGAATGTGTAAAACCTGGAAGCATTCCTTTGAAAACCTGCACAAGAGAAGGATGCTCTCTCTTACCACTCCTATTCAATGTAGTATTGGAAATTCTGGCCAGGGCAATCAGGCAAGAGAAAGAAATAAAGGATATTCAAATAGGGAAAGAGAAGTCAAATTGTCTCTGTTTGCTGATGACATAATTGTATATTAAGAAAACCCTATAGTATCAGCCGAAAATCTCCTTAAGCTGATCAGCAACTTCTGCAGTCTCAGGATACAANATGCTCTCTCTTACCACTCCTATTCAATGTAGTATTGGAAATTCTGGCCAGGGCAATCAGGCAAGAGAAAGAAATAAAGGATATTCAAATAGGGAAAGAGAAGTCAAATTGTCTCTGTTTGCTGATGACATAATTGTATATTAAGAAAACCCTATAGTATCAGCCGAAAATCTCCTTAAGCTGATCAGCAACTTCTGCAGTCTCAGGATACAAAATCAATGTGCAAAAATCACAAGCATTCCTATACACCAATAACAGTCAAACAGAGAGTCAAATCATGAGTGAACTCCCATTCACAATTGCTACAAAGAGAATAAAATACCTAGAAATGCAAGTTACAAGGGATGTGAAGGACCTCTTCAAGGAGAACTACAAACCATTGCTGAAGGAAATAAGAGAGGAACCAAACAAAGGGAAAAACATTCCATGCTCATGGATAGGAAGAATCAATATCGTGAAAATGGCCATACTACTCAAAGTAATTTATAGATTCATTGCTATCCCCATCAAGCTACCATTGACTTTCTTCATAGAATTGGAAAAAAACTACTCTAAATTTCATATAGAACTAAAACAGAGCCCGCATAGCCAAGACAATTCTAAGCAAAAAGAACAAAGCTGGAGGCATCAAACTACCTGACTTCAAACTATACTACAAGGCGACAGTAACCAAAACAGCATGCTACTGGTACCAAAACAGATATAGAGACCAATGAAACAGACCAGAGGCCTCCAAAATAACACAACACATCTACAACCATCTGATCTTTGACAAACCTGACAAAAACATGCAATGGGGAAAGGATTCTCTATTTAGTAAATGCTACTGGGAAAATTGGCTACCCATATGCATAAAACTGAAACTGGATCCCTTCCTTATACAAAAACTAACTCAAGGTAGAATAAAGACTTAAAGGCAATTCCTAAAACCATAAAATCCTAGAGAAAACCTAGGCAATACCATTAAGGACACAGGCATGGACAAAGACTTCATGACTAAAACACCAAAAGCAATGGCAACAAAAGCCAAAATTGACAAATGGGATCTAACTAAACTAAGGAGCTTCTGCACAGCAAAAGAAACTATCATCAGAGTGAACGGGCAACCTACAGAATGGGAAAAAATTTGCAAGAAAAAACCCCATCAAAAAGTGGCTGAAGAATATGAACAGACACTTCTCAAAAGAAGACATTTATGCAGCCAACAGACATATGAAAAAAGCTCCTCATCACTGGTCACTAGAGAAATGCAAATCAAAACCACAATGAGATACCATCTCATGCAAATGGCAATCATTAAAAAGACAGGAAACAACAGATGCTGGAGAGGATGTGGAGAGATAGGAATAATTTTACACTGTTGGTGGGAGTGTAAATTAGTTCAACCATTGTGGAAGACAATGTGACGGTTCCTCAAGGATCTAGTAATAGAAATAGCATGTGACCCAGCAATCCCATTACTGGGTGTATACCCAAATGATTGTAAATCATAAAGACACGTATGTTTATTGTGGCACTATTCACAATAACAAAGACTTAGAACCAACCCAAATGCCCATCAATGATAGACTGGATAAAGAAAATTTGGCACATATACACCATGGAATATCATGCAGTCATAAAATAAAGATGAGTTAATGTCCTTTGCAGGGACATGGATGAAGCTGGTAACCACCATTCTCAGCAAACTAACACAAGATCAGAAAATGAAACACCACATGTTCTCACTCATAAGTGGGAGTTGAACAATGAAAACACATGAACACAAGGTGGGGAACATCACACACTGGGGCCTGTTGGAGGGTCAGGGGACTAGGGGAGGGATAGCATTAGGAGAAATACCTAATGTAGATGATGGGTTGATGGGTGCAGGAAACCACCATGGCACATGTATACCTATGTAACAAACCTGCACGTTCTAAACATGTACCCCAGAACTTAAAGTATAATAAAGAAACAAAATAAAAAAGCAAATAATATGTTTTTTTAAAAAGCAAGGAACTAGATAGACATTTCTGAAAAAAGAAGACATACAAATGGCCAATTGGTATGAAAAATTGTTCAATATCACTCATCATCAGAACAACATGAATCAAAACCACAAGAAAAAGTAACAAGTGCTGGTGTAGATGTAGAGAAAAGAGAACAATTTATACACTGTTGTTTGAAATATAAATCAATGTATCGATTTTGCAAAAGATTATTGAAGTTTCTCAAAAAATTAAAAACATAGCTACTATATGATCCAGTACTTCCTTTACTGGGTGTTTATTAAAAAAATGAAATCAGTATGTCAAAAAGATATCTGCATTCTCTCATGTTTATTATAGCACTATTCACAATAGCCAAGATATGGACTAAATCTGAGGATCTATCAATAAAGAAATTGATAATGGAGATGTGATATACATACACAATAGACTACTTAGCCATAAAAATAAAACTCTGTCATTTGTAGCAACATGGATAAACCTGGAGGACATAATGTTAAGTGAAGCAAGCCAGGAGAGTGCATGCACGCACACACATGCAAATATTGCACGATTTCACTCATATGTGCGATGTAACAAGGATGGTCTCTGAGAAGTGCAGAGTTAAATAATGGTTATGAGAAGCTGGAGAAGGCGGAAAAAATATGATAGGGAAAAGGCTGGCCAACAGGTACAAAATTACAGTTAGATAAGAGAAATAAGTACTGGTGTTCCATAGCACAATAAACTTACTACAGTAAACAATAATACTGTATTTCATGAGAGGATTCTGAATGTTCTCACTACAAAATATGATAAAGGTTTGAGGTAATGGAAACACTACCTACTCTGATTTGATCATTACATAATGTATATATGTATCGAAACATTATATTGTACCCCATAAAGTATGTATAATTCCTGTGACAATTGACAACAAAATAAAAATAATAAAATTAAAATGTGAAGAGGCTATAAAGACTTCTTTAGAGAAATAAAAATTGCAAGGGTTTGCTACTAGTAAAGCTGCTTTATAAGAAATGTTCAAAGAAGTACTTCACAGAGAAAGGGAAATATATTGGTCAAAGCCCAAACTTGCATAAAGAAAGGAAGAATATCAGAGAAGGAATAATTGAAGGCAAAATGAAACCTTTCATTTTTCTTATTCTTAAATGATTTAACAGATAAAGTTGTTCAAAATAATAATAGCAACATGAAGGTACCAAAACAGACATACAGACTAATGGAACAGAACAGAGGCCTCAGGAATAATGCCACACATCTACAACCATCTGACCTTCCACAAACCTGACAAAAACAATGGTGAAAGGATCTGCTATTCGGTAAACAGTAGAGGGAAAACTGGCTTGCCATATGCAGAAAACTGAAACTGGACCTTCCGCACCTTCTGCTCAATTTTGCTGTGAATCTAAAACTTCTCCAAAAAATAAAATCTGTAACAAAAAATTTATATGGACATAGGGTCAAGAAGAGTTAACACAATGTTGAAAATGAAAAAAATACTCTATTACATATTGAAACACTATAATTTTTTAATAAGACTGCTGTTGGTAGAAGAATAGGTTATTAATATAAGTGGACATAATAAAAAGCTGAGAAACAAGTATTTATAAATTGACTTACAACATACAACTCATACAAGGAAAGTGGCACTGCAAAAAGTAGGAAAGACATTCCCTCCAATAGTGTTGGTTCAACTAGGTATTCTAACAAATAGAAAAGGAAAACCCAGAGAACTTGAAACCTATTTCATGCTAACAAATATCTATCTTAGACTATTGTAAATCTAAATGTGAAATGTGAGACAAAGAAAAATATTTTATAATGTATGGGAATAGTCTTAATAATTTGGGATAGGGAAATGTTTATTGAATAGAGCACAATAAATGCCAATAATAAATGAAAATATTGCCAAAGTAACTAAATTAAGATTGGGAATTTTGGATCATTGAAAGACAAGTTGAAGAAAGTGAAAGTCATAAGAGCAGGAAAAGTTATTTTGTCACAAATGTATAGAAAGTAGATAACTTCTTCCTACCAAAGAGGAAAAGACAGACAATAAAAAAAAAAAAAAAAAAAAATAGACAAGGGAATCAGACGCTTCACGACAGAGGATATCTAAACAATCAGTAGAAATACAGTGCTTCTCATTAGTCAACAGAGAATGCAAACTAAAACTATAATGAGATGCTACTAGACACCTATTAAGATGGTTCGTGAAACTGTAATTGTGGAAGTGTATACTTTTCTGTTGGATATTTGCTCAGGTACATACCCAACAGAAAACTGTCATATGTGTAAGAATAGGCAAGTAAAAGCATATTCATAGTAGTACAATGTTTCATAACCACAAATTGGAAACACCTCTAACATCTATTGAGAATATAATAGATAAATATAACTGATATAATTTACAATCGACTCCTAAACAGCATTGAAGGTGAAAAGATACATGCAATAAAGAATGAATCTCTTATCTACATAAAATTTTTAAAATGAGCAAAACTGATGTATGCAGATAGAAGTCAAGACAGTGTTTAATTCCGGAGAAATGAGAGGAGTTGTGACTGGTAGAGGACAAGAAGCTCTGGATGTGGATAGATGTTAAATTTCTTAATCTGGGTGGTATTTTCACTTTATGATAATTTATTAAGCTGTTCATATATAAACTGTACACTTGTCTCTTGTTATACTTCTACTGAAAAAAAGTTAAGCAAATANATCCGCCCGCCTCAGCCTCCCAAAGTGGATTAGAGGTATGAGACACCACGCCCAGCGAACAAATCATTTTTTTAAAAGGTTATTTGTTCCTGGCTTAGCTGGTCCAGTAGTGGATCAAATAGTCAATCACCATATGATCTATTATATCAGCAGCAGCAACATCATTAAAATATTGGTAATCTGGACAGAATCAATGCTTAATCTGAAAAATTACAAAAATTACGAATCTGATTTTCTGTCCTTGAGTAGTATAGTTAGGGACAAAATCATAATGTGATTTTTTTTTTTTTTTTTTTTTTTTTTTTTTTTTTTTTTTTTTTTTTTTTTGAGACGGAGTCTTGCTCTGTCGCTGGAGTGCAGTGGCCGGATCTCAGCTCACTGCAAGCTCCGCCTTCCGGGTTTACGCCATTCTCCTGCCTCAGCCTCCGGAATAGCTGGGACTACAGGCGCCCGCCACCTCGCCCGGCTAGTTTTTTGTAATTTTAGTAGAGACAGGGTTTCACCGTGTTAGCCAGGATGGTCTCTATCTCCTGACCTCGTGATCCGCCCGTCTCGGCCTCCCAAAGTGCTGGGATTACAGGCTTGAGCCACCGCGCCCGGCCCATAATGTGATTTTTAAAATTTCCGCTTAATTCTTACTATTTTCAAGTTTCTACTGTTGCATAGGAGTTGACATGATATAACCCAGTACTACATCTCTTATAAACTTTCTTATTGCTCTTTCCCATTTTTAAAAACTGATACATAAGAGGTCTACACATATTTTGATACATTTATGCGACATTTAATGATCAAGTCAAGATAATTGGGATATCAACCTCAAACATTTATCTTTATGCTGGGAACACTTGAACTTTTCTAGCTATTGAAATACACAATAGATCATTGTTTACTATAGTCACCCTACTGACGTATTGAATACTACATCTTATTCCTTTTAACTGTATTATTGTATCCATTAATCAACTTCTTTATCCACCACCACCCTATCCCCTTCCCAGCCTCTTGTAATCACAAATATACTTTCTATATTCATGAGACCCCCTTTTTTTTTTTTTTAGCTCCTACTTAGAAGTGAGGACATGTAATACTTGCCGTTCTGTGCCTGGCTTATTTCATGTAACATAATGACCTCCAATTCTATCTTTGCTGTTGCAACTCACAGAATTTCATTAATTTTTAAGGCTAAGTAGTATTCCATTGTCTACATATACATTTAAGAAAACATTTATCTATTCATAGAACTTAGGTTGATCCTGTATGTTAGCTATTGTGAATAGTGCTTCAATAAGCATATGAGTGCAAATATATCTCTTTGATATATTGATTTCCCTTCTTTTGGATATATATCCAGTAGTGGGACTGATGGATCATGGTCGTTCTATTTTTAGTTTTGCTCACACCTTTCCATCAATGATGGCCTCATTGCTATTTCTCAACTGTTTCTGCTTTTTCTTTCTGTCTGAAATGCACTTCACTCATATCAGAATGCCTGGTTCTTTCATTTATTGAAGATTTCTGCTCCAGTATCATCTCAGAGCAATGTTTTTTGGCTACCTCAATCTGAAGTAGCATTCTTCTGGTTTCTGTCCTTTTTTTTTTTTTATTTTTTATTTTTTTATTATTATACTTTAAGTTCTAGGGTACATGTGCATAACGTGCAGGTTTGTTACATATGTATACTTGTGCCATGTTGGTGTGCTGCACCCATCAACTCGTCAGCACCCATCAATTCATCATTTATATCATGTATAACTCCCCAATGCAATCCCTCCCTCCTCCCCCCTCCCCATGATAGGCCCCAGTGTGTGATGTTCCCCTTCCCGAGTCCAAGTGATCTCATTGTTCAGTTCCCACCTATGAGTGAGAACATGCGGTGTTTGGTTTTCTGTTCTTGTGATAGTTTGCTAAGAATGATGGTTTCCAGCTGCATCCATGTCCCTACAAAGGACGCAAACTCATCCTTTTTTATGGCTGCATAGTATTCCATGGTGTATATGTGCCACATTTTCTTAATCCAGTCTGTCACAGATGGACATTTGGGTTGATTCCAAGTCTTTGCTATTGTGAATAGTGCCGCAATAAACATACGTGTGCATGTGTCTTTGTAGTAGAATAATTTATAATCCTTTGGGTATATACCCAGTAGTGGGATGGCTGGGTCATATGGTACATCTAGTTCTAGATCCTTGAGGAATTGCCATACTGTTTTCCATAATGGTTGAACTAGTTTACAATCCCACCAACAGTGTAAAAGTGTTCCTATTTCTCCACATCCTCTCCAACACCTGTTGTTTCCTGACTTCTTAATGATTGCCATTCTAACTGGTGTGAGATGGTATCTCATTGTGGTTTTGATTTGCATTTCTCTGATGGCGAGTGACGATGAGCATTTTTTCATGTGTCTGTTGGCTGTATGAATATCTTCTTTTGAGAAATGTCTGTTCATATCCTTTCCCCACTTTTTGATGGGGTTGTTTGTTTTTTTCTCGTATATTTGTTTGAGTTCTTTGTAGATTCTGGATATTATCCCTTTGTCAGATGAGTAGGTTGCAAAAATTTTCTCCCATTCTGTAGGTTGCCTGTTCACTCTGATTTGTGATCATAACAGTTACTACAATACAACATTTTATTATGTATTCATGTGCTGTCTATAATTTGGTTTCTAATGTAAACTCCCGGGGTCAGGAACTTTTTTCTACTTGTTGTTACATCTTCAGCACCCAGAACAATTTCCAGCACCTACTTAGTGCTCAATAATTGTTAAATGGATGAGTGTGTGAATAGTTTGTGTTAATGGCCAATGACAAACCATACAGACAAATTATTTTGTTGATTGGTGATAATATATTTGAATTAACATCACCATATCACCAGACTCTAGAAAACTTAGTGGTTAACCCACTTTTGGTTTATTTGGGAAATTTTAAACCCCAAAACCTGGGCTTAACCATCTTCCTCCTTTATCCTGTTGTACATATTCTACTGAGTTGCACAGTCCCTGGCGGGGAAACATTAAACAAACAGAACCCAGGGTTGCTATGCTGTTAAAGTCAGAAGTACATCATTCGTTATGTGAATAAAATACATAGAGAATAAAATAGCCACAGAGTAATGGGAGTTTTATTCTCTCTCTATTCCATTTCACTCCCTCTCTATTTTACTTACGTTATGAAATGATGCTCCCGCCGCTGGCTGATAAATGTTGATTAATCTGATGGAGAGTTGGATTTGTTAGCGGGCAAAAGCAATGTAAATAAATCGAGCAGGTGAACTGGAGTTCACAGTGTCATTTCTGAGATTAAAGAGCCTGTCTAGCCCTCCAAGCTCACTTATTACAATCAGGATGCATGTTCTTCTTGTAAACAGACCTAGTAAGCCCCTTTAAGCAGCTCGGCAGGCCTCCTTTTGTGTTTCCTACTGACTGTCCCTTCAGCAAGTTTCATCTCCTGGGAATTGCCTATGATGTTAATTCTTGTTTCTTTTCCAGGGACTGGGAGTTGGAGAGGGGGGACTGGAGAGAATAGAAAGGTCAGTTTTCTTTTGGAAACCATTGCCATCAGCCAGTCAATAATTACACAGAACTTACAACATGCAAGGCTCTGAATGAAATGCGGATTAATAACAATAAAGAGAATGATGAAAGCAGCAATACTCATTAACACCTATATAGCAATTTACTGTTTATAAAGCACTTTAGGTAGTATTATATTTGTTGATGCTCAAGGTAATGCTAGGCGTAGGGATTATTGTTTTATCTAGGTCACCCAGATGTCAGCTGTGTCACCCTTCCTTGTAAATACATTTATGCACTTTAAAAAAAAAAATTACTTTAAGTTCTGGGATACATGTGCAGAACGTGCATGTTTGTTACATAGGTATACATGTGCCATGGTGGTTTGCTGACATTTATGCACTTTTGTAATGGATTGATATCTCTGTTTTCAGTTCTGCAGGAGGTTCAATGCCTTCTTCAAATTTTGTTGTTAGTTCCCAGGCAGCTTATGGTCTTGTCATTTTTGGCTCTGGTATTGACTCTGCCAAAAAATTATCCTCCCCTGCACCTTCCCAGCCTCCACAGTTCCATAGCTCTGTTCTGTGATTGTTTCCTTTTCTTCCGTTCCACATTGGCTTAGACACTGAACTGAGATCTGTTTCTGCATTTGTACTCCAGGTAGTAAAACACAGTCCTTGAACACTGCTCTGGAGTGTATTCGTACCATACCTTAGAAGGCTTGGCTCCTACTTCCCTTGAAGGCTCCTAGCATAGCTTCTAAATACAGTTATGTTAATCCCGAGGCAAGAGATCCTGTCACCATATTAAAAAGAGGACTACCTGACTGCCACACTTTCTGCTTACAAAGCCACTTTTGTTGCTTTACATTATTATGTAGACAGGTTTTAGTCCTCACTGTTGTTTGGCCTCTGACATTCAGAACTTGTATCAAAAATGATGGCCATAATGTAATTGCTATCTACTCATAACTATAGTACGATGCAGCAGAAGTTTTAAAAGAAATTTTCCTGTTCCTAAGGCCAGATAACATTCTCAACCAGTGTACCCACACTTTCTTTCTCCTAAACAACCTTAGAATATGGCAACTGATCAAGCCTGTAATCCCAGCACTTTGGGAGGCCGAGGTGGGCGGATCACAAGGTCGGGAGGTCGAGACCATCCTGGCTAATACAGTGAAACCCCGTCTCCACTTAAAAAATACAAAAAATTAGCCGGGTGAGATGGCGGGCGCCTGTAGTCCCAGCTACTCGGTCGGCTGAGGCAGGAGAATGGCGTGGACCCGGGAGGCGGAGCTTGCAGTGAGCTGAGATCCGGCCACTGCACTCCAGCCTGGGCCACAGAGCGAGACTCCGTCTCAAAAAAAAAAAAAAAAAAAAAAGAATATGGCAACTGAAATTGATTGGTTAAGAGGGTGCTTCTGGTGTCTTATCCTTCTGACAAAGTTTGACTCTACCGGCTACCAGCCATGTGACCCAGGTCCCCGATGTACAGTTGTTCAGGTTCTGTCCTGAGACTCCCGAGGAAATAATCCTAGAACAGAGCTCTGGGAATGTGGAAGATGGGAAGGGGCAGGGGAGGATATGTTTTTGGCAGAGTCCATACCAAAGCCAGTAATGACGAAGACTCCTGAGTCACAAGCGCACATGAGAATAGAAATACAGCTTGAACACTAGTCATTGAGACATCAGCCTTGAGATAAGACTAGTTTAGCAAAGAGGAAGGTTCATCTTTTAGAAGTTGAGAGACACTCTTTTGAATTTGAGCAATGGCACTATAACTACGAATAGTTGTCCTAAGGGTGGCCTTTGAAAATTCACTTATTCGTTCTGTGCCTCAGTTTCTTTCTTTGCTTTTCTTTATTATACTTTAAGTTCTGGGATACATGTGTAGAACATGCAGGTTTGTTACGTAGGTATACACGTGCCATGGTGGTTTGCTGCACCCATCAACGTGTCATTTACATTAGGTATTTCTCCTAATGCTATCCCTTCCCTAGCCTCCCACCCCCCCAACAGGTCCCGGTGTGTTATGTTCCCTTCCCTGTGTCCATGTGTTCTCATTGTGTAATTCCCACTTATGAGTGAGAACATGCAGTGTTTGATTTTCTGTTATTGTGTTAGTTTGCTGAGAATGATGATTTCCAGCTTCATCTGTGTCCCTGCAAAGGACATGAACTCATCCTTTTTTATGGGTGCATAATATTCCATGGTGTATATGTGCCATATTTTCTTTATCCAGCCTACCATTGATGAGCATTTGGATTGGTTCCGGGCCTTTGCTATTGTGAACAATGCTGCAATAAATATAAGTGTACATGTGTCTTTATAGTAGAATGACTTATAATCCTTTGGGTATATACCAAGTAATGGGATTGCTGGGTCAAACAGTATTTCTGGTGCTAAGTCATTGAGGAATTGCCACGCTGTCTTCCACAATGGTTGAACTAATTTACACTTCCACCAAGAGTGTAAAAGTGTTCCTGTTTCTCCATATCCTCTCCAGCATCTGTTGTTTCCTGACTTTTTAATGATCGCCATCCTAACTGGTATGAGATGTTATCTCATGGGGGTTTTGATTTGCATTTCTCTAATGACCAGTGATGAGGAGCTTTATTTCATGTGCTTGTTGGCTGCATAAATGTCTTCTTTTGAGAAGTGTCTGTGCATACACTTTGCCCACTTTTTGATTTTTTTTTTTTTCCCTTGTACATTTGTTAAAGCTCTTCGTAGATTCTGGATATTAGCCCTTTGTCAGATGGATGGATTGCAAAAATTTTCTCCCATTCTGTAGGTTGTGTGTTCACTCTGATGATAGTTTCTTTTGCTGTGCAAAAGCTCTTTAGTTAATTAGATCCCATTTGTCCATTTTGGCTTTTGTTGCCATTGCTTTTGATGTTTTATTCATGAAGTCTTTTCCATGCCTATGTCCTGGATGGTATTGTCTAGGTTTTCGTCTAAGGTTTTTATGGTTTTAGGTTTTACATTTAAATTTTTAATCCATTTTGAGTTAATGTTTGTATAAGGTATAAGGAAGGGGTCCATTTTCAGTTTTCTGCATATGGCTAGCCAGATTTACTATTTACTGAATAGGAAATATTTTCCCCATTGCTTGTTTTAATCAGGTTTGTCAAAGATCAGATGGTTGTAGATGTGTGGTGTTATTTCTGAGGTCTCTGTTCTGTTCCATTTGTCTATATGTCTGTTTTGGTAACAGTACCATGCAGTTTTGATCACTGTAGGCTTATAGTATAGTTTGAAGTCAGGCAGCATGATGCCTCCAACTTTGTTCTTTTTGCTTAAAATTGTCTTGGCTATAAAGTCTTCTTTGATTCCACATGAAATTGAAAGCAGTTTTTTTCTAAGTCTGTGATGAATGTCAAGGGTAGTTTGAAGGAGATAGCATTGAATCTACAAATTACTTTGGGCAATATGGCCCTTTTCACGATACTGATTCTTCCTATCCATGAAATATTTTTCCATTTGTTTGTGTCCTCTTCTTTCCTTGAGTAGTGGTTTGTAATTCTCCTTCAAGAGATCCTTCACATCTCTTGTTAGCTGTATTCCTATGTACTTTATTCTCTTTGTAGTGACTGTGAATGGGAGTTCATTCATTATGTGGCTGTTTATCTATTGTTTGTGTAAAGGAATGCTTGTAATTTTTGCACATTATTTTGTATCCTGACACTTTGCTGAAGTTGCTTATCACTTGAAGGCGTTTTGGGGCTAAGATGATGAAGTTTTCTAAATACAAAATCATGTCATCTAGAAACAGACAATTTGACTTCCTCTCTTACTACTTGAATACCCTGTTTCTTTATCTTGTCTGATTGCGCTGGTCAGAACTTCCAATACAATGATGAATTGGAGTGGTGAGAGGGCATCCTTGTCTTGTGCTGGTTTTCAGAGGAAATACTTCTAGTTTGTGCTCATTCACTATGATATTGGCTGTGGTTTTGTCATAAATAGCTCTTACTATTTTGAGATATGTTCCATCGATATCTAGTTTATTGAGAGTTTTTAGTATGAAGGGGTGTTGAATTTTATCAAAGGCCTTTTTCTGCATCTATTGAGGTATCATGTGTTTTTTGTTTTGGTTCTGTTTGTGTGATGGATTATGTTTATTAATTTGCACATGTTGAAGCAGTCTTGCATCCCAGGGATGAAGCCGATTTGATTGTGGTGTATAAGCTTTTTGATGTGCTGTTTGATTTGTCTTGCTAGTATTTTATTAAAGATTTTTGCACTGATGTTCATCAGGGATATTGGTCTGAAATTTTTTTTGTGTGTCTCTGCCAGATTTTGGTATCAGGATGATGCTGGCCTCATAAAATGAGTTAGGGAGGAGTCCCTCTTTTTCAGTTGTTGGGGACAGTTTCAGAAGCAATGGTACCAGCTTCTCTTTGTACCTCTGGTAGAATTCAGCTGTAAGTCTGTCTGGTCCTGGGACTTTTTTGGTTGGTAAGCTATTGATTATTGCCTCAATTTCAGGACTTATTTGTCTATTTAGGTCTATTTGACTTCTTCCTGGTTTAGTCTTGTGAGTGCATATGTGTTCTGGAATTTATCCATTTCTTCTAGATTTTCTAGTTTATTTGCATAGAGGTGTTTATAAGATTCTCTGATGCTAGTTTGCATTTCTGTGGGATCAGTGGTGATACTCCTTTATTATTTTTTGTGTCATTTTTATGTGTAGCTCTCATGTGGATCACCGCACCACACTGTTCTTACCTCCTCCCAGTGGATCACACCAGTTGCCTGGTCTGTTCTGATGGGAGAACCTGGGTACCTGGGTTACTGGTGAAAGATTCACACACTTATTATGGTTCTTTTCCTTGGGAGCCTCCAATTGCTGCTGTTTCTATTTAGCCATCTTGCCCTGCTCTGCCTTGCCTCAGTTTCCTTATTGGTAAATGGGGGTTGTTGAGAGGACTAAATGAATTGATGTATGTAAAATGCCTCACACTGTCTAATACTGAAGCACTCCTTGCTCTCTGGCAGGTTCAACAGCTTTCTTTAAGCTCCCATGACCCCTGAGCCACCTTATACTAAGGAGCAGGCTGACAACAGTTTTGCCAGTGCACTGTGAGGGAATGCTGGGTTCTATGCCAGCCCTTAAAATGGACAGTCCTGGCTGTCATGCTCTCCTTTTGCTCTTCCCCTTTTTCTTGCCTGGGATGGAGATGTGGTCCCTGGAAGCATAGCATGCAACCTCTGGCCTAGCGGAAAGCCACAAGAAGATAGGAGGAGCCCCTGTCTCTAAGGACAGGATTAGGATACAGAACCATTTCCGGAAGGCCTCTCTGAAACTTTTGTTCAGTGAAACAGATATGCATACAAGTTATATGTTTTAGACATTTTAGTGAATTTTTCTATTATTTGTAGCTGAATATATTCATGACAGTACAGCTCCTCCTCCTCCTTTTCCTCCTATACTATCATTATCATTATTTTCCGTGAGAAGGAAAGCAGCTTCTGTGTAAGCAACCTCCACAAATTGAGGGATGTAATTTGTTCTTCCAGTTACACCTAATTTACAGGTGAAAAAAACGGAGTAAATTAAATTGCCCAGATTTCCCAATTTGTAACCAAGCAAATCATAATACACATCCACACACTGCCAGCAAATTTCTTGCTTTTCTACTATTGCATTTTGTTGACAAGTTTCCATCCTGTGACTGTGCTATAAAAATACCACCTAAACTTCTTAATTTCAGATTTGTTTTAGGTCATCCAGTCTGTTGAGAACCAATTGAACTTTGATGGTGTCATGTAATATATTAATTACATGCTCTAGTTATACGGAACCTTTAAACTTAATCTAGGATCATTCTAATGCATAATGTAATAATTTAGAATTATTGAACAATACAGGGCCAAATTCAACCTGAGACATGTGATCAGAGGATAACATAGTTACATTGTAATTCACAGTCAGAGATGTCTCATCCACTGGCCATCAACTGATTATTTACTACACCTCAACTAGTGTTGTTGGTTATAGGAGGAAAAACATTAGCAAACAAAAGTTTTCTTTCCCCACATTGTTTTCTCCTCCTCTTCCTTTCTTCTTTCTTCTTCTTTTTTTCTTTTCTTTTCTTTTTTTTTTTTTAAGAGATGAGGACTGGGTATGTTGTCCTTTGCCTCCCAAAGTGCTGGAATCTCAGGCATTAGTGCCAGGCCACTTTCCATACTTTCAATTGGCTATGTACTCTTTCCATTTTTTAATATATGTTATTTAAGTTAATCTTCACAGAAAGCCATGGAGTGACCCTATCATTATTTTCATGTTTTATTTGTGAAAACAGAGGGATAGAGCACGAAGGTTGTTTTTTAGAGATGAACAACAGATTAGGTTATAAGGCAGACACACTTGGAATAGTTTTCAATAGCTACATGGAAAGATACATTACATTGGAAGATAGCACATGATACCTCCTCCCATTCTGATGGACTTGTTTTGGCAGGAAGCCATTCTGAGATGATAGTAAGATACAATCCCTTGAATCTGGGGTAGGAGTTTTTTCTCTGTGTGTAAGGCATATGAGATCAAAACTCCAGTATCAGATATGGAGAGGGCCTAGGGAGGGGGATGTCCAAAACATATCTCAGGGAAAGAAGAGCTTCACATTAGCATCCCTCTAGTACTGGCAGCATATACAGGGAAGCTTGGGATGGGGGGCAGGTCTGGTCTACAGGCCCTATAAACCACATTTACACACTTTCTGGTCCTGCCTTACCTTCTTATTTCTGTGAATGTCCTTATATACTTGGAACAAGGACATCAGGTGAGCAAATCTCCACACTCACTCGTCTTCCTTTTTTAGCAACTTTATTGACTAATAATTCAGATAATACAATTCACCTTTCTAAAGTACACAATTCAATGGTTTTTATTATATTTATTATTTGCTACCATCATCAGTCAATTTTAGAATATCAAATTTAGAATGTCACCTCAAATAGAAACTTCATACTATATACCTATCATTCCCCATCCTCTCATCTCTCCAGACCAAAACAATTACTAACCTACGTTCTGCCTCTTTATATAGTATTTGCTTCTTCTGAACATTTCCAATAAATAAAATCTTATAGCTTTGGGGTCTTTTCTGACTGACCTGATTTTGGTATCAGGGTATTACTGGTTTCAGAATTATTTGGAAAGTGTTCCCTCCTCTTCTATTTTTTGGAAAAATTTATGAAGAATTACTATTAATTATCTTTAAATGTTAGAATTCACCAGTGAAACTATCTGGGCCTGAGATTTTTAGTGGGTAGTAGTTTTTGATTATGAATTCAATCTCTTTGTTATAGGCTGTGATGGTTAATTTTATGTGTTAACCAGATGGGGCCAAATGATGTCCAGGTATTTGGTCAAACATTATTTTTCTGTGAGAGTGTTATTGGATGGGTTTGATATTTGAATTGATAGACTAAATAAAGCAGGTTATCCTCTAAAGTGTGAGTGGATCTCATCCAATCATTGGAAGGCCTGGATAGAAAAGGCTGGCCCTTCCCTAAGAGAGAATTCTTCCTGTCTAATGGTCTCTGAACTGGAATATTGCCTTTTTTTGCTGCTCTCAGACTTGAACTGAAACATCATCTCTACTTGAGTCTAGAGCCTGTTTGCCTTGAATTGAAGCAAAACTATTGACTCTTCTAAGTCCCTGGTTGGACAAGTCACCCTGCATGCATATGTTGGGACTCGTCAGCTTTCAAAATTCCATGAGTCAGGCCGGGCGCGGTGGCTCAAGCCTGTAATCCCAGCACTTTGGGAGGCCAAGACGGGCGGATCACGAGGTCAGGAGATCGAGACCATCCTGGCTAATACGGTGAAACCCCGTCTCTACTAAAAAATACAAAAAAAATAGCCGGGCGAGGTGGCGGACGCCTGTAGTCCCAGCTACTCGGAGGCTGAGGCAGGAGAATGGCGTAAACCCGGGAGGCGGAGCTTGCAGTGAGCTGAGATCCGGCCACTGCACTCCAGCCTGGGCGACAGAGCGAGACTCCGTCTCAAAAAAAAAAAAAAAAAAAAAATTCCATGAGTCAGTTCACACACACATACACACAGAAGCATATTTTATTCATTCGGTTTCTCTAAAGAACACTGACGAATACATATGTTTATTAGATTGTATATTTCTTTTTGAGTCAATTTTAATAGGTTCTGTGTTATGGACTGAATGTTTGTGTCCTCCTAAAATTAATGTGTTGAACCTCTAATCCCCAATGTGATGGTGTTAGGAGATGAGGTTATAACCTTTGAGAGGTTATTAGGTTTAGGTGAGATGATAAGGGTGGAGACCCCGTGATGGGATGAGTGTCCTTATAACATGAGAAAGAGACACCAGAACTTCTTTCCCTGCCATGTGTGGATTCAGCAAGAAAGTCTGCAAATCAGGAAGAGGGCCTTCACCAGAACTTTCCCATGCTGGCACTCTGATCTTGAACTTCCCAGCATTCAGTACTATGATAAATAAATGCATGTTGTTTAAACCACCCAGTTTTTGGTATTTTGTTATAGAAGCACCAGCCGATTAAGAGATTTTTGTCTTCCTGGGAATTTGTTCATTTAACTTACCTAATTGGTGCATATTTTTTATACCTTTTCTTCATAATCCTTTTTATTTCTGCAAAGAAGTCCATAGTGATATCTTTCTTTCATTTTTGATTCTCTTCTTGCTTTTTTGCTTGGCCAATCTAACGAAAGATTTGTGAATTTTGCTAATATTTTTCAAAGAACCAACTTTTAATTTTGTTGATTACTTTTCTAAACCTTATTAATTTCTGCTCAAATCTTTTTATTTTATTGCTTCTACTCCCATAGATTTAGTCTGCTCTTCTTTTCTCAGTGCCTCAAGGTGGCAGGTTAGGTTATTAGCTTGAGAATCTTAATATATGGACTTACAGTTATCACTTCCTCTTGAAGCACTGCTTTACTGTATTCCATAAGTTTTGGTAGGTTATGTCTTCCTTTTCATTTATTTTAAATATTTTCTAACCTCCCTCTTGGTTTCTTTCTTTGATCCTTCCCCCCCACCATTTAAGGGTGTGTTGTTTAATTTCCACATAATCTGTGATTTTCAAAAAATTGTCATAGACATTTACTTATGGTTTCATTCCATTATTGTATCAATCTTTTAAAATTTATGGAGGTTTATTTTATGACCTAGCATATACCCTATCTTGGAGGATGTTCTGTGAGCACTTGAGAAGAATGCATATTCTGCTGTTGTTAGCGGTGGCATTTTATAGGTGTGTTAGGTCTAGTTGCTTTATGGTATGCACGTGTTTCATTTCCTTCTTGTTCTTCTGCCTGGTTTCTTTCTCCATTATTGATAATACAGTATGAAAATTTTAAACTACTATTGTTAAATTTTCTACCTTCATGTTCTGTAAAATTTTGCTTTATATATTTCGGTGCTGTTATTAGGTATATATGTGTGTATAATTGTTAGATCTTCCTGATGAATAGACCCTTTTCTCACAATAAAACGCTTCTTTTTATCTCAGTAATTTTTTTTTTTGTTTGTCTTAAAGTCTATTTTCTCTGACATTAATGTAGCTACTTGGGCATTCTTGTTGTTGCTATTGGCCTGATATGTATTTTTTTCTCTTTACTATCAATCTATATTGTCTTTGAATCTAAATTATGTCTCCTGTAGATAACATAGAACTGGATCTTCTTTTTTCATCTAGTTTGAAATTTTCCTGCCTTTTGTTTGGGTTTTGGAATCTATTCATGCTTAACACTAATATTGACATAGCTGGATTTATGCCTGCATTTTATTTTTTAAGGTCTCGTGTCTTAATTTTCCTTCATGCCTATTTTACTACTTTTTCATTAAGTGAACATTAATTAATTTCTTTAATGATTAAAAACATTGTAGGTTTTTCCTTAGTGATTGCTCAAGGACTTACCTTATGCACCTTAATTTATAAGAATCAGCTTCAGATTTATGCTACTTCTAGTGAGATATAAGAACATTACTCCTACATAGCTCTATTCTTGTCCTCTCTTCTTGTGATATTATTGTTATATATATTTATAAATGTTACAGATGTAACAATGCATTGTTAAAATTATTACTTTATATAGTTTTATCACCATAAAGAAGAGAAGAAATATAAACAAGTAAATGCTTGTAGCTTTGTTACTATTAACTTTTAAAATAACATTTCTTGTTCTTTACATCTATACTTGTACATTCAAGTTATTATCTGGAATCATTTCCCTAGCTCAATACAACTTTGCTGTCAATTACCTCTTTCTCTGTTATTGGCAAATATATTACATTTCTATATATTATAGGCTCAGTGCATTATATACATATGGTTCAATACAATTGTTTTTTCAATTACTCGAGAGGAAAGGGAAAGAAATATACATTTATACTCTCTTTTATAATAATTTGCTTAATTACCTTTACTGATGTTCTTACACACACACATACTCTCTGTGTGTGTGTGTGTGTGTGTGTATGTGTATTTGAATTACTGTTTGGGGTCACTTGCTTTTAACATGAAGAATTTTAGTATTTCTTGTAAGATAGATCAGACAGAAAAAAATCCTGTCAGTTTTTGTTATTGGGAAATGTCTTTCTTAAACCTTCATATTTGAAGGTTAGCCATACTGGATATAGAAATCATGGTTGGCTTTTTTTTTTTTTTTTTTTTTTTTTTTTTTTTTTTTTTTTTTTTTTTTTGCACTTGAAATATTTTATCCCACTGCCTTTTACTCTTCATTGTTTTTGACAGAAAGTTAGCTGCTAATCTTAATGGAGTTCCCTGGTGAATAAGTCATTTTTCTCTCACTGTAAGATTTTGTCCTTGTTTTTTGCATTCAGCATTTTACTATGACATGTCTTTTATGAATGTTGGGTTTATCATTTTAGAGTTTATTTATTTTCCCAAATGAGGAAGGTCTTTTTCTTAAGATGTGTGTAATTTACAGTCATTATTTTATTGAAATAAATACATATATACATATCCTTTCTCTGTCTTCTCTCCTCCTCATATTCCCAATATGTATTCTTGCACTGATTGACGTTTCACATTTCTCTGAGACTCTGCTCATTTTTCTTTATTATTGTCCTCTCTGTTCTTTGGATTTAATAGTTTATTACTTTATTTTCAAGTTTGCTAATTCTTTCTTATGCCAATTGAAATCTACTGTAGTCTCACTAGTAAATATTTATTTCAACTTCTATACTTTTTAAGTCTAGAATTTCCATTTGGTTCTTTATTATAATTTTTTTCTTTACTGATATATTGTATTTGACACAACATTGTTTTCATTCCTTCTGTTACTTCTGTAACCATATTTTTTATTTCTTTGAACATATTTCTGATGGCTACTTTGAAGTATTTTCCTGTTAAATCTGACATCTGTACACTCTTACAGGCAGTTTCTATTGCCTACTTTTATTCCCCAGTGTATGGGTCATACTTTCTTAAAATGGACATTTTAGATAATATATTGTATCAATTTTAGGTACTAGGCTCCCCTTCCTGGACTTGTCATTGTTATTTGCCCTTTTGTTGTTGTAGTTGTTCAGTTACTATCTGTATAATTTTAATTTTAGTGAAGCCTATTTCACTCCAAAGAAAAAGCCTTTGATGGTCCTCCTCAGGAGGCAACAACCTTGGGTATGTCCACTGTTGCTCTGGAATTACAGTGTTTTTGGCAGAACTGTCTCTTTTACTGTCACTTTCCCTGACTGCACCTACTTGTTAAGCTCCATTAATTATCTGTCAAATGCCCTATCGTGTTCAACAATGCTTTTGAGGCACAAATTGTTCTGTAGACTAATCTAATCAAATCTACAGTCCTTTGAAGAAATAGCTTTCAAGGTCAGTCTTTGATACTTTTCAAACAACAGTTAAACTTCCGGGTGTCTCCTTCCTTGGTTCTCTCTGATAAATAATCAGGCCAAAGTTTAGCCTATATCTTCAATGACTCTACGAATTTCCTCTCACTATGGTTTATCTTTTATCTATATTTATGTTTATATATTATTAACTCCACTTTTTTTTTTTTTTTTTTGAGATGGAGTCTCACCCTGTCACCCAGGCTGGAGTGCAATGGTGCGGTCTCGGCTCACTGCACCCTCTGCCTCCCAGGTTCAAGCAATTCTCCTGCCTTAGCCTCCTGAGTAGCTGGGATTACAGGTGCACACCACCACACCTGGCTAATTTTTTGTATCTTTAGTAGAGAC
This sequence comes from Rhinopithecus bieti, assembly GCF_001698545.2. NCBI lineage: Eukaryota > Metazoa > Chordata > Mammalia > Primates > Cercopithecidae > Rhinopithecus > Rhinopithecus bieti. Next base: position 777,782 of record NW_016818934.1, on the reverse strand, counting down.
GGGGTTTCACCATGTTGGCCAGGCTGTTCTCCAACTTCTGACATTGTGATCCACCCGCCTCGGCCTCCCACAGTGCTGGGACTACAGGCAAGCCACCATGCCCAACCACCACCACTGCTTTTGATAGTTCCCTTAGGCTTGCACTTCTTTGTATTATGTTGCAAATTAAATTAATTTCTTACAAAAAAATTAATTTAAAATAATAGGAGCTATTTGTGTTATGGCCTGCTTCTCACGCCAGGCAAAATTGTTGAGCCTCAGCGTTGGAGTTGGGGGTGAGGACAATGGCATATTTCTCTCTGAATGATATGCCTTTGTTAGGGGATGAACACTAGATGGGGGGATGGCAGTAGTCTCAGATCCTCTTAGCCTGCCTCTCCTGGCATTCACCCACCACCCTATGAACCATGGTAAGGATGATTAGGGTCCCAGTATTCTAGACAATGTTGTTCCCAAGGTATAACCTCCATTTTATGAATTGGGGCTGGGCAGAAGAAGGGAAGACCCCAGATTTGGCCACACCCATAACAACCTCAAAAATAGATAAGTGGTGGCAGGATGAAAAATGCTGACATTCTGTTCCTTCTTAGAGGTTATCCTCCCAACTAGAAGTTAGTGAGAGTAGGAGCCCTGTGTTTCTGACTGCACTAGTCTGAAATAAAGTCTCTACCTCACTGAGTGACGGGTAGGAGATTGAACAGTGTAAGTTAAAATACCACAGACTCTCAACTTTCTTACAGAATTTCAGCAGATATTCTTGAATAGATATTTTTTTATTTGCTGTGTGCCCTTGGGACCATTTCTGGAGACTTTGAATGGTTGTTTTATTAAATTTTCACTAGATTCTCTGTGAAGATTGCCTACAGAACTTCTCATACTGCCAGGCTGGAAGTTAATCTCTTCTCCATTCTTTCATAATATCAATTTTCCATTTTACTGAATCACTTTTATCAGTATACACAGTAACTGTTTTCTTTTCTCACTTAAAAAAAATATAGTAAAACTCTTAAGCCCACTTTTCAGCTATTACCACAGTTTTCTTTTTTCACATAAACAGTTCTATAAAACAAACGTATACATGCTTGCCTCTAATTCTTCTCTCATTTTTCTTTTGAACCCATTGCTATAGTACGACAGGTCCCTGATCAGGTTACTTGAGGGTTTACGTCTCTCAGGTTGAGCCAAAGGCATAGTGCCCAGCCAAGGACCAGGTGTCCCTGAGAACCCAAACATACCAGAGAGTATCTGAGAACCTACTTAGGAAAACAGTCCTATCACACATACACAGCAGGCAAAGAGCCAGAAAATTAGCTTAAAAGCAGTTTAGAGACAGGAGGCAGGGAAGATCTCTAAATCTGTTCTGCTGCCACCCAGGAGTGCCTTGTATATAAGTCCTAGTAAACTCATCTACTCACCAAACTGGACTTGTCCCAGTCACTCTTTGGTCTCTCAGCTCCCTTCCAGTTTCGGGAAAGGATTTTAATATGATTCCAGGTTGTTCTCATTACAATTGTTATGAGGATTTTGTTTCTCCTCCTATTCCCCACTTCATTATTTTAAACAAAACCCTCGGTGATGGCCATGTTGTTATATTTAATGATTAATCATTGGTGTCATCTTAATTGACTTTTGTGAAGCACTTTCTTGTTTTCACTATTCCATACCACATTCCCCATCTTAGCTTTGACTGCTGATTCTTTCCCATCTCCCTAACCTCTAAATATTGACTGGTTCAGAGCTCAGTTCTTGGACTTTTTCCCTTTTTTCTTTACACTCATTCTTTGGTTATCAATTTAGTCTCATAGCTTAAAATATTAACTAAGTCTAATGACTCTGAAATTTATATCGTCAGTCTAAACCTGTCTTCTGAATACCAGGCTAATATATACAACTGCCTTCTTTAAATCTCTACTTGAATGTTGTAGTAAGCTTTCTTATTATTTTCATTACTATTACTGCCACCATTATTGTCATCATCATCATCATCGTCATCATCATTGGCTTTCTCTCTAAGAAAAAATTACACCACTTCATCACTTTGATGATAGTTCTAACCTTATGACTTCTTTTCGCCAATTAAATGTGATATGCACAGTTTAAGTAGGTTTTAAGATGCAGTGTGTGAACTCATATCTTTTTTACATCTACCATGATGATTAGGAACATTCTGGTTAGAGAGACTAACCATAAGCTTTGGTCCCAAAGAGAAGAAAACGGAAGCAGAGTTGTATCCAACTCCATAGTGTATATGTAACTCGAGAAGTACATAAACTACATTGTTGTAAGTGATTGTTGTAAGTGATGAAAATTTGGGGGTAAATTCTCACTTGGTGTACAGTTATCACCAGCTTAACATGTCCCAAAGAGAATGCCTCAATGTCACATCTGACTCTTAGTTATTCCCAATGAAGTAAAAATGTTTTATCCCTACAGTTTCTCATGATCCTTAACTCATTCCTTTCTGAAACATTATAGGAGATTTCACTGTCTCATCATTCAAAATATAACAATAATCAATCATTTTAATCACTGTGTCTTTCATTATAGCCCAAGTCACCATTCTCTTTTGTTCCAATTAGCTCAACAGCCTCCTTCCTGAGCAGTCTCTCAGCTTCCATTTTCACTTGGTTTGTCTTTCCTCAACTCAGTAGCAACCATCATCTTAAGACGTAAGAGAGATCATGTCATTTGTGTGTTCAATACTCTCTGAAGGTTTTCTTCCTCACCAGGAAAAAAACAAACAAAACAAACCCAAGGTCTAAACAATAATCAGTAAGTCCCATCCACTGCCCCTCACTTTCTGACCTCCTCTCCTAATACTTTGTTACTCACTGCTTGTCAGTTAAACTGGCCTCCTCACAGTTCGTTGAGCATAACAGGCATTCTTCTGCACCAGGGCCTTTGCATTTAATTCTTTCTCCTACCTAGAATGCTCCTTCCTTCAATATATATGGGTTATTCTCTCACTACTTTCTTGATGTAAACCTTTCTCACCTTCCTATGCAAATTCTAAAATTGCATCTTCCCCCATTTGTTTTTCTATTCCCAGTCCCTGTTTTGCATTCTGCCATAGTACTATCTGCTCTGTAACATAATACAAATTTACTTCTTTAGCTTAGTTATTGTTTGTTTCCCTCACTAGAATACATGCTACATGAGGGCAAATAATTTTGTCTGTTTTTTTCTAGGTTTAGTATCAAAAAGAATGTTTCACATGTTGTAGATACCACACAAATATTGGTTAACAATTAAATATGAAAATTGTATCATGTGATTCTAGAAAATGACCTACTTCTCATAACTGGGATTAAGAATGTTCCTAGAGTCCATTTTATGAGTGGATTTGGTCTATTTAAGTGGGTCATGACGTATCGGACATCTACTGAGAATTTTCCTTTCTTTCTTTTCTTTTCCCTCCTCTTGTAACCAAACCCTCTTTATTTTTCTTCTTTCTGCTATACATACTTTTTATTTAACACCTGTTTTAGAATGTTCTTTACAAAAAATGTTTCTGCTTCCTGTTGAATTACATATTTAAAACTTTGGGAAGGCTTCTTTTCATTACTTCCTGAATCTTTTAAGAAAAATTCCATCTTTCCAGGAGCTCTAGAAAATACAGCTTTTAATATTATCATCTTCCTTCATAATTTATTTCTTTATCCATCTGTATTTACAGAAATAATGACAAACTATTTAGGCTTGTGTATCTTTAAAGATTCTTACCTAGAACTTCGATGATCATGAATCGTATTTTTTCTGATGTATGCTATGATTTTCAAAAGACATCAGAAATTGGCAGGTTAGGTGGACTATATAAATTGTCAAAATCTTGGTCATATTTTAGGTTTGTTTTCTAAAAATAATACTGATTTCAGTTAGCTAGATCAGTAGAAAGTTACTAGCTCTCATTATAGGATTTAATGTAGTTTATTTTAATCAGATTACTTTCCTCCTAAAAGCTGGCACAGTAGGGCAAGGAAGTAGAGTAAGACTTTGATTGGTGGAAAGACAGACGGGTAAATATTGAATATACTGCTTAGCTTGAGGAGAATGGCTGGGTAGAACCCTTGTAATTAGGGCCTTGAATTGGACTGATCAATGGGTTGCACAGGTGTCTGGGCTCTTGGAGCACACAGGATGTCAACTGTGAGAAGAAAGCTGGTATGAAAGAGAAGAAGAACCATAAAGAAACTCTGTTAACTACACAGTTGTAGAAATAGTCATCACTGCTCTGCATGTTCTCTTAGAGACGGGCTTTTCCACAAAACCCAAAAGGGTCATTGGATAGTTAGGGTTACATTAATTATAATCTTTTGTGTGTCATGCAGTTTACACATTCATGCAGGGATTGGGTGATTTTGCCTATGGCATCTTCACAAATGGTGAAATAATAGGCAGTAAAATAATAAACTTTAAGCTCCTTCTTTGTCACATTTGTTGCATTGTTTATCACATCTGTTGTTTTTCCCCCCCCGAACAGTGAGATGATCAATTATTCATGACAGAATGATAGCAGTTTCATAATAATCTCACTGGTGGATGAAACCACTGTGTCCATTTAGACACCCATAGAATCTGTATCACCAGAGGAATAAGTCACTATTAAGCACCCACCTGCTCTAAGCATTTCTCTTCATCCTTATATATATATATATTTTTTTCTTTTCTTTTTTTTTTTTTTTTTTTGAGATGGAGTCTCGCTGTGTCGCCCAGGCTGGAGTGCGGTGTCGCCATCTCAGCTCACTGCAAGCTCCGCCTCCCGGGTTCACGTCATTCTCCTGCCTCAGCCTCCCGAATAGCTGGGACTACAGGCGCCCACCACCAGGCCCGGCTAAATTTTTAATTTTTATTAGAGACGGGGTTTCACTGTGTTGGCCAGGATGGTCTCGATCTCCTAACCTTGTGATCCGCCCACCTCGACCTCCCAAAGTGCTGGGATTACAGGTGTGAGCCACTGCGCCCAGCCGCATTTCTCTTCATCTTATTTGTTCAGGCTTTAAAAAGTTGCTGCAGAAAATTCTGCAATAGTCACTTATGCAGATTACAGCAGTAGACACTATGCAATGCCTAACAAATGACCCCATTACTATCTTTCAGTCAATAAATCTAAAGTAATGAATACTGAGAGAAACTGAAAATTCTTTTTATTTATTTATTTATTTATTTTTGAGACAGAGTCTTGCTCTGTCACCCAGGCTGGAATGCAGTGGCGCGATCTCGGCTCACTGCAAGCTCCGCCTCCTGGGTTTATGCCATTCTCCTGCCTCAGCCTCCCGAGTAGCTGGGACTACAGGTGCCCGCCACCTCGCCCGGCTAGTTTTTTGTATTTTTTAGTAGAGACGGGGTTTCACCGTGTTAGCCAGGATGTCTTTTTATTTTTAAAAGAGGGTGTAAATGGGCCAGGTGCAGTGGCTCACGCCTGTAATCCCAGCACTTTGGGAGGCTGAGGCGGGTTGATCACCTGAGGTTGGGAGTTCGAGACCAGCCTGACCAGCATGGAGAAACTCCCTCTTTACTAAAAATACAAACTTAGCCAGCATGGTGGCTCATGGCTATAATCTCAGCTACTTGGGGGGCTGAGGCAGGAGAATCCCTTGAACCTGGCAGGCAGAGGTTGCCTACTCTTGATTGGTAGGTCAGGGATAAGGCAGGGCTAAGGGAGAGGTTGGAATTCCATCTCTGAAGAACCAATGGCTAGCTGAAGTTCACAGTTGATAGATGTCTAATGAGCTAGTGGAAATAAAGCTGGTTTAAGGGATGCCAATGACGTCTGGTGGAGTTCAGGGTAATTCTTCAGAGATCAGGAGAATCACCCTCACTGCTAAATTGAATTGACGTCAGAAACAACATTGGTGATGAGCGATGAGGAGCAGTACTGTATTCTAAGGGAAAAAAGCTTAAGGCATTTTTAAATTTCTGGCTTGTGTTTGTGCTTGTGTTATTTGGCATCAATTTTCTCAGCTCCAGAATTGACTATAATAATTATCTAAACTAGTTTTCCCTGATATTTTAAAAAAAGATCTTTTATTTAAATTTATAATAGTCTTTACAAATCTTTGAAATCAGCATCAAAGTTCGGAAGCTAAATTTCTCTTTTTCTTTTTCTAATACACTATGGCCTTATTTCTGAGATTTCTGGTACTAGAATTCTTCAGTGTATTGGGGAAGTGCCAGCTTCAGGTAAAATGTGAAACTGATAAAACTGTTTTGGTTTCTGAGTCCTCTGTTTTTACGCTATTTCTGTATCTGTTCATTAAATGTGTCTTGGGAACCAAGAAGCCCCAGATTCTATTTCTATAAACAACACTTCTTCTCAGACACTTTTAACTAAGGTATAATAATGTATTTATATAATTTCAAAATTATAAGGTATCATAAGATCATTTTATGATGGTCACAGATAACTACATAAAGCGTTACTTTTTCCTCTAGGGGCTTTTGTATTTAAATACTTAAATAATAAAATTATCACAATACAATTTTAACTTCATGAAACTTGGGAAGGGTGTGTTTTTACATGTCACCTCCTGAAGCCTTTTAAATAATACTACATAGGAAATCACCTGCTTACAAGCAGAATTGATGAAGGTTTTCAATTATACTAACAGCCTCACATTTTTTTTTTAATAGAATAACCACATCCTCTGTTTCTGGATTTTGTATTTCATTATGGAAGTCATTTCTCCAGGGATTCTTTTTCTGAACCTCAGAAGATGTTTTCATACTATTTCTTATTCTGCAACATCTAAAACTCAGTAATATCTTAAAGAGTGTTTGTTTCCAGGAGCACAAATAAACAGATGTTATATGAGATATCAGTTTCAGTTCATTCACAAGGAATTATTGAGTGATATGTTGGAATAGTGTCAAGGCACAGATAATAGAAAAAGAGATGGTTAGAGATAGAGGACAAATCATGGTTTTTTTTGTTTTGGTTTTTTTTTTTTTTTTTTTTTTTTTTTTTTGCACCTTGTCATGGGATGATTATGGTCTCTAAAGATAAAATGTGAACAACATTAAATTTAGTTTCTTATACGAGAAGAACTTTGAAGGTTTATTTACTCATTTCACCCTTATTAAAATATTTTGAACACTAAAGTGAAACTAAAGTTTTGAAAAACATGGACTGAGCTCTATAGTAGAGTCATATCATCTACTGCATTTAATGTGAGCAAACAATATCATCATCATCATCATCATCATCATCATCGTCATCATATTCCTTGATTAAATAGCATGGAGAGATGTTCAAAATTGATGGTTTAATAAGATCCTTTAAATAATTTCAAATACTCTTTTAATTCTTTCTGGTAACATTGGATAATATTGAATTTAAAAGTTAGAAATAAGACCTTGTATTTGATAGCACAAAAGGGCAACTA
>NW_016818934.1:766000-770361 GCF_001698545.2 Rhinopithecus bieti | reverse complement strand
TGGTTTTTTTTTTTTTGGTTTTTTTTTTTTTTTTTTTTTTTTTTTTTCGCACCTTGTCATGGGATGATTATGGTCTCTAAAGATAAAATGTGAACAACATTAAATTTAGTTTCTTATACGAGAAGAACTTTGAAGGTTTATTTACTCATTTCACCCTTATTAAAATATTTTGAACACTAAAGTGAAACTAAAGTTTTGAAAACATGGACTGAGCTCTATAGTAGAGTCATATCATCTACTGCATTTAATGTGAGCAAACAATATCATCATCATCATCATCATCATCATCATCGTCATCATATTCCTTGATTAAATAGCATGGAGAGATGTTCAAAATTGATGGTTTAATAAGATCCTTTAAATAATTTCAAATACTCTTTTAATTCTTTCTGGTAACATTGGATAATATTGAATTTAAAAGTTAGAAATAAGACCTTGTATTTGATAGCACAAAAGGGCAACTATAACCAATAATAATTTAATCATACATTTAAAAATAACTAGATGAATATAATTATATTGTGTGCAACACAAAGGGTAAGTACTTGAAGGGATGAATTCCCCACTTACCATGATATTGCATGCCTATTTCAAAGTAGCTCATGTACCTCATAAATATATACACCTACTATGTACCAACAAAATTAAAATTGAAAAGAAAGTTTGTAATCACAGATAATTGAAAAATGATGCAAATGTATCCCTGAAGGTGTATTAATATGTGGTTCTATTAACTTTGGATAAATGGGAGGGGGAACTTTATAACTCACATGAAACTCTCCTGGGCTATTTGGAGTCTGGGAACAAAAAACAAAGTTAGATTAAATACAGATCGTAAATGTTTCAAAATTAAATGAGAAAGAGAATTAATTGCACTAGTCACACATTTCAATCTGAAGTTTCCTTATGCAAAATAATTTTCTATTATATTTAGTTATTAGATTAGTTTTGAAATCTAATTGAAGAGGGGATAAACTCTCATTTGCAGATTAATTTTTCAAACAATACAGCCAGGATATCAGTGCTCATTCAGATGTATCTGACTTGCAAATAGAAATGTACAAAGTGATAATTATAATGTTCTTTCAGAATTCTTCACAAATTTCAGTGAAATCTATAAAATTGTCAATTAAAATATAGAATTAATTTTATCTTTTAGATCTACAATACAATTATCAAGCCATTCTAGTTAAGTAAATTAAAGTGCTCTACTAAAGGAGAGTAGAATTGCAGGAAGAATAAGTTCTAGTAAGTATAAAGAGAAATATAATGAAATTAAGGATTAGGCTACTAAGGAAGATTATATCTGGAGAAAGTATTTTGAGAAAAAAATATTTACAAACATAATTCTGGAGATACATGAAGGTTTACTGAGATTTCTTCAACCCTAAGAACTCCATTATCACTAATATTTTAAAAGAGATTATTCTGAAAATGTATCTTAGAAAACATTATGATCGTACATAGGAATTAAAATTTAATATGCAATATGTCCATTTCTTCACAATTGATTTTCATAATCCTAATGGGTTTAATAAGCAGGAACATATTTGCATATTTTTACAAGTAAACCAACTTTCAATTTTAACCATGTGAGTGGCAGAACCAAGGTAGCCCCTGTATGACAGATTCGCCACTTGTGGAAGATACGTGCCAGGGTGATTTCTAATATTCCACATTGGAGCAACCACATATTGATGTGTGTAATTCCAGCTTTGATGAAAGCAACAGTGACAATTCCATATGGGCTGCATCCAGATTTCCTGGAGCTTAACTAAACTGTTAACTCTTCTGCAGAATGGATCAGACTCTATTTCTAACAAGTCTGGCATTTCTCCTATTAGGAGGCTGATGCTGAAAGCAAAACAATATTTAAGAATCCTTTGTCAAGTTTGTGTGAAAACAATAAAGTGAAGGCATTGGTATGATTCCTTCTGTGTCATCATTTTGGGCCAGAAAGCAACTACTCTTTTCCCTTGACTCTCCCTTCACAGCTGCTGATGGGGCAGTGAGAGCTAACAGAGTGAAAAAGCTGCAAACTGCAGAGGGAGGTTGCTCCCACACACCTCATTAGGCCTTTAACACATTTGACTTTGTCTTTCCCTAGCACAGTGCATATTACAATTAGAAGCAGTTGGGTACTTCCTATTTTTCTCTGAAAGGTGTAATTGGGTAACCAAGGAGCTGTCACTTTCTGGACATTGCCAGCTTTGCCATCTGCCTTTGGAGCATCAATTTACTGGCTATTTCTCTATTTCTTTAAGAGGTTTTGACTCATGGAATATTCCATTTTAAAAGAGCTCACCAATTCTTTTGTTTAATATCTTATTTTACAGATGAGGAAATTGAGGCCAGGAAGATTAAATGCCTTACACTTGGACACACAGTTACTGGATTTATTTCAAGTTACCTGGTTTAAAGATTAACTATCTTTACACAAAACCAATCTTTAATATATCCATGATCCTTTGATTTTCTCCAAACCTGGCAACCTCATGAGTCTAACAGGTTAATTTGGCTCATTTTACATTTGGATATGACATAGCCCATTTAGGTATAAAATACAAGACAAATGGGGAGAACCAGGCTATTATGGAAAAGCTCCAGGCTATAGCTTCAAGAAATTGTTTGCCTCTCATTGTTCACCATAGTTATAAAATATTGTTCTGTAACTATCATGGGTGAGAGGAAATGGGGGGCAAAAGAATTGGAGAGTACAGACAAATTTTAGGCTAGACTGTCATCATCTTGAATGTTTCTCTTCTGTAAGACTGTGTTAGAGCAACAGAAATAAATTTGGACTGAGACAAAGGAGTCTGAAGTCTTGCTACATGGCTAACGGGCAGTATGTATCTATGAACAAGACATTTAGCTTACTGATTATTGGTTGTTATTACGCAGTATCTCAGCAAATTTTAGGGTTTGTGTATAGCTTAGGCTGTAAGCAACAGGCAAATAGCCAAGTACTGTGAATGTCATGTGATTTTTTAAATTGATTTTTCACCTAAACTGTAATTCATTATATATAAAAAATAATAAGAGTTAAGCTTTAGTAATATGAAGTTGTAGGATTTTCTTGGAAGGTCTAGATCACTAAGTTTTTAATCATGCCACTGCCATCATTCTTTCATCCTCTTCCTGTATACTCATCAGGCTCATAATTCTGTCTCACTTTTCCACCTAAGCCTGACATCTTGCAAGTCTTTATCTTCCTTCTTCATGACAATTAATAGGGAGGTTTAGAGGCTCCTTATTACAAAACTCTAGATATAATGAAATATTGGCCTCCGTCAGATGGGCAAAATTAGAATCAAGAGTAAGGATAAAGGCCCAAAAACTATGCGTTTAATTATCTCTCTCTCCATTGTCAATTTGTAGACATTGTAGAAAGAATCTGGGTAAGAAAGCTGGACATCTGGGAATGTTTGTCAGCAAGAGAGTCATGTGACCTCAAACTTCCATTCTTACCTGTCTCCTTCCTGTGGCATGCATCTCTAATATACCCAGAATTTCAGAAATGTAAAATTTCTGCACTTACGGGAGCCCTGCTTAGAAAATAAAGTTATTTTGAGGTCATTTTTCTGCTTTGAGAGGTTTCAATGGTAACTGGGAAATATTACTGTTAGTTTAACATATTTTTTTCAATAACTTTGAAGCTCTTTGTAGCTCTCTTCCTACACTCTAATACATTCTATAGTCTACTGTCATATCAAACTTCTTAAAGTGAAACTTCATTTTATCACTTCATTTCCTTGATATCATCAATGACTCTGTTGCCAATTACATTAAATCTGGAATTCAAGGTTCTTTATAACCTTTCGTCTCTCAGTATTATACTGTTATTTAAGTATCAGTCAGACCAGGCCACTCAAATTGTGCTGAATAAATGGCCCATTTTCTCATCTTTGCCTTTGCTAATGTCCATGTTCATGTCCATTTGCTTACCACACTCTTCCACACTTGTTCACACTTGCTTATTGTGCCTGCTCACAGAGCTGATCTCAATTTATTTTTTATTTATTTTTATTTTTTTATTATACTTTAAGTTCTAGGGTACATGTGCATAACGTGCAGGTTTATTACATATGTATACCTGTGCCATGTTGGTGTGCTGCACCCATCAATTCGTCAGCACCCATCAATTCGTCATTTATATCAGGTATAACTCCCAATGCAATCCCTCCTCCCTCCCCCCTCCCCATGATAGGCCCCGATGTGTGATGTTCCCCTTCCTGAGTCCAAGTGATCTCATTGTTCAGTTCCCACCTATGAGTGAGAACATGCGGTGTTTGGTTTTCTGTTCTTGTGATAGTTTGCTAAGAATGATGGTTTCCAGCTGCATCCATGTCCCTACAAAGGAC
>NW_016818934.1:746456-761822 GCF_001698545.2 Rhinopithecus bieti | reverse complement strand
GTGTTGGGAGATCCACTGCTCTCTTCAAAGCTGTCAGACAGAGTCATTTGCATCTGCACAGGTTTCTGCTGCTTTTTTTGTTGTTGTTGTTTAGCTGTGCCCTGTCCCCAGAGGTGGATTCTACAGAGACAGGCAGGTTTCCTTGAGCTGCTGTGAACTCCACCCAGTTCGAGCTTCCCAGTGGCTTTGTTTACCTACTTAAGCCTCAGCAATGGCGGGCACCCCTCCCCCAGCCTCGCTGCTGCCTTGCGGTTAGATCGCAGACTGCTGTGCTAGCAATGAGGGAGGCTCCGTGGCCATGGGTCCCTCCCGGCCAGGTGTGGGTATAATCTCCTGGTGTGTCCGTTTGCTTAAAGCGCAGTATTGGGATTGGAGTTACCTGATTTTCCAGGTGTGGTGTGTCTCAGTTCCCCTGGCTAGGAAAAGGGATTCCCTTCCCCCTTGCACTTCCCAGGTGAGGCGATGCCTCACCCTGCTTCAGCTTTCGCTGGTCAGGCTGCAGCAGCTGACCAGCACCGATTGTCCGGCACTCCCTAGTGAGATGACCCCAGTACCTCAGCTGATAATGCAGAAATCACCGGTCTTCTGTGTTGGTCACGCTGGGAGTTGGAGACTGGCGCTGTTCCTATTCGGCCATCTTGCTCTGCCCCCTGATCTCAATTTAGAACCAAGCCTGACATGGTACCTTTCTCAGACCACTTCAGCCCCATCTTAACTCCCATTGCATCTCTGTTTCCCAGGGATACAAGTCTCTACTGGTTCAATACTAAACATATTATAGACATGAAACAGCTATTGAGTTGAAGCATTAATAATTATAATCTAATAGTGAGTATTTATTTAGGACACCTATTTGTCAGGCACTGTGTGATATATCTCATTTAGTCCTTATGACGATTGTGTGTTGTAAATATAAAATAATTCATTCAAGGTAATGGACTCTGAAGCTTAGAGAAATTAAACACGTTGCCAGGATTACACAGCTAGTGACAGAGTTGAATGCTTATCGTCTGTCTGCTTCCAAAGTCTGTGCTCGCCAGGCTCTGCTCCCTTGCCTCTAAGTAAATGACACTCAGGAGAATTTTAAAATTATATTTCAAATATGTAAGTTTCAAGTTTTTCTGACACAATGCACAACTGCGGGGAAAATGTGTTTTTATTGATGTTAAAGGAAACCCATGCCTAATTTGTGATAAATTGTAGCACTGTTAGCTTTTTGCTGTAGTCTATATTTGGGGTCTGAAGGACTTGTCAGTGTCTCTTTAATAATATCACTGTTCTTTTTCTTCAGACTGAATCTCATTGTCTCTAATCACTGGTTTTATTTGTATGTGTAGCTTCCAGTCTTCAATTTTCCTAAATGTCATGTAGATATAAATGTACAACTCAATTGCTCAGCCTGAGTGTTTGTGTCTTGACAGACAGTTAGGCGGGGGAGGCAGAGAATGCTTGGTGTTGGGTTTCGCCCTAATTTTGTGGGTATTTTGTGCAAATAAGAACTGAAGCATATTTTGTTCTCCCCTCCCCCCATATATAAATATCTTCAGGGAAACTGGAAATGAAAAGAAAAACACTGAGCCCCACAGTTTCAAGTCAGAGACAAATTATCTCAAGGTAAAAAGCTTGGCCAGGTTTCTTATAATGAGTGAATTACAGCCTTTTTTTTGTAAGATTAATATCAATGTTGACTAAAATAACATTGTGCTTTCAATACAAAAAGGCTCAAATTAGAAAAGTACATTGGCATTTTCTAAAAACCCACCACGAGGTATGGCCTTGTGCCCAGATGATGTAGGTGTCATTGCACCTAGGCAGCGTAATTAAAGATTAACTGAGAGACCGTTTCCAGGCAAACGTGTTCCTCTTTGCACTGTTACACAGTATTAAAAGTCAAATTGTAGAGACTAAAGCCTTTGATTTAAAGAATTATCCTCTCCCATCATTTATTCACTACTGTAGGACAAAACCTGGGAAAGGAGTAACACATAAAACATTTTGGAGTGAGCTTCTTTTGACAACTAATTGAGTGTTGCAGATAGGAAAGAGGCATGTCTCTCTAAGACACGAGTATTTGTGTTCAAATATTGGGGGTGAGGAGAAGGCAAACCTGTCTTGGGCACTCTTCCTGGGGTCATAGTAAGATTGCAGCCAGGGAAGTGCTGAGAAGAGAAAACCATACATCATTTAGTACCCACTTCCAGAAAATTGGCATTTTTAGATTGTTACCACCTATACCCCAGAATGAAGGCTGGGTTGACTAACTGGTTCCCCAGGGTCACTGTGCTAATCTAGACTTTTCAAATTCCTACCTCTTTGAGCAGGGAAATGCAGCCACAATGGTTTGAAAAGGCCTAGAGTTTTTGGTATTTGATGCAGTAACTCCTCTTCTTTCTGGAGACTCTGGTTAGTTAAGAACCTAACTAATTGGTTGGAGGCCATAGAGATACTCAGGACAGTGGAGTTCTTACATTGAGTGTCCTCACTTACTTCTCTCTTCCATAATTCTTGCTTAAATGATAATTAAAAGTAAAATATAGTTTCAGGGCATAATGTCAAAATTGTCCTATTATGTTTTTTTAGTTGATAAAGATTTGTACACAGTGTATGCTTCCTATATTTGGAATACATTTTCCTTATTTGTAAGATAATTTTTTGAGCAGATAAACTCTGCAGTTCTTTTTATAGCAACATCAATAATTTATATTTTAAATTTATGGGTTCCTAAGTCTGATTACTTTAGTCCCAGGTAATCTTGAAAAAAAACAGAATGTATGGATACTCAAGGGAGCTAAGATTTCATAAAATTTCTTTTAATGTACTCTTTTGGCTTGCTTTTTTCATTTTTGGAAAAAAAAATGTCAAAGCATCTATAAAAAGAAAAGTTATACTATGCATACCAGTTTCTAATTCTTGGATTTAATAGAAGGGATGCTGTGACTTTAGTAGCAACATATAACTGAGATTCAGAAAATCACAGCATGAAAAAAAGCAATACAAATTATTATTCATAGCACCTGAGGAGCATTATTCAACAGCTTCAGAGTGTCTTTAGAAGACATTAAAGTCAACTTCTACGTTCATTGTCTACATTTTAAACTTAGAAGAAACTATAGACATCATGAGCCCACAAATTATTTTCAAATAAAGAAACTGAGCTCCAGGCATAGGAAGTGCTTTGCTCAAAGTCATGCCACAGGATTTAGCTATCTCAACTTCCAGTTTTGAAGTGAGGCTATAAATTCAGTAGTTGCTTAAAGATTCCTTTTGGTATATGATAAAATAATAACCAATTGGGAATAGAATAGAATTATCATGGTCTACAGAAAAGAAATGGAGGACAGTAAGAATGTGTGAGCTATGTGAATTTTGGAAGCCAGCAGCAGAGACACTGGGAATCTCATTTCCCCCAAGGGATGGGACTATCTGCAACAGCTGCACTAAAGCCCTTGTCTGGGATGGGCTCCTTAAGTGAGATATTCCATTAGATTAAAACTAGGAAGAGGGTAAAGAGTCTCATGGGCTATGACATATGAATAAGGAAGTCTTGGATGTTTCCTCAACCCTGAAATATACTAACTGACCACAGGAAAACCACTTTTCCCTTTTGGCCCTCAGTTTCTTCATTCGCAAATTAAAGACGATGCTGCCTCCTCTGTCTACTACAAAGGGTTGATACCAAGATCAAATGTAAAAGTGAATGTGACAGTGTATTAAATGTGTTTTAAAACATAGACAAATCAGAGTGATTATTCTTTTAATATCTTTACTCCTCATCAGGTCCTAATTATTATTTGAACAAGATTGTCTCTTTTGGGTCCGGTAATTGTAAAGTACATGCAAGTGACCTGCTTTTTTTTCTTTTACCTGCACAGTTACTTCCTGATTGACATTAGACATCTCAGGAATACCCAATGGGTTCTCAGTTATTGGGTTTCTTGGTTCTATTCTTAGCTTTGTAAGAGGAAGTGTGTGCTCTGGGGAGAGCCATATCAATTTTTAGACCCTTTAGGTATTGCCTCAAGCTTCAGAGAAACAACTTGTCTAAGGCTTATATTTCTTCTGAGTATGGCCAATACCTAGTGACTGATCAATGTAGGAGTATAAAAAGGCTCAGCCAACAGGGGGCAACTCTGAAGTGGCAGTAGTTTCACATCACCCCAAGGGGCTGGTCAAGCCTGTCAGTAGTCTTGCAGTGCAGCTTGATTTTTTTCCTCCCGTCCAACTTTCTTCCCCTTTTTTCTGCAGGCATTGGTACCAAGATAATTATCTAATAAACATCTGACGTGCAAAACACTGTCAGTATCTGGTTCCCAGAGAACTCAAGCTAAAACATGCGTGTTTTAGCACATTTTCTTATTATTTGCCCTTGAGGGGGAGAATCAGACTGGGACATGCAGACGTGAGTAGATCTATCCATCCAATAGAAAGAATGATAGCCAGGCCCAGCATCCCCTTTCCACCTCTAATACCTGTCTACACACTATTGACTCTCCTTGTAACTTCAATCTCAGTTTTCCAACTTTGGATAAGATTAAATTCCACGATATAAAGTAAATACATGACACCTAGCAGAGCTCAAAAGATCATGTTTGGTCTGTGATTTTATTGTTCATTGCAAAGCATTGGGATGTAATTAACTTTTAAAACTCATGCCAAAGAATGCCATTTACAATTACCAAATGAGCAGCAAATCAGAAACAAACAAACAAACAAACAAAGGCAGTATCTAAATGCCTGCTGACCCTTGTCCAGGCTCATGGGGAAAAATGTTATTTGGATAATGAAAACTATTGAGCCATTTCTCATTTAGTCAACTCATTCTCTTTCTTGCATTTCTGCCTACGTGATGATTAAATGGCCTTTTTTGTTTGGCCTCATTGTCTGTACTTGAATTTGACCTAAGAGGGTCTAATCCTGTCGTTCTTTGGTGACTGTTCAGACTTTAAATATCTTCTTCCCTATGCATGAAAGAAAATAAATTAAGATGGGTTTCCTTGATTAAAGGCCTGTCACATTATTTATGTTTCTTTTATTTCTTGAATTTTCTTGCCTGTTAAGAGTGAGATGTTATGCTTCATACTGGTGAGTAGATGGTGGCTGTGATCATATCAGTCCCTGCCTTTCCTGAGCTTACAGTCAAATGGAGGAGCCAGAAAAATAAATAGGCAATTATAACTTAGTGGAATAGAACCCAATAATGGAAAGGTCAGAGTGCTCTTGGAATTGGAGAAGGAATACAAAACAGGGCTTTGTAGGTCAGAGAAACTTCATTTATCCCAACTTTGTCTGAGTGCTCACTGAAATGTTAACCTTGTTTTTCTCCAAGTATCCGGGAAAGGGCTGCTGTTCACACTCTCTCAGGATGTAAGGAATTATATACTTTGGGCAGGCCAGCTCCCAAGGCACCTGGTGATCTAGAGCAGGCCTGAATCTAACTCGGTTTCTAGTGCTAAGGAAGGGGAACTCTGTCCAGTGCTACAAGAAGGTGACAGTTCTGCATAGAAAGTGCTCAGGTCCTTGTATTTGGCTCCTCGGACACTGAGTTTAACTAACTACCTGATTCCGAAGATAATGAGAGAAATCGCCTGGCTGTTTAGTGGAAGTCCTCTGTTTTCTTACCAAGTTCAAGTCATTCCTTAAACTTCCACATTCTGTTTCCTTTGTTTGAAGAAACTATGGTTTTTATTGCACATGTTCAAATACTTCTCTGCCTTGTTCTCTAAGGGATTTAAAAGAGAAAAAATGGGCTCTATCCTACAAAAGCATATAGTTTTGTTTAGAAAAGGATAGATTAAAAGGAAAATTTTGCCAAAATCATACATTTAAGAGATACATTTACAATATAACCAATAATTTTAATGTTACTTACCCAATAATAGTGATACTTGGCAGTAATTTGGTATAATGAAAAGAAGCACAAGGCCAACCTGTCGTTCAGCCTAAGATTCTCTCCCACCTCTTCCATTCCTTGTCTCACTGACTTCCATTCATTATCAGTTCATGTGCCACCTACTTCATGGAGCCTTCCGTTTTTCCACTCCCTGACCTCTGCCTAAATCCTCTGGCCCTGTCCTGCAGAGCTCTATAATCATTCATGTAATTTTTTTCTGATAGCTACATACATATATTTTGATCTTTCTTATTTACCTGTGAATTCTAGGATTGTTCCTTTCCAATATGCAGAAAAGATTTATGGAACTCTTGTGTTTCCTGAGTGTTGAAAGAATAGCAGCCTATTTATCTGTCTTTAAATAGGTGTATGATTTTGAGGGAGAATGTCTTCTAGAACTACCACAGTTAGTTATGTATTCAGCAGATAAGAGGCAGCAATAAAAGGGCATTAGAGTTAGGCACCAGTATATTCTCATTGTAAACCATCTTCTGGAAAGCTAGAAATGCTATGGAGATAGAAGGGGTTCCTTGTAAATTAAAAATAAAGTTACACTCAATTTAAAATATTAGTGCTTAAATATTGACATAGATTTGAAACCATGAACACTCTATACTTTCGTGATGGTGGGGGCAGGTGGTTAAAAAGGTGGCCTCTAAGATACTTCTGTGCTTCACTGAGCCCTCTACCAGATCTACTTGCTTATATTACCTCTAGGAAAGTATATTATTTTATGTCTACAATCAATCCAATTTCAAATGGATTCCAAAAGTTATAAAAACTAAAAAGCCAAAGCATCAATGACTTTAAGGAACTTTGAGTAGGTAGCAAATGGAACTCCATGAATGCTAAGGGACTCTGACATCAGACATTTTTCTAAGAGCAAATCAGAATTTAGAGTCACATATTCAAAATTGTACTTCTAGCCTAGTATGAAGGTTCCTGAAAGATTATTCTATGGTGAAATACTTTTGGGAGCTTTGCCTACAGTTTCCCCCCCCACCCCTTGGAATATCATTGTGCATTTTAGCTATTAAATGTTCTGCCAAGCTCTGCAATAAATAACCAGTTAAACTCTGTTTAACCTTTTTCTGAACTAATTTGATCACAGAATCTTTTTTGTGTGTATTACCAATTATAATTTCATGGAACTAGACTTCTAAGGAACACAGCTTGAAAAATGCTGACCTGGGCTCTTTGTTCTGCTGCTCTTTAGTACAATGTTAGGTCCATATCTAGAAGTCAGTATTTTCCCTCACTCTAACCAACTTCTTCCTTAAGACTTTTTAAAAAATGTACAGAACAACATAGAAACTGGCATGGTGTCCATTTTTAACTTTGGAATGTAGCTTCCAGAACATTTTCCTGAACTTTTTTCATGGAATAATAACTATAGAATAACAACCATTCTATGAATGATAAAAAAAAAAGTACAAAATAACACTTGCCTTAAATAAATGCCTAGTTGTGCCAGGAACTGTGGCTATTGACTGTAATCTCAGTGACTAGGAAGGCTGAGGCAGGATGACTGCTTGAGGCCAGGAGTTCAAGACCAGCCTGAACAACATAGTAAGACCCCATCTCCAAAAATGTTAAAAAGAAATACCTAGCTATGTAGGCATAGAGGAAGAAATAAAAGTGAGTGTTAACACCAACTAATATAGACCTTGGGTATTATAATTTCAGAGAGACAATAACCAATAATTACGAGAAGGATAAATTAAATCTTCTAGGAGACAAAATTGGAGCAAGTTGAGACACTTAGAGGAACGACCTGGGTAACACCGAAGAAGTTAATCCAGACTAAATTCATAAATGAACCCAGGCTCAAGTCATAAATGATGATTTTAATTAGGTTTAGGTTTACTGCCATGTAGGTTACTACTGAGCCAGCAATTACGTAGTTTGGGAAGGAACACATAGATAATGTTATACATCGGTATTTAAGACTCTCTCCTCATACTTCCCATGTGTCTCAGAGACATGGCCTGAACTGGCATTCAGTGGTTTTAGCATCCTGCAGGAGTGGGAGTTCTCCCAGATTGGAGAAGCTCAGTGCTTCAGGTTCTCTGCATTTTTTTTTTTTTTAATTCTGACAAGGCCATATTAGGGGGCAAGAGTCTCACTATTACCAAGTAGGAATTCATTAGTAGACCACAGCTATGAGATTTCATGTTCTATTTCTGTCAACATCACTGGGTTAGCAGTAGGTAGGGCCATGGCCTCTCACAGAGTTGATGGAGAATATTTGAAACAAACAAAAAAAAATTTAAAATCTGACAAAATTAGGAAACCAGGAAGAGAGCTTTTATGAGGTCAAGTTCTTACACTTTTAGGTATTAGAATTGAAAACTGTGTACATGTATGTATGTTGGTATGGTCCTTTATCTAAAACCCAGGAGAACATTACCTCTCTAAGTTTCTGAAGAGAGAAAAGAAAGGTGGCAGCTTGGGCTGCCCAAAAGCCTTAGACACAATGATCACATCCCTGTTTCTATTTCCCAGATTCTCTTGCCAGCAGAAGCCTGCTAGAGAAAATGAAATATTCCCATTAAATCTTTATAATTTCAGAAGGGATTTGCTATATTATCAAAGCCTTCATCAGTGGCTTTTTAAATGGTAGATGAGGTTATCCTTCTGCATGTTCTATAAAGTTATCTAGTTTGCATTAAATATGTATCATGTATATTCTGTTATTTTACACCAACAACTTGATGGTGCCAGTAATTTTGCCTTCTTTCTCTGAGGTCCCATGCTCTGTCCCTCCCACACAGTACACAGCTCCCTCTGGGTTCCAGGGAAAATTGGGCAGCACTACAATCAAAATGATGTGTTTCCCGAAGTCTCATTTTTAAGGAGGCTTTATCAGGTTTAATTAGACAGCTGCCATCTCTCGTGGCTTACAGTGTATATTTAAGGAGAGAAACATGAGTCGTCCTCTGTGAAATGAAAAACAATGTCATCAACACTGTCTCTCCAATGCTCTGCTGGCTCTTTACCCGTAGCCTAGAAACACATTGGAGCTCTTTCCAGGGCTCTGTGGAGAGTTTCTCAGTAAAGATGTGCAGATTGTGTTAGCTTTGATAGCAGTGTTTTTTATAGGATAATGCCTAAAATGGATTGAACATTTCAGGTAGGAAATATGTGGGCACAAAAGGTGCAGACTTTTTTTCTAGAGCATGAGAGAGGCTTGACCCCAAAAAGGCAAAGCTAAATGTATTTTCCACTCTATATTCAACTCTGATCTTCAGTAGTCATCTAGTATGTTTTGGGTCCTGAAGCTAAGTAGGGAAGTGTGAAGATAGGGGAACAAATGATAGGAGGGAAAAAAATGATAGGAGGGAGAAAAATGGAGTGAAAAAATCTCTGAGCATACCATGAGGTGCTATGGAAGATGGTGTCTCCTCCTACTTTCTTACTCATACTTAAGTGACATACTATCCTATTTTATTTATTTTCCTTCCATGTCTGTCCTTGATGGTACCTGTTTCCAGAATTCCCTGGATAACAATATTGAGGTGTGGGAAGTACATTTTGGACCTGCCGGGCATTATGCTCATGTTAAACAGGTATCTAGAAGAAATGATCCCTCTGACACCTTTGGTTTTTGATTTTTTTTTTTTTTTTTTTTGTTGTTGTTGTTTGGCTACAATTCTGTGTCATTACCATTTCTGAAATAAACTTCAGCAAGACAAATACCTGTTGGGTCTTCCAGTTAGTTTCCATTCTTACAGCAATATAGGGGGAAAAACATGAAGAGGCTTCCAGGAATCTCTAATCTTCCCTATAGAATGACTTGGTGATGTCTGAATCCCTCTAGTGTCCCTGTGAAGCTGAACAAATCTCTAGCCAATATTTTAGAAATTAGCTGCAAATTAACTTTTCTTCCCTAGATCTTTCATCATTTCATTCAGTGTTAGCTTCCCTCCTCACCAATTTCCCTGATATCCTGTGCATCCATGGAGCCTGGAAGTACCAATTAGGAGGTTTGTGACTATATTCCAGGCTTTGATGCTACTCAGGATCCAACCATTGAAGTGGCAAAATGTGTGTAGCAAGACTTGAGAGCCTAGGATGTATTTGGCTTAAGTATGAATAATCAGAATGAAGTAGAAAATGAAGAATTGTTAAGAAGCATATGGGTAGCAATTTTGGTTGCTTCCAACGTGCCAGTCACTATGGTAAATTCTGCAAATAAACTTTTTTTTTTTTTTTTTTTTTTTTTTGTGAGACGGAGTCCAGCTCTGTCGCCCCAACTGGAGTGCAGTGGCACAATGTTGGCTCACTGTAACCTCTGACTCCCAGTTTCAAGCGATTCTCCTACCTCAACCTCCTGAGTAGCTGGGATTACAGGTGCCCACCATCATGCCCAACTAATTTTTTGTATTTTCAGTAGAGAAAGGAGTTCTCTATGTTGGCCAGGCTGGTCTCGAACTCCTTACCTCATGATCCACCCACCTTGGCCTAAACATCTTATATAGTCCTCAAAATCATCCTATGAGGACTTATGTTACATATAATGTCATGTAACTACAGGTTCAGAACACATTAGCACATTTTATTTTTTATTATTTATGTATTTATTTAGACAGAGTTTTGCTCTGTCACCCAGGCTGGAGTGTAATGGCATGATCTCGGCTCACTGCAACCTCCGCCTGCTGGGTTCAAGCGGTTCTCCTGCCTCAGCCTCCTGAGTAGCTGGGATTACAGGCATATGCAATCATGCCTGGCTAATTTTTGTATTTTGAGTAGAGATGGGGTTTCACCATCCTGGCCAGGCTGATCTCAAACTCCTGACCTCATGATCTGCCCTCCTTGGCTTCCCAAAGTGCTGGCATTACAGGCATGAGTCACTGCACCCAGCCAGCACATATTATTTCTACTAGCTGTTTGCTTTCCATGATATCAGTTATATGAATTGACCGATTACTTTGTCAAACTATTTTGATCTCATATGCTTCAAGTAGGAAATCAGTTATTCTTCAAAAAATAGGGATGATGTTTGCATCATTGGATTGTGAGGATAAAATGAGATAATTCATGAAAATGGAACATAGCTGTTGTAATCTATAGAAATTGTTCACTGGTTAATGTATTTTCTTCTTATTCTATCACTGATTAATTATAGAGTGTGATGTTAATATGCAATTCACAATCGAAGGCTGATGATTGTTGACAATTTCTGATGATCATTTGGCAAATATTTATTGAGAACCTTTAATTATCCTAAATGTTATGTGCAATACTGAACTAAATAAATTCTCTATCTACAAGGTATTTATAATCTAGCAGTTTAAATAAAATATGAAGAAGCATTAGGTATTTTCCAAGATAAAACCTAAGTGGTAAAGAATATAGAACTGAAGAGCCTTTTATTTCAAAAACAGATTCGACTTTTCCAATGACACTTTCCCCAACACATTATCCTTTTCTCCAAGTTTCCTCTGTGTACATGTATGCATGTGACTGAGTGTGCACACACATGTATTTTTAGGTGGAAGTACTAAGAAAATGAAGTGTATTGAGGTATTTAGGAAAACTCTATGAATAGCTTCCTTGCACTGGGGGAAAGAGGGCCCTTTGTTCCTTTGATGATAATAGATTATCTTTTGAGGTGTATTTTGTGTCCTTACATCTCTGGGTGGTCTGCTAGTGTGTGCTACTGAGAGACGTAGTTGCCAAACTCAGCATTCTTTGCTAAAACAAACATCTCCCCTCAATTCTTGTTGGCCTTGCAGATACGGTTGAATCACTGGCTCAATTTTTATATTTGTTTCCAGGTAGCATTGCACTCTGTTTCTCTGGGCAGACTTAATGGCAAGTCCATTATCTCTCAGTTCAACATCAGTGCCACATGGGAAGATGCATTAACCTTGAACACAAACTTACCTCCTCTTTTATGCCTGGCCATGCTGTTTCATCATCTTGAACTATTCTGGGGCTGTTCCATTTTAGGGTATAGCTGCCTGCTGTGGAGGTTTCCTCCTAGAGTTCTAGATGGGGAGCCAGTCAAGAACTCCCTTGGCATTTCTGCTATCTAGCAATGCCCTTTTCTGCCTAGGCTCTGAATCACTTTGGTGGGGAGATTAGGACTCACATTTAATTAACTCCTTTCTTTTTTCTCTCCACAAAATAGCAGACTGCAAGAGTAAATTTTCTTTTTCTCTGTGTGTGACTCTTCTTACTCTAGTGCTCCAGAACTTCTGGACTAGCTTTCATGATGGAAAAAGTGTTCTCTTCGTACTACCAAAAAACATGATGAGTTGAGATTCCAGTCATAGTTCTTTAGGATCCACAGCACGACTTGCAGTAAATGGCTCTAGGTAATAAAAATACAGCATTATCAAAAATACATTGTAAATTATATAAACAACAAAATACAAATGATAATGTAATGAGTTCCACGTGTGACATAAAGAAGAAGGCGATTTCAGAGGAAGTGAAGACAATTTCCGGTGTAAGAAATCCCATGTTTTTTTGAAGAAGATTAATCTGGTTTAAAAAATAATAAGGTATTAATAGGTGAATATGGAGGCATAGATTATTTCATTTGGTGGAAATGGCTTGAGTCGTACTTCATACACATTATGTAACTGAATGGCTTTAAAAACATTTCTCCTGCTTAAGCTGTGATGATGATATAACACCTTTTGCAAGGACAAAAAATGTAGATAATATGGAAAGATAAAATTTTAAAATGAAATTAAAACAAAATAAACATTTCCTTGTATCAGCAGTGAAACCAAAATACCAAATTATAATCAAGGCTAGACTCTGAGACTCATAGGATCTGGTTCATAGAGCGATATGGTTTGGCTCTGTGACTCCCACCCAAATCCCAGTGCTGGGGGAGGGACCTGGTGGGAGGTGATTGGATCATGGGGGTGGATTTTCCCCATGTAATTCTTGTGATAGTGAGTGAGTGCTCATGAGATTCAATGGTTTAAAAGGGTATGGCATTTCCCCCCTCATATTCTCTCTTGCCACCATGTGAAGAAGATTTTTTCTTTCCGTTCACCTTCTGCCATGACTAAGTTTGCTGAGGTCTCCCAGGCATGCTTCCAATTAAGGCTGCAGAAATGTGATTAATTAAACCTCTTTTATTTATAAATTACCCAGTCTCAGGTAGTTATTTATAGCAGTGTGAAAGCAATCTAATAGAGAAAATTGGTACCAGTAGTGGGGCATTGCTATGAAGATACCTGAAAATGTGGAAGCAACTTTGGAATTGAGTAATGAGCAGAAGCTGAAACACTTTGGAGGGCTCACACGATGAGGGAAGATTTGGAACTTCCTAGAAATGTGTTGAATGGTTGTGACCAAAATGTTGATAGTGATATAGACAATGAAGTCCAGACTGGGGTGGTCTCATATGGAGACGGACTTATTGGGAACTGGAGTAAAGATCACTCTTGGTAATTTGGGAGGGGCCAGGGTTGGAATGATACGTTTTAGCTCTGTGTCCCTCCCACAAATCTCATGTTACATTATAATTCTCAGTGTTAGGGGAGGGAAATGATGGGAAGTGATTGGGTCATGGGGCAGATTTTCCTCTTGCTGTTCTTGTAATAGTGAGTTTTCATGAGATTTGATGGTTTAAATGGGTGCAGTACTTCCCCCCTCATGTTTTCTCTTTCTCTCCTGCCACCATATGAAGAAGGTCCTTGCTTCCCCTTCACCTTCTGCCATAATTGGAAGTTTCCTGAGGCCTCCCAGTCATGCTTCCTTTTAAGCCTGCAGAACTGTGTGTCAACTAAACATTTTTTATTCATAAATTACCCAGTCTCAGGTAGTTTTCATAGCGGTGTGAACATGGACTAATACCTAGGAGGAGGAAAAGGCAACCAGAAGTTATTTGTGGGAAAGGAGACAAAAGTGACCGAGAACAAAACTAAGTTCAGGACCACATGGCAGCAGTTGGTGTAGAGCTGGATTTGTATAACCAGGGAATTAAGTAGACTGTCAATGAACTACTGCTGAAAGAACTTTAGGGAGAATGGTTCCTAGGGAAGCTGGAGAGTGTAAACAAGGACTCATGACCAGCCTAGGATAAGCCTCTTGCCAGGAATGTTCATGGATCTATACAATGTTCAATAGGAATAGAGGATAGGACTTTGAACATATTATGGCCATTTTAATAGCCAGGCTTTTAAATTTTATTATACATGTTATTTCATGTTTCTTTTTTTAAAGAAAGGTAATAATACAATACAATGTGAGACAAAAGATGGTAAATAGGGGTACACTTGTGCTATGTTTATTTTGTTCCCATTTCAGTGCTCAATTACTGTGGCTTCTAGTAAATAAAATTCTCAGATGCTAACATTTAAATCAGTGGTTCATTAAGTGGAAGTATTGCTTATTTGTGAGAGTTTTGTTTAGTCTTTTTTTTTCTTAAGTTCTGGGATACATGCGCTGAACATGCAGGTTTGTTACATAAATATACGTGTGCAATGGTGGTTTGCTGTGCCTATAAACCCATCATCTAGGTCTTAAGCCCCACATGCATTAGGTATTTGTCCTAATGCTTTCCCTCCCCTTGCCCCCCACCTCCTGACAGGCCCCAGTGTATGATGTCCCTTCCCTGTGTCCTTGTGCTCTCATTGTTTAACTCCTACGTATGAGAACATGCAGTGTTTAGTTTTCTGTTTCTGTGTTTGCTGAGCATGATGGCTTCCAGCTTCATCCATGTCCCTGTAAAGGACATAAACTCATTCTTTTTTATGGCTGCATAGTATTCCATGGTGTATGTGTGCCATATTTTCTTTATCCAGTCTATCATTGATGGGCATTTGGGTCAGTTCCAAGTCTTCGCTATTGTAAATAGTGCTGCAATAAGCATATGTGTGCAGATGTCTTTATAGTAGAATGATTTATAATCCTTTGGGTATATACTCAGTAATGGGATTGCTGGATCAAATAGTGTTTCTGATGTTAGATCCTTGAGGAATTGCCACACTGTCTTCCACAATGGTTGAACTAATTTACAGTCCCACCAGTAGAGTAAAACTGTTCCTATTTCTTCACATCCTCACCAGCATGGTTTTCTAACTTTTAATGATCACCATACTAACTGATGTAAGATGGTATCTCACTGTGGTTTTGATTTGCATTTCTCTAATGATCAGTAATGGGCTATTTTTTCATAAGTTTTGGCCACATAAATGTCTTCTTTTGAGAAGTGTCCATTCATATCCTTCAGCCATTTTTTGATGAGGTTTCTAAGTTCCTTGTAGATTTTGGATATTACACCTTTGTCAGATGAATAGATTGCAAAATTTTCTCCTATTCTGTAGGTTGCCTGTTCACTCTGATGAGTTTCTTTTGCTGTGCAGAACATCTTTAGTTAAATTAGATCCCATTTGTCAATTTTGGCTTTTGTTGCAATTGGTTTTGGTGTTTTAGTCATGAAGCCTTGCCCATGCCTATGTCCTGAATGGTATTACCTAGGTTTTCTTCTAGGGTTTTATGGTTTT
>NW_016818934.1:721906-746184 GCF_001698545.2 Rhinopithecus bieti | reverse complement strand
TTAAGTCTTTAATCCATCCTGAGTTAATTTTGTATAAGGTGTAAGGAAGGGGTCTAGTTTCAGTTTCCTGCATATGGCTAGCAAGTTTCCCAACACCATTTATTAAATAGGGAATCCTTTACCCATTGCTTATTTTGTCAGGTTTGTCAAAGATCAGGTGGTTGTAGATATGTGGTGTTTTTTCTGAGGCCTTAGTTCTGGGTTCTGTTCCATTGGTCTATATATCAGTTTTGGTACCATTAGCGTGCTGTTTTGGTACCATTAGCATGCTGTTTTGGTTACTGTAGCCTTGCAGTATAGTTTGAAGTCAGGTAGCATGATGCCTCCAGCTTTGTTCTTTTTGCTTAGGATTATCTTGGCTATACATGCTCTTTTTGGTTCCATATGAAATTTAAAGAATTCTTTTCTAGTTCTGTGAAGAAAGTCAATGGAAGCTTGATGGGGATAGCACTGAATCTATAAATTACTTTGGACAGTATCGCTATTTTCATGATATTGATTCTCCTATCCATGAGCATGGAATGTTTTTCCATTTGTTTGTGTCCTCTCTTATTTCCTTGAGCAGTGGTTTCTAGCTCTGTTTGAAGAGGTCCCTTGTAATTTGTATTACTAGGTATTTTATTTTCTCTGTAGCAATTATGAATGGAAGTTCACTCATGAATTGGCTCTTTGTCTATTATTGGTGTATAGGAATGCTTGTGATTTTTGTACATTGATTTTGTATCCTGAAACTTTGCTTAAGGAGTTTTGGGGCTGAGACAATGGGGTTTTCTAAATATAATATACCCTTTCTTTATCTTGGCTGATGGCCTTCTCCAGAACTTCCAATACTCTGTTGAAAAGGAGTGGTGAGAGAGGGCATCCTAGCCTTGTGCCGGTTTTCAAAGGGAATCCTTCCAGCTTTTGCCCATTCAGTATAATATTGGCTATGGGTTTGTCATAAATTTTGAGATGTGTTCCATCAATACCTGATTTATTGAGAGATTTTTTAGCATGAAGGGGTGTTGAATCTTCTCAAAGGACTTTTCTGCATCTATTGAGATAATCATGTGGTTATTGTCATTGGTTCCGTTTATGTGATGGATTATGTTTCAAGATTTGCATATGTTGAACCAGCTTTGTATCCCAAAGATGAAGCTGACTTGGATAAGGTTTTTGATGAGCTGTTGGATTCTGTTTGTCACTATTTATTGAGGATTTTCACAAGTATTTTCATGAGGGATATTGGCCTGAAATTTTCTTTTTTTTGTGTTGTGTCTCTGTCAGGTTTTGGTATCAGGATGATCCTGGCCTCGTAAAATGAGTTAGGAAGGAGACTCTCTTTTCTATTGTTTGGAATAGTTTCAGAAGGAATGATACCAGCTCCTCTTTGTACTTCTGGTAAAATTCAGCTGTGAATCCTTCCTGTCCTGGGATTCTTGTTTGTTTGTTTGTAGGCTATTAATTACTGCCTCAATTACAGAACTTGTTATTGGTCTATTCAGGGATTTGACTTCTTACTGGTTTAGTCTGGGGAGGGTGTATGTTCCCAAGAATTTATCCATTTCTTCTAGATTTCTAGTTTATTTGTGTAAAAGTGTTTATAGCATTCTCTGATGGTAGTTTGCATAGCTGTGGGATCAGTGGTGATATCCCCTGTATCATTTTTTATTTTGTCTATTTGGTTTTCTCTCTTTTCTTCTTTATTAGTCTGGCTAGCAGCCTATTTTGTTAATCTTCTAGAAAAAAACTCACTTCTGTATTCATTGATTTTTTGAAGGGTTTTTTTGTGTCTGTGTCTCCTTAAGTTCTGCTCTGATCTTGGTTATTTCTTGTCTTCCACTAGCTTTTGAATTTGTTTCCTCTTGCTTCTCTAGTTCTTTTAATTGTGATGTTAGGGTGTCAATTTTAGATCTTTCCCACCTTCTGATGTGGGCATTTAGTGCTATAAATTTCCCTGTAAGCACTGTTTTAAATGTGTCCTAGAGATTCTGGTACTTTGTCTCTTTGTTCTCATTGGTTTCAAAAAACTTCCTGATTTCTGCCTTAATTTTATTTTACCCAGTAGTCATTCAGGAGCAGGTTGTTCAGTTTTCATGTAGTTTTGCAGTTTTGAGTTAGGTTCTTAGTTTCTTAATCCTGAGTCCTAATTTGATTGCACTGTGGTCTGAAAGACTGTTTGTTATGATTTCCATTCTTTTGTATTTGTTGAGGAGTGTTTTACTTCCAATTATGTGGTCAATTTTACAATATATGGTATGTCACACCGAGAAAAGATATATTCTGTTGATTTGGGGTGGAGAGTTCTGTAGATATCTATTAGGTCCTCTTGGTCCAGAGTTGAGTTCAAGCCCTGAATATCCTTGTTAATTGTCTGTCCCAATCTGTCTAATATTGACAGTGGGGTGTTAAAGTCTCCCACTTTTGTTGTGTCAGAATCTATTTGTAGGTCCTTTAGAACTTGTTTTATGACTCTTGGTGCTCCTGTATTGGGTGCATACATATGTAGGATAGTTAACTATTCTTATTTAATTGATCCGTTTACCACTATGTAATGCCCTTCTTTGTCTTTTTTGATCTTTGTTAATTTAAAGCCTGTTTTATCAGAGACTAGGATTGCAACCCCTGCTTTCTTTTGCTTTCTATTTTCTTGTGAATGTTCCTCCATCCCTTTATTTTGAGACTATGTGTGTCTTTGCATGTGAGATGGGTCTCCTGAAAACAGCACACTGATGGGTCTTGACTCTTTATCCAAATTGCCAGTCTGTGTCTTTTATTTGGGGCATTTAGCTCATTTACATTTAAGGTTAACATTGTTATGTTTGAATTTGATCCTGTCATCATGATTCTGTNTTGCATATGTTGAACCAGCTTTGTATCCCAAAGATGAAGCTGACTTGGATAAGGTTTTTGATGAGCTGTTGGATTCTGTTTGTCACTATTTATTGAGGATTTTCACAAGTATTTTCATGAGGGATATTGGCCTGAAATTTTCTTTTTTTTGTGTTGTGTCTCTGTCAGGTTTTGGTATCAGGATGATCCTGGCCTCGTAAAATGAGTTAGGAAGGAGACTCTCTTTTTCTATTGTTTGGAATAGTTTCAGAAGGAATGATACCAGCTCCTCTTTGTACTTCTGGTAAAATTCAGCTGTGAATCCTTCCTGTCCTGGGATTCTTGTTTGTTTGTTTGTAGGCTATTAATTACTGCCTCAATTACAGAACTTGTTATTGGTCTATTCAGGGATTTGACTTCTTACTGGTTTAGTCTGGGGAGGGTGTATGTTCCCAAGAATTTATCCATTTCTTCTAGATTTCTAGTTTATTTGTGTAAAAGTGTTTATAGCATTCTCTGATGGTAGTTTGCATAGCTGTGGGATCAGTGGTGATATCCCCTGTATCATTTTTTATTTTGTCTATTTGGTTTTTCTCTCTTTTCTTCTTTATTAGTCTGGCTAGCAGCCTATTTTGTTAATCTTCTAGAAAAAAACTCACTTCTGTATTCATTGATTTTTTGAAGGGTTTTTTTGTGTCTGTGTCTCCTTAAGTTCTGCTCTGATCTTGGTTATTTCTTGTCTTCCACTAGCTTTTGAATTTGTTTCCTCTTGCTTCTCTAGTTCTTTTAATTGTGATGTTAGGGTGTCAATTTTAGATCTTTCCCACCTTCTGATGTGGGCATTTAGTGCTATAAATTTCCCTGTAAGCACTGTTTTAAATGTGTCCTAGAGATTCTGGTACTTTGTCTCTTTGTTCTCATTGGTTTCAAAAAACTTCCTGATTTCTGCCTTAATTTTATTTTTACCCAGTAGTCATTCAGGAGCAGGTTGTTCAGTTTTCATGTAGTTTTGCAGTTTTGAGTTAGGTTCTTAGTTTCTTAATCCTGAGTCCTAATTTGATTGCACTGTGGTCTGAAAGACTGTTTGTTATGATTTCCATTCTTTTGTATTTGTTGAGGAGTGTTTTACTTCCAATTATGTGGTCAATTTTACAATATATGGTATGTCACACCGAGAAAAAGATATATTCTGTTGATTTGGGGTGGAGAGTTCTGTAGATATCTATTAGGTCCTCTTGGTCCAGAGTTGAGTTCAAGCCCTGAATATCCTTGTTAATTGTCTGTCCCAATCTGTCTAATATTGACAGTGGGGTGTTAAAGTCTCCCACTTTTGTTGTGTCAGAATCTATTTGTAGGTCCTTTAGAACTTGTTTTATGACTCTTGGTGCTCCTGTATTGGGTGCATACATATGTAGGATAGTTAACTATTCTTATTTAATTGATCCGTTTACCACTATGTAATGCCCTTCTTTGTCTTTTTTGATCTTTGTTAATTTAAAGCCTGTTTTATCAGAGACTAGGATTGCAACCCCTGCTTTCTTTTGCTTTCTATTTTCTTGTGAATGTTCCTCCATCCCTTTATTTTGAGACTATGTGTGTCTTTGCATGTGAGATGGGTCTCCTGAAAACAGCACACTGATGGGTCTTGACTCTTTATCCAAATTGCCAGTCTGTGTCTTTTATTTGGGGCATTTAGCTCATTTACATTTAAGGTTAACATTGTTATGTTTGAATTTGATCCTGTCATCATGATTCTGTTTGGTTATTTTGCTCATTAGTTGATGCAGTTTCTTCATAGTATCGATGGTCTTTACAATTTGGTATGTTTTTGCAGTGGCTGGTACCAATTTTTCCTTTCCATATTTAGTGCTTCCTTCAGGAGCTCTTGAAAGGTAGGCCTGGTGGTGACAAAATCCCTCAGCATTTGCTTGCCTTGAAAGGATTTTACTTCTCCTTCACTTATGAAATTCTGGGGTGAAAATCCATTTTTTTAGGAAGGTTGAATATTGCCCCCCACTCTCTTATGGTTTGTAGGGTTTCTGCAGAGAGATCAGCGATGGTCTGATGGGCTTCCCTTTGTAGATAACCTGACCTTTCTCTGTGGCTGCCCTCCACATTTTTTCCTTCATTTCAACCTTGAAGAATCTGATGATTACATTTCTTGGGGTTGCACTTCTCAAAGGGTATCTTAGGGGTGGTTTCTGCAGTTCCTGAATTTGAATGTTGGCCTGTCTTGCTAGGTTGGGGAAGTTCTAGATAATAACCTGAAGTGTGTTTTCCAACCTGGTTCCATTCTCCCGTCAGTTTCAGGTATCCCAATCAATCATAAGTTTGGTCTTTTCATGTCCCATATTTCTTGGAGGCTTTGTTCACCCTTTTTTTTCTTTTTTCTCTAATCTTGTCTTCATACCTTATTTCAGTAAGTTGTTCTTCAATCTCTGATATCCTTTTGAAGGAATAGGATTGACTCGGCTATTAATATTTGTGTATGCTTCACAATGTTCTCGTGCTGTTTTTCAGCTCCATTTATGTTCCCCTCTAAACTGGTTATTCTAGTTAGCAGTTCCTGTAACCTTTTGTCAAGATTCTTAGCTTCCTTGCATTGGGTTAGCACATGCTCCTTTAGCTCAGAGCAGTTCATTATTACCCACCTTCTGAAGCCTACTTTTGTCAATTTGTCAAACTCATTCTCTGTTCAGTTTTGTGTTCTTGCTGGAAAGGGGTTGGTAATCATATGGAGGAGAGAGGACATTCTGGTTTTTGGAATTTTCAGCATTTTGTGCTTGTTTTCCTCATCTTCATGGATTTATCTCCCTTTGATCTTTGAGGCTGATGACCTTTAGATGGGGTTTCTGTGTGGGGATCATTTTTGTTGATATTATTGCTTTCTGTTAGTTTTCCTTCTAACAGGCTCCTCTTCTGCTGCAGTTTGCTAGAGGTCCACTGTAGACCCTATTTGCCTGGGTAACACCAGTGGAGGCTGCAGAACAGCAAAGATTGCTGTGTGCTTCTTCCTCTGGAAGCTTCATCCCAGAGGGGCACCAGCCTGATGCCAGCCGAAGTGCTCCTCTATGAGATGTCTGTCAACCCCTGCTAGGAGGTCTCTCCCAGTCAGAAGGCATGGGGATCAGGGACCCACTTGAGGGGGAAGTCTGTCCCTTAGCAGAGCTTGAGCACTGTGCTGGGAGAACCTTCCTTGTCAGGATCTGCTGTTCTCTTCAGAGCCCACAGCCAAAAACATTTAAGTCCACTGAAACTGCACCTATAGCCATCTCTTCCCCCCAGTGCTCTGTCCCAGGGAGATGGGAGTTTTATCTGTAAGCCCTTGACTGGGGCTGCTGTCTTTCTTTCAGAGATGCCCTGCGCAGTGAAGAAGAATCTAGAGAGGCAGTCTGGCCAAAGTTGCTTTGCCATGCTGTGTTGAATTCTGCCCTGTCTGAACGTCCAGCCCTCTGTAGCACTGCCAGAGGAAAACCACTTATTCAAGCCTCAGTAATGGCAGACACCTCTTCCCCAACTAACCTCTATCATTCCAGGCCAACTTCAGACTGCTGTGCTGGCAGTGAGAATTTCAAGTCAGTGGTTCTTAGCTTGCTGGGTTTCATGGGAGTAGGACCTACTGAGCGAGACCACTTGGCTCCCTGGCTTTAGCCCCATTTCCAGGTTCTGTCTCACTGCAGTATGAAAAATACTCCTGCATCTAAGAGGCTTGGTGTCTGCCTAAAAACCCACCCAGTTTTGTACTTGAAACCCAGGGTCCTGGTGATGTAGGTACATGAGGGAAATTCCTGGTCTGTGGTTTGCAAAAACTATGGGAAAAGTATAGTATCTGGGCCACATAGGAGAGTCCCTCACAGCTTCCCTTGGCTGGGAAAAAGAGGCTCCCCACTCTTTGCACTTCCCAGGTGAGGCAATGCCCCACCCTGCTTCTGCTCACCTTCCATGGGTTGGACCCACGGCATAACCAGTCCCAATGAGATGAACAGGGTACCTCAGTTGGAAATATAGAAATCACCCACCTTCTACATTGGTCTCATTGGGTGCTACAGACTGTAGCTGGTCCTATTCAGCCACCTCACCAGATCCCACACTTCTGTTGACATATTTTTCTCCTTTATGGTTGTCTACCAATTTTTATTTGAATGCCAGATGTGACTATAATGTTTGCAATGCCGGATCATGCAGATTCCTGGAGCTCGTTCCCCATGTTGCTCCCTCTTTGGAAAGACTTATCCCACAATTTTGTATGTCACCATTCAGTATAATTAGCTTTTTTGGTTTTATTTTTATTTTTTTGCAAGCCCTTCATTGTTAATAATATTAAGCATCCTTTGATATACCTCTTTGTCATTCATATATCTTTGGTAAAGTAGGTTGTCTATTTTTACGTTGAAGGATCCCCTTGAAATAGTTTGGTTATTCTAGATCTTTTGTGTTTCTATGTACATTTTAGGAAAATACTGTCAAGGCACATTCTCAGGGGATCAATCCAAGATGGCTGACTAGAGGCAGCTGTGGTCAGCCCACCTGGGAGCAGCACAGAACCCCCCCCAACCCCCAACCAAGGGAAGTGGTGAGTGATTGCACAACCCTACCTGGAAATCTTGCTTCTCCCGTGGATCTTTGTAGCCCACAGATCAGGAGATCCACTCATGAGTTTATGCCACCAGAGCCTTCAATCTGATACACAGACCTGTGTGGAGTATTGGCAAAGCAGCTTCTCAGGCACACACACAGAACTGGGAGTTTTGCATACTTCACCCCTAGGATCCTGGGCAAGATGGGAAATTCATCTGTAAATGTCCTTAGGAAGGGGGCCACATGG
The DNA here is from genome assembly GCF_001698545.2 of Rhinopithecus bieti. NCBI lineage: Eukaryota > Metazoa > Chordata > Mammalia > Primates > Cercopithecidae > Rhinopithecus > Rhinopithecus bieti. The sequence goes on along the minus strand of NW_016818934.1, from coordinate 738,548 downwards.
TTTTGTTGGTCCTGTTTCCACAGCACCTCAAAAGTTGAGTCCACTCAACCCACCCAATGGCAGTGAGTTGGAGTCCAACTGAGATGGGTTCAAGTTCCTGGTGGGGAGAGGCAGCCACCATCTCTGTGGTTCAGTCTACTCAGATGCTCCAGCCTGCTGGATTTGGAGGATACAGGCAGTCTGGACAAGGAAGGATCCACCCCCAAAGTAGCACACTTGTTCTACCCAAAACCTGCCAGACTGCTTCTTTAGACAGGTCCCTGATCCTGTTCTTCCTGACTGGGTGAGACCTCTGAACACAGGGCTCCAGCCACCTCCTGCAGGTGCATGTGGACTGGCAACATATTGGTACTCCCCTGAGAAGAAGCTTCCAGAGGAAGAAGCTGGCTACCATCTTTGCTGTTTCATGGCCTTCATTTGTGATACCTCCAGAAAATTGCAGCAGCCCTATGATAGAGTAGCCTGACGGTTGAAAACAACAACATCATCAACAAGAAAGAACCAACAAAAATCTCATTCAAAGGTGAGAAACCTCCAAGATTGAAGGTAGGTAAGCCCACAAAGATGAGTAAGAATCAATGCAAAAATGCTGAAAACTCAAAAAGCCAGAGTGCCTCTCCTCCTCCACATTACTGTGACACCTCTCCAGCAAGGGCACAAAACTGGGCTGAGATGGCTGAATTGACAGAATTAGGTTTCATAAGGTGGGTAATAATGAGCTTTGCTTAGCTAAAGGAGCATGTTGTAACTTAATGGAAAGAAGCTAAGAATTCTGATAAAACAATGCAGGAGCTGATGGCCAGAATAGCTAGCTTATAGAGGGACATAACCAACCTGATGGAGCAGAAAACCACAACATGAGAACCTCACAATACAGTCACAAGCATCAATAGCAAAACAGACCAAGCAGAGAATAGAATCTTAGAGCTTGAAAAGTATCTTTTCAAGACAAATATAGAGACGAATGAAAACAAACAAACAAAACCTCCAGGAAATATGGGACTATGTAAAAAGACCAAATCTATGACTGATTCAGATACCTGAAAGAGACAGGGAGAACAAAACTAAGTTGGAAAACATACTTCAGGAAATGCAGAAAACTCTAATAAGATACTGCACAAGAAGATTAACCCCAACACAATCATCAGATTCTTTAAGATGGAAATGAAAGAAAAAATGCTAAGGGTAGTCAGAGAGAAAGGCCGGGTCATCTATAAAGTGAAACCCATCAGACTAACAGCAGACCTTTCAACAAAATTCCTACAAGCCAGAAGAGAGTGGGGGCCAATAATCAACATTCTTAAAGAAAATAATTTTCAACCCAGAATTTCATATCCAGCCAAACTAGTCTTTATAAGTGAAGGAGAAATAAGATCCTTTTCAGACAATCAAATGCTGAGGGAATTCATCACCACTAGGCCTGTCTTGCAAGAGCCCCTGAAGTATGCTCTAAATATGGAAATGAAAAACTGTTACTAGCCACTACAAAAGCACACTGAAGTTTACAGACCAGTGACATTATGAAGCAACTACATGAACAAGTCTGCAAAATAGCCAGCTGGTATCATGACAGGATCCAATTCACACATAACAATTAACTTAAAATAATGGGCTAAATGCCTCAATTAAAAGGCACAGAATGGCAAGCTGTATTAAGAGCTAAGACCCATTGATATGCTGTCTTCAAGAGAACCATCTCATATTCAAAGACATACATAGGCTTAAAATAAAGGGATGGAGGAAAATTTATGATGCAAATGGAAAACAGAAAGAAGCAGGGGTTACAATCCTAGTTTCTGGCAAAACAGACTTCTAACAGACAAAGAACAATATTACATAATAATAAAGTATTCCATTCAACAAGAAGTGCTAATTATCCTAAGTAGATATGCACCCAATACAAGCGCCCAGATTCATAAAGCAAATTCTCAGAGACCTACAAAGAGACTTAATAATAATTAATACTTAGTCTCCCACAATAATAGTGGGAGACTTTAACACTCCACTGACAATTTTAGACAGATCATTGAGACAAAAAATTATCAAAAATATTCAGGCCCTAATCTCAGCTCTTGATCAATTGGACTTGAGTCCAGAAATCTTCACCCAAATTCAACAGAAAAGAGGAAAATTTATACACTAAATGCCTACATCAAAAAGCTAGAATAATCTCAAGTTAACAACCTGAAGAACTCAACTAAAAGAACTAGAGAACCAACAACAAACAAATCCCAAAGTTAGCAGAAGTCAAGCAGTAACCAAGATCAGAGCAAAACTGAAGGAAATAGAGACACAAAAAACCCTTCAAGAAATTAACAAATTCAGGAGATTTTTTTTAAAGTTAATAAAACAGACCTCTAGCTAGACTAAAAAAGAAAAGAAAGAAGAATCAAATAAATACAGTAAGAAATGATAAGGGGGCTATCACCACTGACCCCACAGAAATACAAACAACAATCTGAGAATACTATAAACACCTCTATCCACATAAACTGGAAAATCTAGAAGAAACAAATAAATTCCTGGACAAATATGACCCCCAAGACTGAAACTGGAAGAAATTGAATTCCTGAGTAGACCAATAAAGAGTTCTGAAATTGAAGCAGTAATAAATAGCCTAACAACCAGAAAAGCTCAGTATTAAATGGATTTACAGCTGAAATCTACCAGAGGTACAAAGAGGAGCTGGCACCATTTCTACTGAAACTATTCCAAAAAATGGATTAGGTAGGGCTCCTCCCTATAAGGCCAGCATCATTTGATACCAAAACCTGGCAGAGATACAACAAAGGACCTTCAGCCCAATATACATGGTGAAGAGCAATGCAAATGCCCTCAATAAAATAAAATACTGGCAAATGAAATCCAACAGCGCATCAAAAAATTTATCTACCACAATCAAGTTGGCTTCATCCCTGGGAACCAAGGTTGGTTCAACATATACAAATCAATAAATGTGATTTATCACACAACAGAAATAAAGGCAAAAAATGCATGATTATCTCAATAGATGCAGAAAAAAATTTAATTGAAAAATTGAAGAATGCATCATAGTCTCTAATAGTGAAATTTATCATGCAAAATAATGAATTAATGACTTTTAAGATAGGTTACTTAAAAATACACAGATGAGACGAAAGAAAAAAAAAAGAATGAAACATACCTACAAGATATAGAAAATAGCCTAAAAGATAAAATCTAAGTTATTGGCTTTAAAGAAGAATTTTTAAAAAGGAGATCAGGTTAGAATGTTTATTCAAAGGGATAATAACAGAGAACTTCCCAAACCTAGAGAAAGATACTAATATTCAAGTACAAGTTGGTTATGTAAAAACAGGCAGCTTTAACTCAAATAACATGACCTCAAAATGTTTAACCAAACTTCCAAAGGACAAGAGAAAAGGAACAAATAACACACAAAGAAATGCTCTAATATGTCTGGCAGCAGATTTCTCACTGAAAACCACACAAACCAGTAGGGAGTGGTTTGATATGTTTAAAGTTCTAAAGAAAAAAAATAACCTTTTATGCTAGGACAGTATATCCAGTGAAAATATTCTTCAGACATGAAGGAGAAATAAATACCTCCCCAGGCAAACAAAAGATGAGAAATTTCATTAACAACAGACCTATACTACAAGAAATGCTAAAAAGAGTTCTTCAATTGGAAAGGAAAAGGATGTCAATGCACAATAAGACATTATCTAAAGGTTTAAAACTCACTGGTAATAGTTAAGTACCTAGAAAAACACATAACGTTATAACACTGTAATTGTGATGTGTAAACTACTTTTATCTTAAATAGAAAGACTAAAAGATGAATCAATAAAAAATAACTACAGGGGAGGGAGAGCATTAGGACAAATACCCAATGCATGTGGGCGTAAAACCTAGATAATGGGTTGAAAGGTGTAGGAAACCACCATGGCACATGTTTGCCTATGTAACAAACCTGCATGTTCTGCACATGTATTCCAGAACTTAAAACATAAACAACAACAACAACAACAACAAACTACAACTTTTTAAAACATAGACTGTATAATATATAAATAGAAACAACAAAAAGTTAAAAGTGGGGAATGAAGTTATACTATGGAGTTTTTGTTCTTGTTTGTTTGTTTGTTTATGCAATCAGATTTAAGTTGTCATCAGTTTTAAAATAATGGGTTATAAGACATTATTTCCAAGCCTCATGGTAAACCTAAATCAAAAAAGCCTACAATAGATACACCAAAATAATGAAAACCAAGAAATTAAATTGTAAAACCAAATAAAATTACTTTCCTAAAAAGAAAGGCAGGAAGAAAGATAGGAAGGGAAAAAGAGGAGATCAAAAACCAGAAAACAAATAAAATGACAGTGGTAAATCCTTACTTATCAATAATATTAAATGTAAATGGAGTAAACGCTCCAGTCAAACTACACAGAGTGGCCATATGGATAAAAATACAAGCCTAAGGGAGTCCCAGCCAGAACAATTTGGGAAGATAAAGAAATGAAAGGTATACAAATAGGATAACAAAAAGTCTAACTTTCTCACTTTTATGATCATAGAATTCTATACCTAAAGATTCCATCAAAAGAGCCCTGAAACTGATAAACGAATTCAGTAAATTTCCAAGATACAAAAATCAATGTAAAAAATCAGTAACATATCCATACACCAATAATATTTAAGCTGGTAGCCAAATCAAGAACACAATCTGATTTATAATAGCTACACACCCACATTAAAAATATCTAGGAATATTAATCTTACCAAGGTGGTAAAAGATCTCTACAAGGAGAACTACAAACACTGCTGAAAGAAGTTAGAGATATGACAAATAAAAGGAAATACATTCCCTGTTCATGAATTTGTAGAATAAATATTGTTAAAATGGAAATACTGCTCAAAGCAATATGCAAATTCAATGATATTCCTTTATGGTTTAATTTATTTTTTATTATTTGAGATGGAGTCTTACTCTGTCATCAGGGCCGGAGTGCAGTGGCATGATCTTGACTCACTGCAATCTCCGCCTTCTGGGTTCAAGTGATTCTTCTGCCTCAGCCTCCCGAGTAGCTGGGATTATAGTTGCCTATCACTACGCTGAGCTAATTTTTTGCATTTTTAGTAGAGACAGGGTTTTACTGTGTTGGCCATGTTGGGCTTGAAAACCACAAGTGTCATTTTGCACAGAATTAGAAAAAGCTGGAACAAAAAAGATCCCAAATAGCCAAATAAGCCTAAGCAAAAGGAACAAAGCTGAAAGTATCACATAACCCAACTTCAAAATATATTGTAAGGCTATAGCAACCAAAACAACATGGTACTTGTACAATACTAGACAAATAAGCCAATAGAACAAAATAACCCAGAAATAAAGCCATACAACTATAGCCATTTGATTTTTGACAAAGAAAACAAAAATAAAAAATGGCAACAGGACTCCCTATTCAACGAATGTGTTGGAATAGTTGGTGAGCCAAATGTAGAAGAATGAAACTGGATCCTTGTGTTTCACCATGTATATAAACAATGAATTAAAAAATTAAATGTAAAATATCAGACTAAAAGAAATCTAGAAGAAACCCCAGGAAACACCATGTATGACTAAAATCTGAAAAGCAATTGCCACAAAACAAAAATTGAGAAGCCACACCTATTTAAACTAAAAGGCTTCTGCACAGTGGAAGACACTATCAGTAGTGTAAACAGACAACTTACAGAATGGGAGAAAATATTTGCATACCGTGCATCTGACAAAAGTCTCATCTCCAGAATCTATAAGGAACTTAAACAAATTGAATAAATTTACAAGTAAAAAGCAAACAACTCCATAAAAAGTAGGCAATGCACATGAACAGATATTTTCAATAGAAGACATATACATAGAAAACAAGCATATTAAAAAATGCTCAGAATCACTAATCATTAAATAAATGCACATGAAAACCATAGTAAGATACAATCTCACCCCAGTTAGAAATGGCTATTATTAAATAGGCAAAAAATAACAGATGTTGGCAGGCTGTAGAGAAAACGTAATGCTTATACAATGCTGGTGGGAATTAGTTCAGCCACTGTGGAAAGCAGTTTGGAGGTTTCTCACATAAAACATAATGACTGAGGGTGGCTAGAAAGATGGCTAAATAGGAAGAACTCTGGTCTGACTTCTGCATTTCCAATTGAGGTACCCACCTCATTTCACTGGGACTGGTTAGACAGAATATGCAGCCCACGGAGGGTGAGCTGAAGCAGGGTGGGATGTTGCCTCACCCCGGAAGTGGAAGGGGTCAAGAACTCCCTCCCTTGGCCAAGGGAAGCATGAGGGACTGTGCCATTGGGAATGGTGCACTTTGGCCCAGATATTATGCTTTTCCCACAGTCTTCACAACCCACAGACCAGGAGATTCCCTTATGGTACCTATGCCACCAGGGCCCTGGCTTTCAAGAACACAACTGTGCAGCTGTTTTGGAGACACCGAACTAGCTGCAGGAGTTTTTCTTTTTTTCATACCCCAGAGGCACCTGGAATGCCAGTAAGACAGAACCATTCACTCCCCTGGAAAGGGGGCTGAAGCCAGGAGGCCAAGTGGTCTTGCTTAGCAGATCCTACCCCCATGGAGCCCAGAAAGCTAAGATCAACTGGCTTGAAATTCTTACTGCCAGCACAGCAGTCTGAAGTCAACCTGGAATGCTTGACCCTGGTGGAGGGAGGGGTATCCCCCATTACTGAGACCTGATTAGGCAGTGTTCCCCCACAGTGTAAACAAAGCTGCTGGGAAGTTCAAATTGGATGGAGCCCACTATAGGTGGGTAAAGCCACAGTAGCCAGACTGCCTTTCTAGATTCCTCCTCTCTGGGCAGGGCATCTCTGAAAGAAAGGCAGCAGCCACAGTCACAGACTTACAGATAAAACTCCCATTTCCCTGAGACAGAGCACTTGGGAGAAGGGGCAGCTATGGGCACAGCCTCAGGAGACTTAAACGTTCCTGCCTGCTGGCTCTGAAGGGAGCAGTGGATCTCCCAGCACCGTGCTCAAGCTCTGCTAAGGGACAGACTGCCTCTTCCAGTGGGTCCCTGACATCTGTGCCTCCTGACTGGGAGACACCTCCCAGCAGGGGTCAACAGCCACCTCATACAGGAGAGCCCTGGCTGGCATTTGGCAGGTGCCCCTTTGGGATGAAGCTTCCAGAAGAAGAAATAGGCAGCAATCTGGTGATACAGGCAGGGTCTGGAGGGGACCTCCAGCAAACTCCAGCAGACTTGCAGCAGAGGAACCCGTGAGACGGAAAACTAACAAACAGAAAGGAATAGCATCAACATCAACCAAAAGGACATCCACACAGAAATTCTATGTGAAGCTCACCAACATCAAAGACCAATGATAAATAAATTCAAGAAGATGAGGAAAAACCAGTGCAAAAGTCTGAAAATTCCAAAACTATAATGCTGCTTCTCCAAAGGAACACAACTCCTTGCCAGCAAGGGAACAAAACTTTACAAATAATGAGTTTGACTATTTGACAGAAGTAGGCTTCAGAAGGTGGGTAATAACAAACTTCTCTGAGCTAAAGGAGCATGTTCTAACCCCAAGCAAGGAAGCTAAGAACTTTGAAAAAAGGTTACAGGAACTGCTAACTAGAATAACTAGTTTAGAGAAGAACATAAATGACCTGATGAAGCTGAAAAACACAACACAAGAACTTGGTGAAACATACACAAGTATCAATAGCTGAATCAATCAAGCGGAAGAAAGGATATCAGAGACTGAAGATCAACTTAATGAAATAAAGTGTGAACACAAGATTAGGGAACAAACAAAGCCACCAAGAAATATGGGACTATGTGAAAAGACCAACCCTATATTTTATTGTGTACCTGAACATTATGGGAAGGAATGGAACAAAGTTGGAAAACACACTTCAGGATATTATCCAGGAGAGCTTCCCCAACCTAGCAAGACAGACCAATCTATAAATTCAGGAAATACAGAAACCACCACTAAGATATGCTTTGAGAAGAACAACCCCAAGACACATAATTGTCAGATTCTCCAAGTTTGAAATGAAGGAAAAAATGTTAAGGGCAGCCAGAGAGAAAGGTCATGTTACCTACAAAGGGAAGCCCATAATACTAACAGCCAATCTCTTTGCAGAAACCCTACATGTCAGAAGAGAGTAAGGGCCTATATTCGGTATTCTTAAAGAAAAGAATTTTTAACCCAGAATTTCATATCCAGCCAAACTAAGATTCATAAGTGAAGGAGAAATAAAATCCTTTCAAGACAAGCAAATGCTGAGAGATTCTGTCACCACCAGGCCTACCTTACAAGAACCCCTGAAGGAAGTACTAAATCTGGAAAAGAAAAACTGGAACCAGCCACCTCAAAACATACCAAATTTTAAAGACCATCTACACTATAAAGAAACTGCATCAATTAGCAGGCAAAATAACCAGCTAGCATCATAATGACAGGATCAAAGTCATACATACATAGCAATATTAACCTTAAATGTGAATGGGCTAAATGTCCCAATTAAAATATGCAGACTGACAAATTGGATAAGTCAAGACCCATTGGTGTGCTGTATTCAGGAGACCCATCTCACGTGCAAAGACAAACATAGGCTCAAAATAAAGGGATGGAAGAATATTTACTAATCAAATGGAAAGCAAAAAATGAAAAAAGTCGGGTTTGAAATCCAACTCTCTAATAAAACAGACTTTAAACCAACAAAGACAAAATGGGCATTACATAATGGTAAAGGGATCAATGCAATAAGAAGAGATAACTGTTCTAAATATATATGCACCCAATACAGGAGCACCCAGATTTCCACTTAAATTTAGACTCCCATACAATAACAGTGGGAGATTTAATACCCCACTGTAAATGTTAGACAGATTAATGAACAGACAAATAACAAGGATATTCATGATTTGAACTCAGCTTTGGACCAAGTGGACCTAATAGACAACTACAGAACTCTGCACCCCAAATCAACAGAATATACATTCTCCTCAGCACATCACACTTATTTTAAAATTGACCACATAATTGGAAGTGAAACACTCCTCAGCACATGCAAAAAAAAAAAAAAAAAAAAGGAAATCATAACAAACTGTCTCTCAGACTTCAGTGCAATCAAATTAGAACTCAGGATTAAGAAACTTACTCAAAATCATACAATTACATGAAAACTGAACAACCTTCTCCTGAATGACAACTGGGTAAATAACAAAATTAAGGCAGAAATAAAGATGTTATTAGAAACCAATGAGAACAAAGACAAAAGGTACCAGAATCTCTGGGACACAGAAAAAGCAGTGTTTAGAGTGAAATTTATAGCACTCAGTGCCCACAGGAGGAAGCAGGAAAGATCTAAAATCGACACCCTAAAATCACAGTTAAAAGATCTAGAGAAACAAGAGCAAACAAATTCAAGAGCTAGTAGAAGACAAGAAATAACTAAGATCAGAGTATGACTGAAGGAGACAGAGACACAAAAAACCCTTCCAAAAAAAAACTTGATGAATCCAGGAGGAGTTTTTTGAAAAGGTCAAGAAAATACATAGACCGCTAGCCAGACTAATAAAGAAGTAAAGAGAGATGAATAAAATAAACACAATAAAATATGATAAAGGGTGTATCACCACTGATCTCACAAAAATATAAACTACCATTAAAGAATACATAAACAGCCATACACAAATTAGANAAAAAAAAGGAAATCATAACAAACTGTCTCTCAGACTTCAGTGCAATCAAATTAGAACTCAGGATTAAGAAACTTACTCAAAATCATACAATTACATGAAAACTGAACAACCTTCTCCTGAATGACAACTGGGTAAATAACAAAATTAAGGCAGAAATAAAGATGTTATTAGAAACCAATGAGAACAAAGACAAAAGGTACCAGAATCTCTGGGACACAGAAAAGCAGTGTTTAGAGTGAAATTTATAGCACTCAGTGCCCACAGGAGGAAGCAGGAAAGATCTAAAATCGACACCCTAAAATCACAGTTAAAAGATCTAGAGAAACAAGAGCAAACAAATTCAAGAGCTAGTAGAAGACAAGAAATAACTAAGATCAGAGTATGACTGAAGGAGACAGAGACACAAAAAACCCTTCCAAAAAAAAACTTGATGAATCCAGGAGGAGTTTTTTGAAAAGGTCAAGAAAATACATAGACCGCTAGCCAGACTAATAAAGAAGTAAAGAGAGATGAATAAAATAAACACAATAAAATATGATAAAGGGTGTATCACCACTGATCTCACAAAAATATAAACTACCATTAAAGAATACATAAACAGCCATACACAAATTAGAAGAAATACATAAATTCCTGGACACATACACCCTCCCAAGACTAAACTAGGAAGAAGTCATATATCTGAATAGACCAATAACAAGTTCTGAAATTGAGGCAGTAATTAATAGCCTACCAACAAAAAAAGTCCAGGACCAGATGGGTTCACAGCCAAATTCTACCAGAGGTACCAAGAGGAACTGGTACCATTCCTTCTGAAACTATTACAAACAATAGAAAAAGAGAGAATCCTCCCTAACTAATGTTATAAGGCCAGCATCATCCTGGTACCAAAACCTGGTAGAGACACAACAAGAAAAGGAAATCTCAGGCCACTATCGCTAATGAACTTCAATGCAAAAATTCTCAATAAAATCCTGGCAAAGAGAAACCAGCAGCACATCAAAAAGCTTATCCACGATGATCAAGTTGGTTTCATCCCTGGGATGTAAGGCTGGTTCAACATATGCAAATCAGTGAACACAATTCATTGCATGAACAGAACCAATGACAAAAATCATGATTATCTCAATAGATGCAGAAAAGATATTTGTTAAAATTCAATAGCACTTCTTGTTAAAAACCCTCAATAAACTACATATGGATGGAATGTATCTCAAAATAAGAAGAGGTGTTTATGACAGACCCACAGCCAATATCATACTGAATGAGCAAAAGCTGGAAGTATTCCCTTTGAAACCAGCACAAGACAAGGATACCCTCTCTCACCATTGCTATTCAACATAGTATTGGAAGTTCTTGCCACGGGAGTCATGCAAGAGAAAGAAACAAAACGTATTCAAATATGAAAAGAAGAAAGCAAATTGTTTGCAGATGACATGATTGTATATTTAGAAAACCTCATCATCTGAGCCCAAAATCTCCTTAAGCTGATCAGCAACTTCAGCAATGGCTCAGGGTACAAAATCAATGTGCAAAAATCACAAGGACTCCTGTACACCAATAATAGACAGCCATATCATGAGTGAACTCCCATTCACAATTGCTACAAAGAGAATAAAATTCCTAGAAATACAACTTACAAGGGATGTGAAGGACCTCTTCAAGAAAACTACAAACCACTGCCCAAGGAAATAAGAGAGGACACAAACAAATGGAAAAATATTCTGTGCTCATGGATAGGAAGAATCAATATCATGAAAATGGCCATACTTCCCAAAGTAATTTATAGATTAATGCTATCCTCATCAAGCTACCATTGAGTTTCTTCACAGAATTGGAAAAATCTACCAATCCTAAGCGAAAAGAACAAAGCTGAAGGCATCACACTACCTGACTTTAAATTATACTACAAGGCTACACTAACCAAAAGAGCATGATACTAGTACTAAAACAGATTATATACACACACACACACACACACACACCCTAATGGAACAGAACAGCGGCCTCAGAAAAAACACCACACATATAAAATCTTCCGATCTTTGACAAACCTGACAAAAACAAGAAATGAGGAAAGGATTCCCTTTTTAATAAATGTTGTTGGGAAAACGGGCTAGCCATATGCAGAAAATTGAAACTGGGCCCCTTTCTTACACTTTATACAAAGATGAACTCAAGATGGATTAAAGACTTAAAACCATAAAAACCCTAGAAGAAAACCTAGGCAAGCTACCATTCAGGACATAGGCGTGGGCAAAGACTTCATGACTAAAACACCAAACGCAATGACAACAAAGGCCAAAATTGACAAATGAGACCTAATTAAACTAAAGAGCTTCCACACCCAGAAGAAACTACCATCAGAGTGAACAGGCAACCTAGAGAATGGGAGAAAATTTTTGCAATCTATCCCATCTCACAAAGGTCTAATATCCAGAAACTACAAATAACTTAAACAAATTTACAAGAAAGAAAAAAATCATCAAAATGTGGGCAAAGGATATGAACAGACACTTCTCAAAAGAAGACAATTATGCAGCCAATAAACTTTTAAAAAACTTCCTCATCACTGGTCATTAGAGAAATGCAAATCAAAACCGCAATGAGATATCATCTCACACCACTCAGAATGGCGATCATTAAAGGGAAACAATAGATGCTGGAGAGGATGTGGAGAAATAGGAATGCTTTTACACTGTTGGTGGGAGTGTAAATTAGTTCAACCATTGTGGAAGACTGTGTGGTGATTCCTCAAGGATCTAGAACCAGAAATACCATTTCACCCAGCAATTCCATTATTGGGTATATACCTAAATAGTTATAAATCATTCTACTATAAAAAAGCACACACACACATATGTACATTGCAGCACTGTTCATAATAGCAAAGACTTGGAACCAACCCAAATGCCCATCAATGATAGACTGGATAAAGAAAATGTGGCACATATATACCATGGAATACTATGTAGTCATAAAAAAGAATGAGTTCATGTCCTTTGCAGGGACATGAATGAAGCTGGAAACCATCATTCTCAGCATACTAATACAAGAACAGAAAACCAAATCCTGCATGTTCTCACTCATAAGTGGGAGTTGAACAATAAGAACACAGGGAGGGGGACATCACACAACGTGGCTTATTGGGGGATGGGGGGCTAGGGGAGGGATAGCATTAGGAGAAATACCTAATGTAGATGAGGGGTTGAGGGGTTCAGCAAACCACTATGGCATGTGTATACCTATGTAACAAACCTGCATGCTCTGTATATGTATCTCAGAACTTTCTAATAATAATAATAATAATAATAATAATAATAATAATAATATAAAACAGAATGCCCCTTTGACCCAGAAGTCTCATTACTGGGTATATATTCAAAAGAAAAAAATTATTTTACCAAAAAGAAACATGCATTTCTATGTTCTTCACAGCACTCATGGAATCAACCTAGGTGCCTATTATCAGTGGATTAGATAATGAAAATTTGGTATGTATACACCATGGACTATGACACAGTCACATGAAAAAAAAATCATGCCATTTGCAGCAACTTGGTTGCAGCTGGAGACCTTTATCCTAGGTAAAGCAACAGGCAACCGAATACCACATGTTCTCACAAGTGGGAGCTAGGAATTATTTACTCATAGACATAAAGATGGCAACAATAGACACCGGCGACTGCTAGAGGAGGGAGCTGGGAAGGTGGCAAGGGTTGAAAAGCTAACTATTATGCTACCTAGGTGACAGTCATTAGTATACCAAACCTCAGCATTATGCAATATACCTTTGTAACAAACATGCACATGTTTCACCTGAATTTAAACTGAAAGTTGAAATCATAAAAGGCCAAAAAGTAAAACAAACATTTAATGAATTAAATAAATGAAAAAAACACTCAGCTCTCTGAGTTTTACAAGAAACAGTTTACCTATAAAGACACATTGACTGAAAATAAAGGAATAGAAAAAGATATTTCATGCAAATGAAAACCAAAAAAGATCAAGAATAGCTATACTTATAACACATAAAACAGCTTTCAAGACAAAAACCAGAAAGAGACAATGAAGGCCATTACATACTACTACTACTACTACTAAAGGTGTCAATACTGCAAGAGAATATAACATATATATATATATATATATATATCTCCAATGATGGAGCACCCAGGTATAGAAAGCAAATACTATTAGAGTTAGAAGGAGAGACAGACACCAATATAGTAATAACTGGAGACTTCAACACTCCACTTTCAGCACTGAACAGATCATCCAGAAAGTAAATTAAATAAGAAACATTGAATTTAGTATGCCCTATAGACCAAATGGATACAACAGATATTTATAGGATATTTTATCCAACAGCTGCAGAATACACATTCCTCTCCTCAGCAAATGGGATATTCTCAAGGATAGCACATATGTTAAGCTATAAAACCAGTTTTTTTTTAAATCAAAAATTGAAATTATATCAAGTATCTTTTCTGACTAAAGTGCAACAAAACTAGAAATCAGTAACAAGAAGAATTTGGAAACTACATAAACATGTAAAAATTAAAACAATTTGCTTCTGAATGACCAGTAGGTTAGTTAAGAAATTAAGGATTGTTGGCAAGATGGTGCAATAGGAATAGCTCCGGTCTGCAGCTCCCAGTGAGATTGATGCAGAAAGCAGGTGATTTCTGCATTTCCAACTGAGGTACCTGGTTCATCTCACTGGGACTTGTTGGACAGTAGGTGCAGCCCAAGGAGGGTGAGCCAAGGCAGGGTGGGGTGTCGCCTCACCTGGGAAGTGCAAGGGGTTGGGGAACTCCCTCTCTTAGACAAGGGAAGCTATTAGGGATTGTGATGTGCACTCTGGCCCAGATACGAGCATCTCCCACAGTCTCTGCAACCTGCAGACCAGGAGATTCCCTCTGGTGCGTAGGCCACCAGAGCCCTGGGTTTCCAGGACAAAGCTGGGCGTCTGTTTGAGCAGACACTGAGCTAGCCACAGGAGTTTTTTTTTTTTTTTTTTTTTTTTTTTTTTTTTTTTTTTCTGTACCCCAGCAGGGCCTGGAATGTGAGCCAGACAGCACCATTTACTCCCCTGAAAAGCGGGCTGAAGCCAGGGAACCAAGTGGTCTGGCTCAGTGGGTCTCACCCCAACATAACCCAGCAAACTAAGATCAACTGGCTTGAAATTCTTGCAGCCAGCACAGCAGTCTGAGCTCGACCTGGGATGTTTGAGCTTGGTAGGAGGAGGGGCATCCCCCATTGCTGAGGCTTGAGTAGGTGGTTTTCCCCTCACAGTGTAAACAAAGTCTCTGGGAAGTCCTAACTGGGTGGAGCCTACCACAACTCAGCAAAGCCAGACTGCCTCTCTAGATTCCCTTCCCTCTGGGCAAGGCATCTCTGAAAAAAAGGCAGCAGCCACACTCAGGGACTTATAGATAAAACCCCAACTCCCTGGGACAGAGCACCTAGGGGAAGGGGAGATTGTGGGCACAGCTTCAGCAGACTTATACGTCCTTGCCTGGCAGCTCTGAAGAGAGCAGCAGATCTCCCAGCACAGCATTTGAACTCTGATAAGGGACAGACTGCCTCCCCAAGTGGGTCCTTGACCCACATGTATCCTGACTGGGAAAAACCTCACATACAGGAGAGCTCTGGCTGGCATCTGGCAGGTGCTTCTCTGGGAAAAAGCTAACAGAGGAAGGAACAGGCAGAAATTTTTGCTGTACTGTATCCTCCACCAGTGATACCCAGGAAAACAGGGTCTGGAGTGAACCTCCAGCAAACTCCAGCAGACCTGCAGCAGAGGGGCCTGTTAGCAGGAAAACTAACAAACAGAAAGGAATAGTATCAACATCAACCAAAAGGATGTCCACTCAGAGACCGAATCAGAAGGTCACCGACTACAAAAACCAATGGTAGCTAAATCCATGAAGATGGGGAGAAACCAGCTCAAAAAAGCTTACAGTTCCAAAAACCAGAACAACTCTTCTCCTCCAAAAGATCACAACTCCTCACCAGCAAGGGAACAAAACTGGACAGAGAGAGTTTGATGAATCGATAGAAGTAGGCTTCAGAAGTTGGGTAATAACAAACTCATTCAAGCTAAAGGAGCATGTTCTAACCCAATGCAAGGAAGCTAAGAACCTTAAAAAAGATTAGACGAATTGCTAACTACAAAAACCAATTTAGAGAGGAACATAAATGACCTGACGGAGCTGAAAAACACAACAGAAGAACTTTGTAAAAAATATACAAGTATCAATAGCCGAATTGATCAAGTGGAAGAAAGGATATCAGAGATTGAAGATCAATTCAATGAAATAAAATGAGAAGACAATATTAGAAAAAAAAAGAGTGAAAAGAAACAAAGAAAATCTCTAAATTGTGGGACTATGTGTAAAGACCAAATCTACACTTGATTGGTGTACCTGAAAGTGACCGGGAGAATGGAACCAAGTTGGGAAACACACTTCAGGATATTATCCAGGAAAACTTCCCCAACCTAGCAAGACAGGCCAACATTCAAATTCAGGATATACACAGAACGCCACAAAGGTACTCCCAGAAAAGAGCAACCCCAAGTCACATAATTGTCGATTCACTGAGGTTGAAATGAATGAAAAAATTTTAAGGGCAGCCAGAGAAATGTCGGGTTACCCACAAAGGGAAGCCCATCAGACTAACAACAGATCTTTCAGCAGAAACCTTACAAGCCAGAAGAGAGTGGGGCTAATATTCAACATTTTAAGGAAGATAATTTTCAACCCAGAATTTCATATCCAGTGAAACTAAGCTTCATAAGTGAAGGAGAAATAAAATTCTTTACAGACAATAAATGTTGAGAGATTTTGTCACCACCAGGCCTGCCTTACCAGAGCTCCTAAAGGAAGCACTAAGAATGGAAAAGAAAATCAGAACCAGTCACTG
>NW_016818934.1:711116-721581 GCF_001698545.2 Rhinopithecus bieti | reverse complement strand
GAGAAATGTCGGGTTACCCACAAAGGGAAGCCCATCAGACTAACAACAGATCTTTCAGCAGAAACCTTACAAGCCAGAAGAGAGTGGGGGCTAATATTCAACATTTTTAAGGAAGATAATTTTCAACCCAGAATTTCATATCCAGTGAAACTAAGCTTCATAAGTGAAGGAGAAATAAAATTCTTTACAGACAATAAATGTTGAGAGATTTTGTCACCACCAGGCCTGCCTTACCAGAGCTCCTAAAGGAAGCACTAAGAATGGAAAAGAAAAATCAGAACCAGTCACTGCAAAGACATACCAAATTGTAAAGACCATTGACACTATGAAGAAACTACATCAACTAATGGGCAAAACAACCAGCTAGCATCATAATGACAGGATCAAATTTACACATAACAATATAACCTTAAATGGAAATGGGCTAAATGCCCCAATTAAAAGACACAGACTGACAAATTGGATAAAGAGTCAAGACCCATCAGCGTGCTATATTCAGGAGACCTATCTCACATGCAAAGACACACATAGGTTCGAAATAAAGGGATAGAGGACTACTTACCAAGCAAATGGAAAGAAAAAAAAAAAAAAAAAAAAAGCAGTTGCAGTGCTAGTCCCTGATAAAACAGGCTTTAAACCAACAAAGATCAAAAGAGACAAAGAAGGGTATTACATAATGGTATAGGGATCAATTCAATAAGAAGAACTAACAATTCTAAATATATATGAAGCCAATATAGGAGCACTCAGATTTATAAAGCAAGTTCTTTGTTCTTAGAGACTTACAAAGAGACTTAGAATCTCACACAATAATAGTGGGAGACTTTAACACCCCACTGTCAATATTAGACAGATCAATGAGACAGACTATTAACAAAGATATTCAGGACTTGAACTCAGCTCTGGACCAAGTGGCCCTAACAGATATCTACAGAACTCTCCACCCCACATCGACAGAATATACATTCTTCTCAGCACCTCATTGCACTTATTTTACAATTGACCACATAATTGGAAGTGGTCTTTCTAATTGAAACACTCCTTAGAAAATGCAAAATAATGGAAATCATAACACACAGTCTCTCAGACCACAGTGCAATCTCAAAACTGCAAAATTACATGGAAACTGAACAACCTGCTCCTGAATGACTACTGGGTACATAACAAAATTAAGGCAGAAATAAAGATGTTCTTTGAAACCAATGAAAACAAAAACACAATGTTCCAGAATCTCCGGGACACATTTAAAGCAGTATGTAGAGGGAAATTTATAGCACTCAGTGCCCAAAGGAAAAAGCAGGAAAGCTAAAATTGACACCCCTAACATCACAATTAAAAGAACTAGAGAAGCAAGCAATTCAAAAGCTAGCAGAAGACAAGAAATAACTAAGATCAGAGCAGAACTGAAGGAGACAGAGACATAAAAAACCCTTCAAAAGAATCAATGAATTTAGGAACTGTTTATTTGAAAAGATCAACAAAATAGATAGACTGCTAGCCAGACTAATAAGAAAAGAGAGAAGCATCAAATTGATGCAATAAAAAATGATGAAGGGGATACCACCATCAATCCCACAGAAATACAAACTACCATCAGAGAATACTATAAACACCTCTATGTGAATAAACTAGAAAATCTAGAAGAAATGCATAGCTTTCTGAAAACATACACTCCCCGAAGACTAAACCAGGAAGAAGTCGAATCCCTGACTAGACCAATAACAAGTTCTGAAATTGAGGCAGTAATTAATAGCCTACCAACTAAGAAAACCCCCAGGACCAGACAGATGCACAGCTGAATTCTACAAGAGGTACAAAGAGGAACTGGTACCATTCCTTCTGAAACTATTCAAAACAATGGAAAAAGGAGGAATCCCCCTAACTCATTTTAGAAGGCCAGCATCATCCTGAATACCAAAACCTGTCAGAGACAAAATAAAAAAAGAAAATTTCAGGCCAATATTTCTGATGAACATTGATGTGAAAATCCTCAATAAATACTTCAAACCTAATCCGGCAGCACATGAAAAAGCTTATCCACGATGATCAAGTTGGCTTCATCCCTGGGATGCAAGGCTGGTTCAACATACACAAATCAGTAAACGTAATGCATCACATAAGAACCAATGAGAAAAAGCACATGATTATCTGAATAGATGCAGAAAAGGCCTTTGATAAAATTCAACAACCTTTCATGCTAAAAACTCTCAGTAAACTAGGTATTGGTGGAACATATCTCAAAATATTAAGAGCTATTTATGAAAAAGCCACAGCCAATATCATAGTGAATGGGTAAAAGTGGAAGCATTTCCTTTGAAAACCAGCACAAGACAGGGATGCCATCTCTCACTGCTGCTATTTAACATAGTATTGGAAGTTCTCGCCAAGTCAGTCAGACACAAGAAAGAAATAAAGGGTATTCGTTTGGAAAAGAGGAAGTCAAATTGTCTCTGCAGATGACATGATTGTATATTTAGAAAACCCCATCATCTCAGTTCATGTTATTTGCAGGGACATGGATGAAGCTGGAAGCCATCATTCTCAGCAAACTATCACAAGATCAGAAAACCCAACACTGCATGTTCTCACTCATAAATGGTAGGTGAACAATGAGAACATGGACATAGGGAAGGGAACATCACACACCAGGGCCTGTTGGGGGGTGGTGGGCTAGGGGAGGGATAGCATTAGGAGAAATATCTAATGTAGATGACACGTTGATGGGTGCAGCAAACCCCCATGGCACATGTATACCTATGTAACAAACCTGCATGTCTTGCACATGTACCCCAGAACTTAAAGTATAATTTTAAAAAAGCAAAAGAAAAGAAATTGTGAAGAAAATTTAACAATTTATTGAAACAAACAAAATTGGAAATAACATACCAAAACCTATGGGATACAGCAAAAGCAATAAGAGGAAAGTTTATAGCAATGAGTGTCTCCATCAAAAAAGTGGAACATCTTTAAACAAATAAATTAAAGATGAATCTTAAAGATCTATAAAGCAAGAGGAAACAAAATTAAAAATTAGTAGAAAAAAGATAGTAAAGATTGGAGCATAAATAAAATTTATATGAAAAGTACAAAATCAATTAAATAAAAGTTCACTTTATAAAAGATAAAACAAAATCAATAAGTCTTTAGTACTCTGAAAAAGAGAGATGTCCCAAATACATAAAATCAGAGACAAGAGAGAAGACATTGCAACAGATACTGAAGAAATTCAAAGGATCATTACAAGCTACTATGACTACTATGAGCAACTGTATGACAATAAATTAGAAAACCTAGAATAGCCAGATTACTAGATGCATTAAACCTATCAAGATTGAACTATGAAGAAATCAAAAACCTTAATAAACAAATAGCAATAAGATCAAAACCTTAATTAAAAAGTCTCTTAGCAAATAAAAGTCTGCAACTTAATGACTTCACTGATGAATTTTACTAAACATTTAAAGAAGAACTAATACCACTACTTCTCAAAGTATTGTGAAAAATAGAAGAGAAAGAAATACTTCCAAACACATTTCACAAGGCCAGTATTATCCTGATACCAAAACCAGACTAAGAGACATAACAAACAAACAAACAAAAAACTACAGGCCAATATCTCTAATGAACATTGATATAAAAATCTTCAGCAAAATGCCAGCAAACTGGTATCAGCAACATATTATAAACATTGTTTATCAAGAATAAGTGGGATTTGTTCCAGGAAGGCGAGAATGGTTCAACATAAACAAATCAATCAATGTGATACATTGTATCAACAGAATGAAGGATAAAAACCATATAATCATTTCAAGAAATGCTGAGATGGCATTTGATAAAATTCTATATCCCTTTATAATGAAAACCCTTAAAAACACTGGGTATAGAAGGAACATACATCAACATAATAGAAGTCATATATGACAGGCACTCAGCTAATTATTATACTTAGCGGGAAGAAATTGAAAGCCTTTCCTCTAAGATTGGGAACATGACAAGGATGCTCACTTTCACCAAAGTTATTCAACATAGTGCAGGAAGTCCTAGCTAGAGATATCAGGCAAGAGAAAGAAATAAAGGGCATCCAAATTCAAAAGAAAAAAAATCAAATTATCCTGTTTGCAGATGATATGATCTTAATTTTGGAAAAACCTAGACTCCACCAAAAAACTATTAGTAAAGTTTCAGGATACAAAATCAGTATACAACAATCAGTAGCATTTTTTTTTTTTTTAGATGGAGTCTCACTCTGTTGCCAAAGTTGGAGTGCAGTGGTGTGATCTTGGCTCACTGCAACCTCTGCCTTCCACATTCAAGCGATTCTCATGCCTTAGCCTCCCAAGTAGCTGGGACTACAGGCATGCACCACCACACCTGGCTAATTTTTTGTATTTTTCTAGTAGAGACTGGGTTTCACCACATTGGTCAGGCTGGTCTTGAACTCCTGACCTCAGGTGATCTGCCACCTTGGCCTCCCAAAGTGTTGGGATTACAGGTGTAAACCACTGTGCCCAGCCAATCAGGAGCATTTCTACATGCCAACAATAAATAATCTTAAAAAAAAATTCAAGAAAGTAATCATATTTACAATAACTACAAATAAAATACCTAGAAATAACCCAAAAATGTGAAAGATCTCTCTAATAAAAACTATAAAATATTGATGAAAGAAATTGAAGAGGACACACACAGAAAGGAAAGATATTCCATGTTCATGGATTGTGGAATAAATATTGTTAAAATGTCATACTACCCAAAGCAATTTCTAAAGTCTATGCAATCCCTATCAACACAAACTGGTGCTTGTCAAAGGATGGGATAAGGGGAGGGAGTGTATTAGGAAAAATAGCTAATGCATGCTGGGCTCAATACCTAGGTGATGGGTTGATAGGTGCAGCAAACCACTATGGCACACGTCTACCAATGTAACAAACCTGCACATCCTGCACAGAACTGGAAATAAAAAATTAAAAAGTAGAAAAAAAGAGAAACCATGGTGGTCAGAATGCAGTGACATGACATATTAAAAATGCTGAGAGAAAAAACCATCAACCAAGAATTCTACACTCAGCAAAAGTATCTGTCAAAAATGAGAGAGAAATCAAGACATTTTCAAATAAACACAAAAACGGACGTAATTCATTAGTAGCAAATTTGCTCTTCAAAAAATATTCAAGGAAGTCTTTCAGGCTAAAATGAAAGGTTAATAGATTGTAACTTGAATCCCCATGAAGAAATGAGGAACACTGGTAAACATAACTACAAAGGTAAATAGAAAGCACAAATTTCTTTTTGTTTGTAACTATCTGATTTGAAAGACAACTGATAAATTAGAAAAAAATAAAATACCAATGACATTGTTCACTGAAATAAAAAAAATCCTAAAATATATGTGGAATCACAAAAGACCCAAAATAGCCAATGTCACAAAAACAACAAAAAAGAAAACTTCAGGTATCACATTACCTGACTTCAAATAATATTATACAGCTATAGTAACCAAAACATCATGGTACTGGAATAAAAACAGACACATAGACCAATAAAAAGAATAGAGAACTCAGAAATAAATCTATAACATCTATAGTGAACTCATTTTTTATAAAGGTGCCAAGAACATACACTGGGGAAAGAAGATTCTCTTCAATAAAAGGTGAGAGAAAAACTGAATGTTCATATGCAAAATAATGAAACTAGACCCTTATTACTCACCATATGCAAAAATCAAATCAAAATTCATTAAATCTAAGACCTGGAAATATAAAATGCAATGATTTCTTGATTAATACCTCAAAAGCATAGGCAACCAAAGCAAAAATAGATAAAAGGAATCACATCAAGTTATAATGCTTCCACACAGCAAAGGAAATATTCAACTAAGTGAAAAGACAACTCACAGGAATGGAGATAATATTTGCAAACTATCCATCTGACAAGGGACTAATTACAGTACAAGGGACTAATTATGTAAGGTGCTCAAACTACTCAAACAAAAACCCCTAATAATCTGATTTTAGAAATGGGCAAAAGTTATGAATACATATTTCTCGAAAGAAGAAATACAAATGGCATACAGGTATATGAAAAGGTGTTCAACGTTATTGATCATCAGAAAAATGCAAATTAAAACTATAATGAGTCGTCATCTCACCCCAGTTAAAATGGTTTTTATCCAAAAGGTGAGCAATAATGAATACTGGCAAGGATGTGGATAAAAGATAACCCTCATACACTGTTGATGGGAATGTAAATTTGTGCAACTACTATGAAGAAAAATATGGAGATTTTTTAAGAAAACTAAAAATAGAACTTCCATATGATCCAGCAATCCCACTGCTAGATATATATCCAAAAGTTAGGAAATCAGCACATCAAAAAGATATCTGCACTCCCATATTTATGTTCAGTACTATTCATAATAGTCAAGATATATGAAATCAACTTAAGTGTTCATCAACTGCCAAATAAAGAAAATGTGGTACAAATATACAATGGAGAATTATCAATCCATAGAAAATAATGAGATCCCGTAATCTGCAACAACATGAATGGAACTGGAGGATATTATGTTAAGTAAAATAAACCAGGTACAGAAAGATAAACTTTCCATGTCCTTGCCTATTCATAGGAGATAAAAATTAAAACAATTGAACTCATGGATAAAGAGTAGAACGATTGTTAGTAGAGGCTGGGAGGGGTAGTAGTGTGTGGGGCATGGGTTAGTAGAGGCTGGGAGGTAGTAGTGTGTGGGGCATGTGGTGATGATTAATATGTACAAAAATACAGTTTGATATAATGAATAAGATCTAGTATTTTATAGCACAACATAATGACTACAATCAACAATAATCTATTGTACATTTCAAAATAACAGAAAAGTATAATTTTACTATTTTTAACATAAAAGATAAATGCTTGAGCTGATGGATAACCCATTTACCCTGATGTAATTAGTACACACTGTATGACTACATCATGTATCTTATACATATACCTACTATATACCCATAAACATGGAAAATTACAAAAATAAACTTATAAATATGTTTTTATATCTTTAGGTGTGGTTCCCACATCTGAGCACACCTTCTAAGAGAGTAATTTTTAAAAAGTACAAATGCTGTAGGTATATGTGTAGATATTAAAATGTTATTTATAATAGCAAAGATTGTAGGTCATATGTGACACTGACAACAGAGGAATGTTGAATACATTTTAATATTGTGCTTATCCATGTACCATCTAATCAAACACTTAGTGTATATCTATAACAGATAAAGATATTTTTTAAATCACAACTTCAATATCTTATCAAAACCAATAAAATGAAGGTCATTTAGAAATATCTTTAAATCACTTAATACGAGTGTGTTTTACGTTTTCCTTAATTTTCACAGAAATATCTGTTTAAATCAGGTTCCAAACAAATTTTATGCATTATTCATATCCCCCTAAAGTCTCTTTAACTTATTACAAGCTAAAACTGACCCTGTATTCTGTATCGTTTTCTTTCAAATGCCAGTTAGTTATTCAAAAATCTGGGTCATTCGTCATATAGAATTTCCCATGTTGTATTTGGCTTTTTGTGGTTATCATTTAACATGTTTTTTTAAGCTTCATTTTTTTTCCTGAAAACTGGCAGTTGGATCTAAAGGCTTAGTAAGACAAAAGCTTATTATTATTTTCTTGCTTCAGCAAGAGCAAGGCAGAGATGGTACTGTATGCTTCGTATTGCATTGTATCAAAAGAAATGAAATCTTTGCTTTTCCTGCCTTTAGTAACAGTGGATTTCAATGATGAAAGTGGAATTCATTTTTAAATGAAGGTCCCAATTAGCTTTCATCTGAAGGGTTAAACAGCCATTCATGACTAATACCTAGATCCACTGTTTCTTTATTTTCTTTCTATTTTTGTTGAGATAGGGTCTTTCTGTCGCCCAGGCTGGCCTCAAACTCATGGCCTCAAGTGATCCTTCCACTTCCACTTCCCAACCGGCTAGAATTACAGGTGCAAGACGTGCCTTCCGGCTAGAATTACAGGTGTAAGACATGCCTCCAGCTATTATTTCATTAGGAAAAAAATTATGTAACAATCCTCCTTCATTTATAAGCTGTATTTATACTCCAATTAATAACTTTTCTTATTCCCTTTCTGGTCACACTGAAATACAATCCATGCAGAGTAAATGCATGATATTTTCCAATTTTCAGAATAATGAGTTAGTTCCTATGAAAACCCCAACTTTGATGAGAGTTGTTAAAAAATCATGAACACATGTATTTTTAATGTTTTGATATGTTTCAATTCATTGAAGTTATTATTAGTTAGATATATGTTTGGCCCCTATTTTTGGCCACTGAGCTTCCCTAAAAGTCAATTTGTATGTCCTTCTGACATTACCCCATACTTTGCATGTCTCTTGGCCTTTAGAGACAACAAGATAACCACACTCACCTTGTAGTTGTCTTGCCCTAGAGAGGAACTGCAATCTCCATCATTCCAAATTTTGGCAGAAGAGGAAGAGTGTTTCATACTGGTGTGTCTGCAGGCTAGGATGAGGGAAGAGTCCAAAATTGGGAGTGGGGGGAATGGAGATAATACTCCTTCTGTGGATTTTAATGAGAACTGGTTCCGTAGGGGGTTTCTCTCCGTATGTGTGTATTTCTTTCTCTTCATTCAGGTCAGTTTGGTGAAAGAAAGGTATTTTTGGAAAGCCTGAGGGCTTTCATCATTGACTTCTTGAATGATTATGTCACATTTATCTCACTACTTTCTAGTTTATTTTTATTAAATTAGAAAAATAAAGTTTGGAGCCAGAAAGCACTTTTAGCCAGGAGTCAAAATACTTGGATTCTCAGAACCTGCTAACTATGTGACCATAGACAAAACCTAAAAATGTTCTGGCTCTTATTTTTTTTTTTTTTCACTTACAAAATGAGGATTATTATAAGTGTCACTTTAACTTTCAGAAAAGATGTGCAAATATTACTAAAGCAAAAGTTGGATGTCTTCAAAAAACACAAGTGTACAATTGTGTGTTGCTTAATGACAGGGATACACTTTAAGGAATACATTGTTAGGTGACTTCATTGTTGTGCAAACATTAGAGAGTGTAGTTTACATAAACTGAGATGGTACGGCCTACCACATACCTGGGCTATATAATTTATCCGATTGCTCCCAGGCCACAAACCTGTACGGCATGTTGCTGCATTGACTAGTGTTGGCAATTTTATTTTTGTGCTTTTTTTTTTTTTTTTTTTTTGACAAGAATGAGACATTAATCAGTTTTAAGGGGAGTTTATAGTGTAGACAATTTTAACACAATGTTAAATATCTGTGTATTGAAACATATTTAGATGGAGAGGGCACTGCAAGATGGCCTAATAGAAACCTTCATCAATCATCCCTCCCATAGGAACACCAATATAACAACTATCTACACAAAAAACACATTCACAGAAACGAAAAATTATGTGAGGTATCACAATACCTGGTTTTAACTTCATACCACTAAAAGAGGTACTGAAGAGGGTAGGAAAAACAGCCTTAAATTACTGATGCCACCCTTCTTCCTTACCCCCAACGGTGGCCATGTGGCAAAGATAATCTATGTGCTTGGGTGAGGGAGAGTGCATTGGACTAAGTGCTGCTCTGTCACAGCAGAAAGAAAAACATGGCTAAACTCAGCTGATGTCTATATATGGAGGGAACATTTAGACCAGCTTTAGCCGGAGGGGAATTAGCCATCCCAGTGGTTGGAATTTGAGTTTTGGGAAGCCTTGCCCATGAGAGCTAAGGGGCTCTGGGGTACTAAATACACTTGAAATGCAGTCTAGGGTAAAAAGACTTGCAATTTCTAGAAAGTCCTAGTACTATACTGGGCTCAGAGCTAGTGGATACGGGACACCAGTCAAAGTGACTAAGGGAGTGCTTGTGCCTCTCCCCCAACAAACCCAGGCAGCACAGTTTGCAGCAACAAAAGTGACGAGTAAGGAGGACTTTGTCTTGCATCTTGGATACCAGGTCAGTCATATTAGGATAGGGCACTGGGAAGAGTCATGAGTCCCCCATTCCAGGCCCTAGCTCCTGAACAACATATCTAGACATACCCTAGACCAGATGAGAACTTGCTACCTTAAGGAAAGGAGCCAGAACATGCTGACAAAAATGCCCTTGGGCCTTGAAGAACCAGCAGCAATACCTAGGTAGTTAATCATGGGCCTTAGGTGAGTCTCTGAGAGATGCTGGCTTCAGGTACCAGCTTGGCCACATTGGGTAGAGCACCAAGAGGGCTACTGACTTCCCTAATTCTAGACCTTGGCTCTTGGATGGCACTTCTCAACATGTCCTGGGCCAAAAGGGAGCTCACTGCCCTGAAGGGTGAGTTCTAGGCCTGATGGTTTCATCCAGGATGACTGAAGAGCCCTTGAGGTCTTTTTTTTTTTTTTTTTTTTTTTTTTTTTTT
>NW_016818934.1:672866-709742 GCF_001698545.2 Rhinopithecus bieti | reverse complement strand
TTTTTTGAGACGGAGTCTGGCTCTGTCACCCAGGCTGGAGTGCTGTGGCCGGATCTCAGCTCACTTCAAGCTCCGCCTCCCGGCTTCGCGCCATTCTCCTGTCTCAGCCTCCCGAGTAGCTGGGACTACAGGCGCCGCCACGTCGCCCGGCTAGTTTTTTGTAGTTTTAGTAGAGACGGGGTTTCACCGTGTTAGCCAGGATGGTCTCGATCTCCTGACCTCGTGATCCGCCCGTCTCGGCCTCCCAAAGTGCTGGGATTACAGGCTTGAGCCACCGCGCCCGGCCTAGCCCTTGAGGTCTTTAAGTGAACATCTGTGATAGCCTGGTAGTACCTCTCTTGAGTCTCTGGTGGTGGTGGCCATGAGGAAAGGCTCCTCTGCCTGGGGAAAAGGGAGGGAAGAGTAGGAAAAATATTATCTCGTGGTTTGAGTGACACCTTAGCCTCAATACAATAGAACACCAGGCAGATTTCTAAGGTTTTTGATTCTAGTCCCTAGCTTCCAGATAGTACCTGTGGACCCACCTGAGGACTGAGGGAACTCACTACCCTGATGAAAAAGACAAGCCTGGTTGGTTTTGTCACCTGCTGATTATAGAGTCCTAGGGCCTTGAGCAAACATAAGCAGTAGACAGGTAGTTGTTACACTGGGCTTTGGTTGAGACCAAGTGCTGTGCTGGCTTCAGTTCTGACCCAGTGCAGTCTCAGTGGTAGTGGCCACAGAGGTGTTTATGTCTAGCTTCAGGCAGCTCAGCACGTAGACAGAGACTCTGTTTGGGAGAAAGTAAAGGAAGAGGACAAGAGATTCTACCACTTTCAACTTTTCCCCTCTAAGTATAATGTTGACTGTGAGTTTGTCATAGATAGCTTTTATGACCTTAAAATATGTCCCTTCTATGCCAATTTTGAAGAGGGTTTTAATCATAAAGGGATGCTGGATTTTGTCAAATGCTTTTTATGCATCTCTATTGAGGTAATCATATGATTTTTGTTTTTAATTCTGTTTATGTTGTGTATCACATTTATTGACTTGTATATGTTAAACCATGCCTGCATCTCTGGTATGAAACCCACTTGATCATGGTGGATAACTTTTTTGATGTGCTATTTGAATACTCACAGTCAACTGATCTTCAAAAAAGCAAGAAAACAAAAAACAAACAAACAAAAAAAACACATAAAGTGGGAAAAGGACCCCCTATTCAATTAAAATGATGCTGAGATAACTGACAAGCCACATGTAGAAGAATAAAATTGGATCCTCATGTCTCTCCTTACACAAAAATCAACTCAAGATGGATCAAAGACTTAAACCTAAGACCTGAAAACATAAAATTTCTAGAAGATATCAGAAAAACTATTTTAGACATTGGCTTAGGCAGAGTTTATGATGAAGAACCCCAAAGCAAATGCAACAAAGATAAATAGATGGGAGTTAATTAAACTAAAAACTTCTGCACAGCAAAAGAAATAACCAACAGAGAAAATAAACAACCCACAGAGTGGGAGAGAATTTTCACAAACTATGCATTAAAAAAAGGACTAATTACCAGAATCTACAAGGAACTCAAACAAATCAGCAAAATCCCCAAATAATCTCATCAAAAAGTGGGATAAAGACATGAATAGATATTCTCAAAAGAAGACACAAATCACCAAAAAGTATATGGGAAATGCTCAACATCACTATTTATAAGGGAAGTACAAATCAAAACCACGATGAGATATCACCTTACTCCTGTAAGAATGGCCAAAATAAAAAAATTAAAAAATAATAGATGTTGGCATGGATGTGGTGAAAAGGGAACACTTTTCCTATGCTGGTGGGAATGTGAACTAGTACAACCAAGATGGAAAACAGTATGGAGATTCCTTAAAGAACTAAAAGTAAATCTACCATTTGATCCAGCAATTTCACTACTGGGTATCCACCCAGCGGAAAATAAATCATTATATAAAAAAGAAACTTGCACATGCATGTTTATAGCAGTGCAATTGACAATTGTAAAAATACGAAAACAGCCCAATGCCTATCAACCAACAAATGGATAAAGAACATTAAAGAAAATGTGATATATATATACACACACACGTATATGTATACACACACACACACACACACACATACATCATGAAATACTACTGAACCATAAAAAAGAATGAAATAATGACATTTGCAGCAACCTGGATGGAGTTGGAGACCATTATTCTAAGTGAAATAACTCAGAAAGAAAAGGGTGCGGTTGGCTCCAGCCTGTAATCCCCAAAGCACTTTGGAGGCCGAGAAGGGTGGATCACGAGGTCAAGGAGATCGAGACCATCCTGGTCTACACGGTGAAACCCCGTCTCTACTTAAAAAATACAAAAAACTACCCGGCGAGATGGTGGCCGCCCTGTAGTCCCAGCTACTGGGGAAGCTGAGGCTGGAGAATGGCGTAAATCCGGGAGGCGAGCTGCCAGTGAGCGAGGATCCCGCCACTGCACTCCAGCCCTGGCGACAGAGCGAGACCCCGTCTCAAAAAAAAAAAAAAAAAAAAAAAAGAAAATAGAAAACTAAACATTGTGTGTTCTCACTTATGAATGAGAGCTAAATTATGAGAACACGAAGGTATAAGAATTATAAAATGAACTCTGTGGACTCCAGGGTAAGAGTGGGAAGGGGGCAAAGGTTAAAAGACCACACATTGAGTATAGTGTACACTGCTTGGGAAACAGGTGCACCAAAATCTCAGAAACCACCACTAAAGAAATTATCCATGTAACCAAACACCACATGTTCCCCCAAACTATTGAGATTTTTTAAAAAGACAAAAAAATTAAGATAACACAGAAAAGGAATTCAGAATTCAATTAGATACATTTAATAAAGAGATTGAAATAATTAAAAAGAATCAAGCAAACATTCTGGAGTTGAAAAATGCAACTGACATATTGAAGAAGGCATCAGAATCTCTTATTGGCAGAACTGATTAAGGAGAATAAATAATTAGTGACCTTGAAGAGAGGGTATTTGAAAATACACAGTCAGAGGAGACAAAAAAAAAAAAAAAAAAAAAAAAAAGAAAGAAAGAAAGAAAGAAAGAAAGAAAGAAAGAAAGAAAGAAAGAAAGAAAGAAAGAAACGCACTTACAAGATCTAGAAAATTCTCTCAAAAGATCAAATCTTAGAGTTATTGGCCTTCAGCATTTATGGGTTAACCCATTACGGGAGGGGGTAGAGAAAGAGGTAGGGGTAGAAATTTTTTTAAAAGAGATAACAGAGAACTTCCCAGACTGAGGAAAATATATTAACATTCAAGCAAAAGAAGTTTATAGAACACTATGCAGATTTAACTCAAAGAAGACTACCTCAAGGCATTTAAATCAAACTCCCAAAGGTCAAGGATAAAGAAGGATTCTAAAAGCAACAAAATGAAAGAAACAAATAACTTGCAAAGGAGCTGCAATATGTCTGGAAAGTTTAAAGGCCAGGCAAGAGTGGCATGACATATTTCACTTGCTGAAGGAAACATCTCTTAACACAGAATATATCTGGCGAAAATATCCTTCAACATGAAGGAGAAATAAAGACTTCCTGACAAACAAAACCGTACATATTTTATCAACACCAGACTTGTCCTATGAGAAACACTAAAAGGAATTCTTTAGTTGCAGCACTCTTGACAATAGCAAAGGCATGCAATCAACTTAATGCCCATCAATATAGAATGGATAAAGAAAATGTGGTGCATATACACCATGGAATACTATGCAGTCATTAAAAATGAGATCATGAACTTTGCAACAACATCGATGCAGCTGGAGGCTATTCTAAGCTAATTAAAAGAAACAGAAAACAAAATACCACATGTTCTCACTTAGAAGTGGAAGCTGAACAGTGAGTACACATGGATACAAAAAGGAAACACAATAGACACTGAGGCATACCTAAGGGTAGAGTGTGGGAAGAGAGAGAGGATCTAAAAATTACTTATGAGATACTATGCTTATTACCTGGATGATGAAATAATCTGTATGCCAAACCCCTGTGTCATGTAACTTACCTATAGGACAAACCTACACATGTACCCCTGAAGCTAACAATTTAAATAGTAACAATAATACATAGCAGCTTTAAATAAAAGGAAAAAACTGATACATGTTTCCTGATACCTATTGCACATTTCAATCGTAGTAAATTACTGAGGTTTGAATCTGGCTTGATGTAAAGATGTGAACTCCTTGGTTGCAGAAACTGCATTGATTTTTCACTACTATGGACTCATTTACCCAGTAGTCAGTGGAATACCTGGCACATGGCTATGGTTAAGTAAATACACGTTGAATAAATAATTTTCTTTTGAAAGAAAGTTGGTTAACCTAAGTGTTTGATGTATCACTGGCTCCAGAATGGGACAGCCTTTGATTCATGCACCAACAGGGAGAGATATAAACAGAAGTGTAGCTATATTCATATTAAAAGCCATCACTCTAATGTTTGGCCATGTTCATTGACTATTTCCATTCTACGTGTCCCCCAACCCCCAGAAAAAAGAAACACAAGAACAGATCAGCGTGGATTCTATTACAGTGCTAATGGTAACAGCATCTTTGTAACCTACCTAATAATTGGTGCAAAAGTAATTGTGGTTTTGCCATTTTAATGGCAAATTTTAAAAACTGCAATTACTTTTGCACCAACATAATAGTGTGCCAGAACTTTTCTTCATGTCTGCTGAGTTTGCTTTCCCTTGAGCTTGTAACAAGTATTGTTTCCTGCAACATTTTATTAGATCTTGATTTCACATGGACTGTGGACAGATATACCCATACTTATTTCAATCAGCTTATAAACTATTTTTTTAAATAAAGACATAAATCTAGATTCATATTCTTTTGTTTTCATTTGGGGCAGTAACTATTATAATATGCCTTTTGAGTACATCAAGTAATTTTAAAGCTTTACTTCCATGTACTAATATATTTTTAAAAATCTCTTTAGTATCTATTGCCCTTAGGGCCATTTAGTGTCAAATTATAATTTTTTTGATAATCATTCTGCTGTGTAACTTTTGAGATAGAAGCTGTGATATTATTTGGGGAGCTGGGAGCAATTTGGGGCTTGTTATAGGTATTTTTTCTCAATAAATTAGTGAAAGGAGATTAAGGAAAAAATCATGATTATTATTTAAAATAGCTGATTACATGATAATAAACAAGGAATTCATCTGGTTATCTTTGTTTTTCCTTCAGACAATGCTTCAGATTTCTATAGATACAGACATCTAGGTGATTGTATGAAATTGTCACCATTTCCAAAATATTTTCTCAAAAATATATGATGCAGGTTCAATCAAGCCTGTGATAGGCTGCGTTTGTGTGGGTGTGACTAGGGAGGGAGAAAATATCAAAGTACAAAATAGAACATTTCTGAATAGAGCTACACATGCTTCAATTAGACAAATCCTAAGATCTTTGTACCATCTTCACATTCCCAATAATTCTGTTTCTACAGACTCCTGTGAAAGGAAGAAATTGGTTGGCTTTTCTGTAAGCCCCTCCTAGCCAGAGCAGTCAAGAAAATGCCATGCAATGTATCCCCTTGTTTATTCTACTCAACATGTGCAGATCTTTGAATCTGTGTCTTTTTATTAACTCGGCTTTTTGATAATATGGTCATGCACCACATAACAATGTTTTGTTAAATGATAGACCTCATAGATGACAAAAGTGGCCCTATAAGATTGTCATAGAGCTGAAAATTTTCTATCGCCTAGTGACATCATAGCATAATTACTTTATTTTAAAAATAAATTTAGTGTAACCTAGGTGTACAGTGTTTATAAAGTCTATATTAGTCTCCAGTAATATCCAGGGCTTCACATTGGCTCACCTCTCCCTCATTGACTCATCCAGAGCAATGTCCAGTCCTGCAAGCTCCATTTATGGTAAGTGTCCTATCCAGTCGTTCATTTAAACATCGTTTTAACCATAATTTTGTTGTACACCTTTCCTGTTTAGTTACACAAATATTTACTACTGTGCTTTAATTACCTACAATATTTAGTACAATAACATGCTGTATAGGTTTGTAGCTTAGGAGAAATAGGCCACACCATCTAGGTTTCTGGAAGTACCCTCTATGATGTGTGCAAAATAAAAAAAATTCTGTAACAGTGCATTTCTCAGAATGTATGCTATCATTAAGCAACATGTGACTGTATACCGTAACAGGATACACTTATAAATAAAGTAGATAAAATGATAAAAATCTTGAGTAGACTTTTAGAACAAACTGCTGAGAGAAAAATACATTATGCGTTGTGTGTTTGTAAATTTCCAAAGGAAATATATCATGAGGACAAACTGATGGAAGTGATCAGGGTTTTTTGAAAGCATAACTGGATTGGTGTATAAAGGAATATGTATGATTTTCTATTAATTATTTAACAAAATGGATACATGTGAAAAAGATAACGGCTTTTCTTTTTTGTCTTTCTCTGAAGGACAGTTGTTGCAGATGCTCTTAGATTTTACATAGAACATGGAAAAACTTTTAAAAATATCTTTAATTCTTGGGTGCAATGTTTACAAATAGTAATAGCTCATATTTTTATCACTCAAAGGTTTGCAAACCTTTTCTCTACATAGTTATTACCTTTATCCATATTGGTATATGGAGGGCAGACGAGAATTTGTCTTTTTTTACTTAAGGGAAATTAGCTCAGAGAGATTAAATAGTTAATGGGGCAATATAGGAATCTGGCCCTCTGAGCCCCTGTGCAAGGGTTTGCCTCCTATTCACCACACATCTTTTGGGCCCTGGAAGCAAGTGCTTCTTATGGCACCATCTTGAGCAAATAATTTCAGTTTTTTGTTTGTTTTTTTGCTTCATTTGCCCCATATCAGATGGATGGTGTTTCAAAATTCTTGGAGAGTTACAAATAATGTCTGTGTTTTCTGTTTCACAGCAGAAAGAGACATTATACAAATGTGAGCTGTTGTCACAGCAATGATAAGAAATCAGGAGTCAAAAGATGTGGAGTAAGAGGGAATTTCAGAGAAACCACAAAACACAAAATAGGAAACAGAGACAGGAGAAAATTGCTTTGACAAAATTGCAGAAGGTGAAACCTTGGCATCCTCTTATTTCTGTGGAGAAGATGATATTGTCAGGCTGAGCTGGAAGAATCACATGGTCATACTGTAAGTGCTGTGGTTCCGAGTGCCACATCCAGATCAATTTTCAACCTGAGATTTATAATGATAATCCCCACAAGTCGCTTGAGATCCTTAACAGTGAAGTTTTTAGTGAGTTTAACCAACTGTCAGTGCTTGAAAACTTGCCTACAGGGGGCAGCGCAAATACAACTAAACTTAGGGGCAAAGCATGAAATGCATCCAGATTTACAATTGTTTCAGGATCCGCTTGCAACTGAAGCACTGGCTGCACAAGACTTGGCTGAGGGAATGTATGTAAAACAGAATATACCAGTATGATGTTAGTTTTAAAGGTCAATTTTTGGCAGTGGGAGGATTAGCATTAACATTCATGTCACCTGTTATATATGTGTTTTGACATTGTAATAATTTAGAATATAGAAATGAATATGCTAATACCATTTGGTAGAGCTAATGCCCATATATATATCACTTGGAATTGTTACAAATTGGTTGAGAATAAAAGATCCCTTCTTATGAACTTGGAATTGTTAGAAATTGGATAAAAATTAGAGATGATCCCTTCTTATGACTTCAGCCTAGGAGTACATTGTGGAAAGCCAGGACCAAATCTGACACACTGAAACTTTGATTCCTGATTTTCGAACAAGGAAAAAAACTAGGTGATGTAAACTGGCTTCCCAAGAAGTTATGAATACAGAACCTGGATGTTCAGATATAGATGATCTAGGCTGAGGTGCCTATTCTCTGCCCTTTGCCCTCTCCTAAAACTAACTGTATGGATGGAAATGAGCCCACCATTTGCTCTGAACTGGTAAATTTCTTCCTCACTGCAGGTTAAAGAGGTCTTGAAACATTGTGCTTTCCTCTCCAAGGGGAAGGATAGCACTGGCAGCCATCCACTGGCCCAGCAATATCCTGGATTGAGAGGATATCATTTGCATTACTTGCTGAATGAAACATAGTGAAAATGACTACAGATAACCTCAACTAAGTCCAAGACATCATTTTCAAATCGTGACAGCCCTTGCCATCTAGACTGAAGAGAGATTCCAGTTTCCAGGAGAGTACATGGAGTAATGATAAAAGCACCTCCCAAAAATTTTGCCTTGGTAAGTTTTGGATTCAGGAGACATCTGAGTTCCCATTCCCTTCAAATTTTCAATGACAGTGACTTCTAGTTCCCCACAAATTTCCCTTGATTTCCTGACCATGGAGCCACATATTATGTTCTTTCTATCCATATATTAATACATGGGTATAAGCCAAGATATAGGACTTTAAGCACTTTGCATGGATGCCCAGTCCATCTCACTGATCTTGTATTCTCAAAGCTTACCCCTGGGCCCTAAGTCCTTTATTGAATGTAAAGCATTCAATAAAGAGTGTAAGGGCTCTTTGGTTTATTTCTGCCACATCCAGAATGTTTGGTTTAATTAGGATCTGAAAAGGAATTGTATTTAAACTTCTCATTTAGACCCTTCTAAGGAAAATGCCAAGAAAAGAAGATTGTGATCTTTTTCTTGGTGGTTTCATAATAGAAAGTCTTAAGAACAGTTACAGTTGTTGAAATCCACCCTCTCTCTGATTCACTGAATTGGAGATAGCTATCCAACTACTAGTTGTACTTTCTCAGTAACTGTCTTAATTATTTCTAGGTACTACAGAGTGGCACATAACTAAACATTATCAAGGAATTTTACAGCCCTAGGCCTTCTATTACCGTGTATTACAGTCTGCTGTAATCATTCTAATGGTCTAAGATGTTGCAGCTAATTTACCCAAGGCCTGAACACCAGAAGTGCCGAAATTGTCTGATAGTTTTATTCTGCATCCAATCATTACCAAGAAGGAGGATGTATTACTTCTCATTTCTTTACAAGTGTCAGTGCAAATCCAGCCATCAAACAAAAGTTAGACCTAAAAGCTTTTAGATTATAGCTATTATTACAGATTTTACATGAGATAAAAATGTAATTGCTCCATTTCTTTTATTCTTTATTTCATTTTCTTCCCTCTCACTGTATATTTTAGATTGTCCTGCTTGACTGCCAGGTCAGACCCAGCACACAAAGATATTTGTTATAAGACTGGGGAGCTGCAGTGTTCTTTTTCATAAGAAATGAAATGCTTGGAATTTCTCTTCCAAATGAATCACAAAACTTCCATGGTCATTTTCATTTTAAATTATTTTATGTCTATGTAAACTCATGCATTGCCTATAAAGGAATAATATTTCCAGCCATGTTGATAGTGACAGAGAATAAGCTGAAGGCAGAAATCCTTCACAGGTAATGTGGTGCGTGCATTTTTTTCATCTTGCTCCTTTTTTTCCTTTTTCATATTAACTCATTCTTTTAAATTCTTTGAATCTATTTTTTCCTCCCTCTCTCCTTTCCTATCCTCCATCTCTATCTCTGTCACTTATTAATTCCTTTTCTTCTTTTTCTCCAGACTTGGATATTCGTCCATTCTCTCATCATTCTCTTTCATGCACATTCTCTGACTTGTAGATCCTAAGATTCTTATATTCTAAAACGAACCCTCTGCTTAACAGGGTATGTTTATAAACTATTTCACTGAGGAGGAATTGCCCCACTTATCAAAGACATCCTGTTGGGAATGTCAGCCTTTTACTCTTGTTCATGCTCAGAGAAACAGTGCTGCAGGGATTATAGCCTCAGTCGCTGGAATACGGCAGACCCGGATTTTCAATTTGTTTGCCCTTTGCTTCCTAATATCCATTTTCCCCTAGGTTTACCTGGGCACATTTCCCAGTTTGCCTTGCAAATAAATGTGTTGCCATATAACTGCCCTTTGTCTAATAAAATGAAACTGAACATGTTTTGTGTAGTTTCTGGGAAGAGTCCTTAAACAGAGAAGGAACTCTGTTCTTATTATCTATCTTATGTCCTGAAATGCTTATGTGATGTCTGAAGCTCCAGCAGTCATTTGTAAGACAAGAGTCTTTTCCTAGGGAGGATGAGATGGAATAAACTGATAACTTTGTGGATTACTCATAATAGTCCTGAATTGACTATATTTGTTCCTTTTTTCCATCCTATGCAGCTGAATCTAATTCTGACTGAGCCACCAAGATTTTCCTAATTCCTGATTCTACCCCAGATGCCCTGCTGCTTATCTGAGTTTCTGGAATGATTTTTCATTTGATTACTTTCTACATGTCCCTGTTTCCTAATGCATTAATATTGGGTTTGCCAATAAGAAACTTTTTAGAGTTGGAATACTGCTGATCATTTCTGTTTGCTAGTTCGCGGTAACCAAATCATTTTGACTTCTAGGATCAGCCATCGTTTATGCTTTTTTGCCCAATTTTGATCCACGCTGTATTCTGCCTGTAAAATGTGCCCCAAAGTCATGCACATAACCTTGAACTTTGGGTTTTGGTGGCTTGAGACCATTTCATTGATATTTCTCAATATTAATGAAAATTCTAGATGTTAATTCTTCATTTTTAAAACTTTTCATGTTGATTCTCACTTTTTTCTTTTTCTAAAATTTAGTTGATCTCTATTTCTATTAACATTTTTTTCTATTAGTGCGTCATTGTTATATGTTCAAAACAAATTATGGAACACCTTAATTTACATTTATTTTATGATGTAACTTACATCTGACAGTTTAATCTTCCTTAGTACTTCTGGTGAATGCCCTTTAGAATTAGAAGGAGGAAAATTTTATGTAATTATAATAGTTTACATATGCAAATATTATCAGATTTAATAATCATGTTTCCCTAGAAATGATGAACAAAGCCACATGTGTTTTAAGTGGATCATAAATCTTGCTGATTATGTTACTGTCCTGAGTCATTTACCATAAAGAAATTATAGTCATTAAACCTCTAAACTTTAGCTTAGCTCATTTCTCAAGCAGATATTTCTGTGTTTAAGATTTAAACATGGACCTAGAAGCAGCTTCTTTGCTCCTTCTCAAATCTCCGCCTGGTTCAGTCTACCCGCCTCCACTCCTGCCTCCACCATTTCCATCAGGGTGACCAGAAATTCTACAAGGTGTCCACCTCTGGCCCCCTGGCCTTCAGCAGCCACTCCTACACGAGTGGGCCTGGTGCGCCATCAACTCCTTGAGCTTCTCCTGAGTGGGCAGCAGCAGCTTCACGGGTGGCCTGGGTGAAGGTTATGGCCAGCCAGCAGTATGGGACCATCACTGTGGTCATGGTCAACCAGAGCCTACTGAACCTGGAGGTGGGGACCCCAACAACCAGGCCATGTGCACCCAGGAGGAAGAGCAGATCAAGACCCTTAACAACAAGTTTGCCTCCTTCATCAACAAGGTATGGCTGCTAGAGCAGCAGAACAAGATGCTGGAGACCAAGTGGAGCCTCCTGCAGCAGCAGCAGCAGATGGTTCAGAGCAACGTGGACAACATGTTACAGAGCTACATCAAACAACCTTAGGTGGCAGCTGGAGACTCTGGGCTACCAGAAGCTGGAGGTGGAGCTTGGTAACATGCAGGGGCTGGTGGAGCACTTCAAGAACAAGTATGAGGATGACATCAGTAATCCTACAGAGATAGAGAATGAATTTGTCTCCATCAAGAAGGATGTGGATGAAGCTTACATGAACAAGGTAGAGCTGGAGTCTCGCCTGGAAGGACTGACTGAGGAGATCATTTTCCTCAGGCAGCTGTATGAAGAGGAGATCCGGGAGCTGCAGCCCCAGATCTCAGACACACTGTGGTGCTGTCCATGGACAACAGCTGCTCTCTGGACATGGATAGTATCATAGCCGAGGTCAAGGCGCAGTACAAGGAGATTGTCAATGGCAGCCGGACTGAGGCTGAGAGCATGTACCAGATCAAGCATGAGGAGCTGCAGACCCTGGCTGGGAAGCATGGGGATGACCTGCGTCTTATGAAGACGGAGATCTTGGAGATAAATCGGAACATGAGCCAACTGCAGGCTGAGACTGAGGGCCTCAAAGGCCAGAGGGCTTTCCCGGAGGCCGCCATCGCAGATGCCGAGCAGCTGCGGGGAGCTGGTCGTTAAGGATGCCAACACCACGCTGTCTGAGCTGGAGGTCGCCCTGCAGCCAGCCAAGCAGGATATGGGGCAGCAGCTACGTGAGTACCAGACGCTGATGAACGTTAAGCTGGCCCTGGACATTGAGATCGCCACCTACAGGAAGCTGCTGGAGGGCGAGGAGAGTAAGCTGGAGTCTGGGATGCAGAACATGAGTATCCATAGGAAGACCACCAGTGGCTAGGCTGGTGGGCTGAGCTCAGCTTACGGGGGCCTCACAAGCCCCGGCCTGGGCTCCAGCTCCTTCAGCTGCATCAGCTTCACCAGGGCTGTGGTTGTGAAGAAGATTGAGACCTGCAATATGAAGCTGGTGTCCGAGTCCTCTGATGTCCTGCCCAAGTGAACAGCCATGGCAGCCCCCCGCCAGCCTACCCTTCCTGCGGCTGCCCCAGAGTCCATGAGAAAGGCTGCTGTGCAGGAGAGCACAGGGAAGAGGAGACCCACCTGAGGCTTAGCCGTCGCCCTCAGCCCACCCGCGGGGGAGTTTTCTGCGTGGGGTACCCTTCTTGCCCATGCTCCCACTACAAAACAATTACCCCCCCCCTTTTTTTTTCAAAACTAAACATGGCTTACAATTAAGAAATCAATAGACAATGTAGAAAAAATAGGCTGGGCGTGGTGGCTCACTTCTGTAATCCCGGCACTTTGGCAGGCCGAGGTGGGCGGATCAGGAGATCTGAAGATCCAGACCATCTTGGCCAACATGGTG
Source organism: Rhinopithecus bieti (assembly GCF_001698545.2). Classification (NCBI taxonomy): domain Eukaryota; kingdom Metazoa; phylum Chordata; class Mammalia; order Primates; family Cercopithecidae; genus Rhinopithecus; species Rhinopithecus bieti. The sequence continues at coordinate 696,812 of NW_016818934.1, read as the reverse complement.
AAACGCTGTCTCTGCTTAAAATAAAAAAATTAGCTGGACATGGTGGCACATGCCTATAATTCCAGCCAAAAGGAGGCTGAGGCAGAAGAATCACTTGAACCAGGGAGTTGGAGGTTGCAGTGAGCCAACATCGCCTTTCCACTGCAGTCCAGCCTGGTGACAGAGTGAGACTCCATCTCAGGGGGAAAAAAAAAAAAAAAAAGAAAGAAAAGAAAAGAAAATTTAGAGAAAATAAGCACAAATTAGATGCCCCGGACTCTTAGCAGATGTTTTTCCTCTTTGGCTTTAATATCATACCATATTGCTATGAACTTATTTACACTGAAGATAATTTTAATATGGATTAAGAATAAGAAAAGTGTACCTTCTATGATACATAAACACTCAGCTTCAGATAAGTGAACAAAATAACTAGAGTGAGAGAATACTGTATCATGTGGCTTGATAAAACTTAGCCCTATATGCTTCCTAAAGGAAAAGAAAGGTCACTGGATTAAACAGAGCAGTGGCAATTAGAGAGAACATGACTTTAGCACTGAAATGTTTCACTGAAGAAAATCTAATACATATGAGAACAATGCAAGTTAACTTCTCCAGGAAAATAGAGATGGACTATTTAGTGTGAATTAAGATTCACTAGCAATGTCTTCTTTTTGCCGTGTATATAAGAGTTGAAAGTACATTCACACAGATTTTCTCAATGTAATTCATGCAAGAACCAAGGGAAAGGTGTAACACATATATCCTTATCTACATTATACAGATTTGCAGCCCAAGTCTCCAAGGGTCAGATATATAAGTGATTTGACATTAGGAAGTGACAGCTAAGACTGGAAAATTGAACCCAGGCTTTCAGACTAAGTGACAGTGCCATGTCACCCTATACTGCACAGTCAACTGAGAGTCAGCCTGCCCCCACAAAGGGCTGTCATTTGAAGGGGAAGAGTCAATTCATTCTCTATTGCACTGGAAAGCAGGATGAGGACCAGTGGGTGGAATTTACAGGGAGTCTGATTTTGTCTCAATTTGAGGATGAACTTTTCAACAATTAGAGCTGTCTAACCAAGGAACAATCTGCCTTGTCAAATAAATAAGCAACCTGTTACTGAAGACATTTAAGCCTAAGCCTATAGACCACTTCTCAGGAATACTAAAGGAAAGACGACTTGATGGACACATTTAACATCTAAGACTTTATCCAACCTAAAGATTCAGTAGATGGTGTAGGATGACATTTGGAGAAGACGATCTATACCTTTGGACTTCAAAATCTTCAGGTCATATCTATCTAAGCAATCCTGATGTGCTATGAAATGATGCAATTGATGTGCAACTCTGAGGTTTCTTGCAGAAGCTCCTTTTAGCCAGATTTTCAGTTCAGCTAGTACATCCAGACTGGTTGAATGTGATGGGCTGGAGATCTACCTTCTAATATGTTTAAGATCTGTTTCCTCTTATTGATGCTCCTGAAAACATTGCTATTTCTGGAGTCATTAGGTGAGAATACTTCCTCTATTGAAATATCACCTCAAACTATGTTTTGCATTTCTTTTACTGGCTTGAGAGTTATCATAAGACATATCTGAATAATTAGTTGAGAGTTTGGGGGGCAGGTAGGGGAAAATTAGGAAATTGTTTAAATCTGGGGTAGAATCAAATTTAAGAATTTTGGCCAGGCATGGTTGCTCACGCCTGTAATCCCAGCACTGTGGGAGGCCAAGACGGGTGGATCACCTAAGGTCAGGAGTTCAAGACCAGCCTGGCCAACTTGGGGAAACCCTCTTTCCACTAAAAAAAAAAAAAAAAAAAAAAAAAAAAAAAAAACATGTAGCTGGGAATGGTGGCTGCACCTGTCATTTCTAGCTACCTCAGAGAGACTGAGCAGGGAATACCAGGAGACAGAGGTTGCAGTTAGTGGAGATTGTTACCACTGCACTCCGAGCCTGGTGACCGATGAGCACCTGCTCAAAAAAAAAAAAAAAAAAAAAAAAAAAAAATGAGCTGAGCATGGAATTAGTGCTAAGATGGAATCCAGTTTGCCATCTGCCCACACGTGCATTTCTCACTTCCTTTCCTTTGCACTGCTGTGAAGCACAAACATTTCCTTATTCATCTTGTGCATTTCCAATGGCACAAATTGGTTTTCCAAGGAAAATTGTATATCCTCAAGCAAATTGTATTTCATGTCTGAGATTCAAATGTTTGAAGCTTTGCATGAGAGACCCCAGAGTGGCATTTAAGCACTTGCAGAGTCAACTAAACTGCACTTAGATTTTATCCTGAACTCAATAACAGGGCAAGGTCATAAAACACTCAGAGACTCAATGCAGCACAAACAACTTTCCATCATGGCTGGGAGTTCATTTTCCACCTCATTTTTCCTCATATTTTGAGGAAAGAGAGAGTCACATTTATGTTTGACTTCTAAGTACAAAGATGCTATATAGGAACAGTGCAATAACAATATTTTCCTTATATTGTTTCTGATGCCCACAAGCATCTTTCCAAGTAGATATGGTAATCTTCATATTTCATTTATTTATTTATTTAAGTAACTCTAAGCTTCCATTAGTCCCAAAAGATCAGGCCCAAACTAGAAATAAAAATAACTTTTCTGTTACTTCAAATGCTAGGAGCTCCTATCATTTGTTGTTATTAATAATAACTTTTTAAAAAGAGCTAAACTGTGTGTGGGAAAGCATGCAGCTGAGCACCAGGTTCAACTGGAGCCAGGAACTTAAAGTCGGCCAGTGTCGCTCATTCCCTCTCCATTTCTCAGCTTTTCATTCTCTGTGCACAATTAGTACTCTTACCCTCTTACTAGACAATGACTTTCAACATTGTAATTTCAGATACCAGTCACTTGTCATATTTTCAAATAACATGTATTTTAAATTAAATATGACTATATTATGGTTTTCATATAAAATATTAATTTAAATTGTATATAAATTTTCAGTTTAAAGACTCTGTCAGCTTCTGTGTTTCTGCTGTTTTCGTTTGGCAAAAACAGTATTTATTTATTTTATTTTCCGAAGTAGTTTTGCTGAGTATTACATTTTAACTTAACATTTATTTACTCTTTAATTTTTTATCTTTTCCTTAAGTTTTTTCATTTTAGTGTAGAGAGGTTGCTTTTTAAATTAATTTCTGATAAATTATGTTTTTGATGCTATGTGATATGGAATTCTGGTTATTTTCCAATTGTATTGTATTAGTACATAAAACTACAATTGATAGTTGTACTCTGACCTTGTATCCTATGATGCAGCTGGAGTTATGTATGAATTTAGCTTATTTAGTAATAAGATGTTTTGTACGATGTTTAGAATTTTGTCCACTGACAATTTTTGGTGTTAGCTTTATGTTTGCTTTTCAATTGTTAAGGCTTTTATTTTAAAAATTATTCTTGCTTTATTTCACTCTTTAGATTGAATGTTGAATAGAACTGGTGAGTGTGAGAATCCTTAACAATAAAGCACTCTGTTTCACTATTAAGAATGACATTAGCTGCCAGTTTTTCATAGATACCCTTTTATCAGATTGATGAAGTTCCCTCTATTCCAAGATTGATGAAATGTTGTTGCATCTTATCATATATTTTTTCTGCACCTATTTAGATTGTATGTTTTATTCTGTAAGATTGAATGTATTGATTTTTAAAATTTAGACCAATCTTACATTCATAGGATCACCCCCTACAATGTATTTATTGCTTGATTTAATTTGCTAATACTTTGCTGAGAATTAAGTGTATATTCTCATGAAGAAGATTATTAATTTATATATTTTTAAAGTACTTTTCACTATTTTTCAAGGCATTGCTTGTTTCATAAAATGGGAAGTATTTTCTGTCTCTTCTGAAAACATTCTTATAAGAATGGTATCGTTGGCCAGGAGCAGTGGCTCACACCTGTAATCCCAGCACTTTGGGAGGCCGAGGCAGGCGGATCACTTGAAGTCAGGAGTTTGAGACAAGCCTGGCCAACATGCCGAACCCCATCACTACTAAAAATACAAAAATTTGCCAGGCATGGTGGTGTGCACCTGTAATCCAAGTTAGTCGGGAGGCTGAGGCAGAAGAATTGCTTGAACCTGGAAGGTGGAGGTTGCAGTGAGCCAAGATTATGCCACTGCACTCCAGTCTGGGTGACAGAGTGAGACTGTGTCTAAAAAAAAAAAAAGAATGGTATTGTTTTTTATTAAAGTTTGATAGAATTTAGCAATGAAATAAGAAGGAGTCTAGAATTATCTTTAATTTTTGAGAATATAACTTTTTCATTAGTATAGAGCTATTCATATTTTATGCTTTTTGTCTGTATGGCTTAGTTGAAGGAATGCATTAATTTCATCTAAGTTGACCAATTAATGTCATAACATGGCTCATAACATTTCCCTAGGATTTGCCTTTAATATCTGTAGAGATATGTTATCTTGTACTCCAATATTTATCAGTATTATTAGGTGCTTATCAATCATATAAATCTTGTCAAACTACCAACTTTCGGATTTTAAATGATTTTCTTTCCTATTTCACTAACTTTCACACATCTTTATTTCTCCCTGCTGCTTACTTTGGCTTAAATTTGCTCACCTTTTCTCTGTCATCTTAAGATATAGACATATATAATTAATTCTAGAGTCATCTTTTTTCCTAATGTTGGCATTTTACTATAAACTTCTCTGTAAGTACTGCTTTAGTATGATCCTACAAGTTACAATATGTTGTGAGATTCTATCATTCATTTTAAAATATTTTCAGTTTTTCACTGTAATTTCATCTTTGGCAGAGTTTATTTAGAAGTCTATTTTTTAAAAAATTTCTAATATATTAAGCTTTTATTCATTTGTGAAATTTTTATTTCTAAGTTAACTACATTGTTTTTAGGGAATCAACTCGGTCAGGCATGATGGACGGCTCACGCCTGTGATCCCAGCACTTTGGGAGGCTGAGGTGAGCAGATCATGAGGTCAAGAGATCGAGACCGTTCTGGCCAACATGATGAAACCCCGTCTCTACTAAAGATACAAAAATTAGCCAGGCATGGTGGCACGCACCTGTAGTCTCAGCTACTTGGGAGGCTGAGGCAGGAGAATTGCTTGAACCTGGGAGGTGGAGGTTGCAGTGAGCCAAGATTGGCCACTGCACTCCAGCCTGGCAACAGAGCCAGACTCCGTTTCAAAATATATATATATATCTTGAAAATTTTTGAGCATTCTCCAGTATATGGTCTCTTTCAGTTAATGTTACGTGTGTGTGTGTGTTTTTTTTTCTGAGACAGGGTCTCGCTCTGTTGCCTAGGCTGGAGGGCAGTGGAACAATCTCAGCATACTGCCACTTCTACTTCCCAGGTTCAAGTGATTCTCCCACCTCGGCCTCCCGAGTAGTTGGGATTACAGGCGTGCCACTACACCTGGCTAAATTTTGTATTTTTAGTAGAGACAGGGTTTCACTATGTTAGCCAGGCTGGTCTCCAACTCCTGACCTCAAGCGATCTGCCCGCCTCAGCCTTCCAAAGTGTTAGAATTACAGGTGTGAGCCACCATGCCCGGGCAATATGTGCTCTTAAAAAGAAGATGTATTCTACACTAAGGTGTGCTGTTATATAAATGTAAAAATTTCTATCAAAGGAGTTGCTAGTGTTGTTCACATCAACTACTGATTTTTTTTTGGTCTAGATATAAGTAACTATAAGAGTCATGTCCTAGTCTAACTGTGATTATAGATTTGTCTGTTTTCTCCTTTATTTCTGTTTTGCTTTATCTATTTTGAATCTGTTATTAGGCATATACCTTTCTATAATTGTTATGTGTGTTTGATGAAATGATCCTTCTAACATTTGGAAATATCTCTTTTGCTTTTTGTTCACCTACTTGCTTATATCTTGCTATTAGAAATATAAACACTCCACTTTCATAGGCTTCAATTTGCATAGAAAATAACTTCCTTTTACTTACTTTATTTGCCTTTGTTAATTCTTTTTCAGTATATATTAACATTTTTATTCAAATGTAATATACATATAGAAAAAAGTATCATAATTCCTCACACTGAAAAAACCCATACATAGCCTCCAAGTCAACACAAAAACATTATTAGCACCCCCAAAAGGACTCTGTGAATTTGGTTCACATCATTATTCGTATCAGAGTAATGAATATCCTGACTTCTAATACCATAAAAGACAGAATTTTCCCTAAGTTTTCTTGTTTTATATAAAATGAATCATGCCATGCATACTGCTTATTTGTATGGTCTATATGTGTGTGATTTGTTAAACATAATTTGTGAGATTAACCCATATAGTTCTTCGTAGCTGTATACATTTATTCTAATTTCCGGATATTGTTACTTTGTATAAATATGCAAAAATTATACCAATCCATTCTGCTGTTACTGTGTTAATGTTATTGTGTTGAAGGGTATTTGGTAGTTTTAGCTATTGTTGTTGTTTTTGTTATTGTAAACAGTGGTTCTGTGAAAATTATTATACTTATCTTTTAATGAACAGATGTCCATGGGTCTATTGGGTATATAGAAAAAAGTTGAATTGTGTTGCCATAGAAAATGCATATATTTAGTAGATGCTGTCAAAGAGTTTTCCAAAGTTGTACCAACTTACTCTTCTACCAGTTATGTATGATGTTTCTGGCTGTTTCATATCTTCACAAATTCTGGGTATTGCATTTTTCATTTTAATAATTCTGTTCATGTATGAGGGGTATTGCATTGTGATTTTGATTTGCATTTTCTGGTAGACTAATTAAATTAAGCTACTTAAGTAACTTTTAATATAATTGTTGGCCATTTGAATGTCCTTTTTTGTGAATAATGTATTAAAGACCTTACCCCCCATACTTTATTTAGTTGTCACCCTTTTATTGTTGATTCATATAATTTCTTCATGTATTTTAAATCCAAAATTTTGCAGGATATATGTAAAAATATATCCTCCCACCCCTTGGCCAACCAATGATAAAGTTCCTAATTAGCAAAAATTTTTAATTTTAATATAGCACAATCTTTATTTTCCAGCATGTTAGCAAATTTTGTTTCCTTTAAGGAAAATGTTTCTTACACAAACATCATAATGATTTTCTCCTACATTTTCTTCCAGAAGTCTCATGATTCACAACTATAGTTAAATTTGCAATTTATCTGCAAAAGATTTCTATATGTAAGTAAAGATTAAGGTACATATTTTGATATGGTAGCAAATTAAACCAATACTATGTAAGAAAAGCCAATACTACATTTTAAATTAGTATAGTTTTATAATAGGTCTTAATTTGTTGGTATTTAGTTTATTCAGTACCATTTTTCTTTTTTAAAAAAAAACATAAAATACACGCTGAATTTTCTAGGACAGCAACAATATTATAAATCAGGGAAAGGATGAACCCTCTTTATTTTCAGAGACTTTCTCAGGAGTTCTTCTTCATTTCAGAAAAAGTTTGTATTAACAGCAATACCATTTATGATATTTAAATCACCACTTAAAACCCCATATCAGTCTGTGTTCAAGCCTGTGATATTCACCGTGGCTCAATGTTCCAGTTCAAGCATAGAACTACATTATTATATCCTCTACTGTAGCGGTGTCTAAGCACTTAAATGTTGAAACATATGTTTTATTTTAAGTAGTTTTCATTTTCTTTTCCTTTATATCTCAGGGTGTTATATTGATACTTTAAAAAATATATACACTTTAAGTTACAGTGGGTGAAGGATATGAACAGATACTTCTCAAAAGAAGACATTTATGAGGCCAACAAACATGTGGAAAAAAGCTTATCATCACGGATCATTAGAGAAAGAAATCAAAACCATTCTTTCATAAGATTTCTTTGTCCATTCTTGGCCTTTAAAATTCCATATGAATTTTAGAAACAGCTTGTTAATTTCTCTGCTATCCTCCAAAATTTCTAAGTTTTAAAAAATTATTGTATTGAGATTATGTTGAAGTTATAGATCAATTTATCATGTTAAATCATCCAATAAATGAATATGGTATTAATCTATTTATTGTCTTATTTGAGGCATTAATATTGGTGTCAGTTTTATGATAAAAACATTGCTTTTTTCTGTTTATAATAAAATAAATTTTGTAAATTATGTTTCTCTTGTTGCTGTATCTAAAATATATTCCTCTTTGTGTCCTAGTAGTCCTTGATAAAATTCAGTTATTTAAACATTTTCTGTAGATTATTTTGAATTTTTTTACATGCACATTTATCTTGTCTAAAATTATTGATATTTTCTATTTCTTTGTTTACAATAATTACGACTTTTAGTTATTTTCTTGTTTTATTGACCTGGTTAGAAACTCTTAAAGTACTGAATAAAATAGGTAATTGTCACTCTTGTTTCATTCCCAGTCTTAGGAGGAAATCTATCAAAAGTTTATCATTAAAGATGTCCGTCTACAAAACGACTAGCTAATAACTCTATGACAGGAATATACCTTGCATATCAACATTAACCTTGAACATAAATGTCCCAAATACTCCACTGAAAAAAAATATAGACCAAGAAAGTGGATGAAAATAAAACTCAATCTTCTGCTGCCTACAAGAAATTATGCAGGCTCAAGGTAAAGGAGCAGAAGAAGATATATTAAATTGAAAACAAAAGTGTGCAGAATTGGCCATTTTTAGATCAGGTAAAACACTCTAAACCAACAACAGTAAAAGACGACAAAGAAGAGCATCATATAATGATAAAGCGTTTAGCACAACAAGAGGATTTAAATCTCTTAAACATATATTCATCTAACATCAAACACTCAGATTCATAAAACAAATACTGCTAGACATAAGAAAAGGGATTAAGAGTAATAAAATAATAGTGGGTGATTTCAATGCCCCACTGTCAACCCTAAACAGATCATTAAGTTCAGATAGTCAACAAAGACACTCTAAACATAAAATAGATTCTAGACCAAATGGACTTCCTAGACATTTATAGAACATTCTACCTAACAACTACAGAATATCCGTTTTTCTCTCCTGCTCATGGAAAATTCTCCACTATTGACTATATGCTTGACTATAAAGCAAGTCTCAATAAACTAAAAAAATAAATAAATAAAAATCATATCAAGAATTTTCTTGGACCACAGTGGAATAAAATTAGAAGGCAATACCCAGAGGAGGTCTCAAAACTATAGAAGTACATGGAAAATAAATAACTTACTCCTGAATGACTTTTGTGTAAAAGCAAAATTTTAAGGCATAAACAAGAAAATGTTTGAAATGAATGAAAATAGAGGCATAACATACCAAAACTCTGGGATACAGAAAAGTAGTACTGAGGAAAGTTCATAGTGTTAAATGCCTACATCAAAAGATAAAAGAAATTAAATTAATGACCTAAAATCACATCAAAAGAAACTAGAAATACAAGAAATTTTTAAACCTAAATCTGGCAGAATAGAAGAAATAGCAAAGATTAAAGAAGAACTAAATGAGATTGAGGCTAAAAAATGTATAAAAGGATCAAAAGCCCCAAATTTTGTTTTGAAAGGATAAACAAGATTGAGAGGCTGCTAGCTAGTTTCAACAAGAAAAAAAGAAGATTCAAACAGGCATAATCGGGAAAGAAAAAAGTGACATTACACTGATATTGCTGAAATACCAAAGATTGTTTGAGATTACTGTGAACATTTCTGTATGAACAAACTAGAAACCCCAGAGGAAGTGGATAAATTCCTGGAACATACAGCTTCCCAAGATTGAACCAGGAAGAAATAGAAATCCTGAACAAACAATAATGAGTAATGAAATTGAATCAGTAATAAAAAAAATTTTAACAAAAATAAGCTCATGACAAGACTGAGTCACAGCTGTATTTTACCAAATGTACAAAGAAGAGCTAGTACCAATCTTATTGAAACTATTCTAAAAACTTGAGGAGCGATTTCTCCCTAACTCATTCTATGAAACCATTATCATCAGAATACCAAAATCAGGCAATGACATGACACCAACAAAATCTTACAAGCCAATATTCCTGATGAACATAGATGCAAAAATCTTCTAAAGAATACTAGCAAACCAAATTCAACAGCACATCAAAAAGATAATTCATTGTAACCAAGTAGATTTTATTCCAGGGATGCAAGGATGTTTCAATTTTTGCAAATCAGTAAATGTGAGTCATCATGAAAGAGAATTAAAAGCAAAAAACATATGATAGTTTCGATAGATGCAGAAAAATCATTCAATAAAATCCAACATCCCTTCATGATAAAAACCCTTTACAAACTATGCATTGAAGGAACATATTTCAAAGTAATAAGAGCCATCTATCGCAAACTCACAACTAAGATCGTATGGAAAGGGGAAAAATTGAAAGCATTCCCCCTGAGAATTGAAACAAGACAAGGATATTCACTTTCACTACTCCTGTTCAACATAGTATTAAAAGTCTTAACCAGAGCAATCATGCAAGATAAATAAATAAAGGGCAACCAAATTGGGAAAGAGGAAGTCAAATTATCTCTGTTTGCTGATGACATAATCTTATCCCTAGAAAATTCTAAAGACCCTTCCAATAGACTACTAGACTTGATAAACAATTTCAGTAAAGTTTCAGGATAGAAAATCAACATATAAAAATAGCTAGCATTTCTATACACCAATAATATTCAGGCTGACAACCAAATCAAGAACTCAATCCTCTTTACAATAGCCACAAATTAAAATACCCAGGAATATATTTAACCAATGAGATAAAAATTCTCCACAAAACTACAAAATAATGATGAAAGAAATAGACGACACAAAAAATAAAAGAAAATCTCATGCTCATATATTGGAAGTATTCATATCATTAAAATGACCATACTGTCTAAAGCAATCTACAGATTCAACACAATTTCAATAAAATTACCAATGTCATTATTCTTCACAGAATTAGAAAAAACAATTCCAAATTTCATATGGATTCAAAAAAGACCCAGAATATTGCAATTAATTCTAAGCAAAAAGAAGAAAGCAAAAGGCATCGTGTTACTTAACTTCAAATTATGCTACAAAGCTATAGTAACTAAAACAGCATAGTGCCAGTACCAAAATACACACATAAATCAATGGAACAGAATGGAGAACCTAGAAATAAAGTCACATACCTACAACCAAACTGATCTGAGAAATTCGGAAAAAGAAAACTAATGGGAAAAGGACACCCTGTTCAGAAAACGGTGCTGGGCAAACTGGCTAGCTATATACAATAATGCAAAAGAGTCAATCTGAACCCCTATCTCTCGCCACACAGGAAAATCAACTCAAGATGGATTAAAGACTTAAATGCAATACCTGAAAGTATTAAAGTTCAAGAAAAAACCCTAGAAAAATCTTTTGTGGACATTGGTCTAAGCTAAGAATTTATAACTAAGACCCCCAAAACAAATGCAACTGAAATAAAAATAGGCAAATGGGCTTAATTAAACTACAAAACTTCTGCACAGTGAAAGAATCAATGGAATAAACAGACAACCTACAGAATGAGAGAAAATATTTGCGAATTATGTTTCTGAAAAACAATATTTATAATCTACAATGAGCACAACTCAACAAGAAAAAAGTAAACAATCCCTTTAAAAAGTGGGCAAATGACATAAATAGGCACTTCTCAAAAGAAGAAATACGAGGGACCAAAAAAAAAAAGCTCAATATCACTAATCATCATAGAAATGTAAATGTAATGAGATGTCATCTTATGCCAGTCAGAATAGTTATTAGTAAAAAGTCAAAAATCAACTGAGGTTCTTGTTGATGCAGACAAAAGGGAACCCTCGACACTGTGGGTGAGTGTATAAATTATTACAACCTCTGTTGAAAACAATATGGAAATTTCTCAAGGAACTAAAGATAGAATTACTGTTCTACCCAGCAATCCCAATACTGAGCTCTATCCAAAGGAAAAGAAATCATTATATTAAAAAGTTACCTACACTTACATGTTTATCCCAGCCCTTTGCACAATAGAAAAGTCATGGAATCAACTTAAGTGGCCATCAACAATTGATTCAATCAGGAAAATGTGGTGTGTGTGTAGATAGATAGATAGATAGATAGATAGATAGATAGATAGATAGATAGATCAACAGATCGACAGATAGAGGTATAGATATAGACCTGTGTGTGTATACACACACACACATATATATCATGGAATACTATGCAGACATAAAAAAGTAAGGAATCGTGTCCTTTACAGCAACATGAATGGAGCTGGTGGCCATTATCCTATTTAAAATTACTCAGAAACAGAAAATCAAATACCACATATTCTCACTTATAACTGGGAGCTGAATAATAGTTACATACAGTCATAAAAATGGAAATAATAGTCACTGGGGATTCCAGAAGTAGAGAGGATGGAAAGGAGGGTGAGAATTAAAACGATTATCTATTGGATACAATTTTCACTATTTGGGTGATGAGTACACTAGAGGCCCAAGCCTCACCTTTATGTAATATATTCCTGTAACAAACCTGAACATGTATTCTCTTGAATGTAAAAATAAATAAATATGTCTCTGGTAGGTTTTATACACATTTTCATCAGTTAATTACATTTCCTAAATTTTAGTTTGCTGAAGTTTTTTTCTCAATCATGAATAGGTATTTAGCTAAATAATTTTTAATGACTCTATATAGTCATATAGTTATTCTTTTATTAATGTGTAAATAACTTTTTAATATACTTTGAGTTCTAGGGTACATGTGCACAACGTGCAGGTTTATTACATATGTACACATGTGCCATGTTGGTGTGCTGCACCCTTTAACTCGTCATTTACATTAGGTATCTCTCCTAATGCTATCCCTTCCCCTACCCCTACCCCTTGACAAGCCCTGGTATGTGATGTTCCCCACCCTGTGTCCAAGTGTTCTCATTGTTCAATTCCCACCTATGAGTGAGAACATGCGGTATTTGGTTTTCTGCCCTTGTGATAGTTTGCTTAGAATGACGGTTTCCAGCTTCATCCATGTCCCAACAAAGGACATGAACTCATCCTTTTTTATGACTGCATCGTATTCCATGGTGTATATGTGCCACATTTTCTTTATTCAGTCTATCATTGATGAACATTTGGGTTGGTTCCAAGTCTTTGCTATTGTGAATAGTGCCGCAATAAACATACGTGTGCATGTGTCTTTATAGCAGCATGACTTATAATCCTTTGGGTATATACCCAGTAATGGGTTGGCTGGGTCAAATGGTATTTCTAGTTCTAGAACCTTAAGGAATCGCCACACTGTCTTTCACAGTGGTTGAACTAATTTACACTGCCGCCAACAGGGCAAAAGTGTTCATATTTCTCCACATCCTCTCCAGCACCTGACTTTTTATGATCGCCATTCTGACTTTTATGATGTTTCCTGACTTTTTAATGATCACCATTCTAACTGGTGTGAGACGGTATCTCATTGTGGTTCTCTGATGATTGGTGGTGATGAGCATTTTTCATGTGTCTGTTGGCTGCATAAATGTCTTCTTTTGAGAAGTGTCTGTTCATATCCTTTGCCCACTTTTTGATGGGGTTGTTTTTTTCTTGTAAATTTAAGTTCTCTGTAGATTCTGGATATTAGCCCTTTGTCAGGTGGGTAGACTGTAAAAATTTTCTCCCATTCTGTAGGTTGCCAGTTCACTCTGACATCAGTTTCTTTTGCTGCACATAGCTCTTTAGTTTAATTAGGTCCCATTGGTCAATTTTGGTTTTTGTTGCCATTGCTTTTGGTGTTTTAGTCATAATCCTTGCCCCTGCCTACGTCCTGAATGGTATTGCCTAGATTTTCTTGTAGGGTTTTTATGGTTTTAGGTCTAACATTTAAGTCTTTAATCCATCTTGAATTAATTTTTGTATAAGGTGTAAGGCAGGGATCCAGTTTCAGCTTTCTACATATGGCTAGCCAGTTTTCCCAGTGCCATTTATTAAATAGGGAATCCTTTCCCAATTTCTTGTTTTTGTCAGATTTGTCAAAGATTAGATGGTTGTAGATGTGTGGTATTATTTCTGAGGGATCTGTTCTGTTCCATTGATCTATGTCTCTGTTTTGGTACCAGTACCATGCTGTTTTGGTTACTGTAGCCTTGTAGTATAGTTTGAAGTTGGGTAGCATGATGCCTCCAGCTTTGCTCTTTTTGTGTTGAATTCTCTTGGCAGTGCAGGCTCTTTTTTGGTTCCATATGAACCTTAAAGTAGTTTTTTCCAATTATGTGAAAAAAAGTCATTGGTAGCTTGATGGGGATGGCATTGAATCTACAAATTACCTGGGACAGTTTGGCCATTTTCATGATATTGATTCTTCCTATCCATGAACATGGAATGTTCTTCCATTTGTTTGTGTCCTCTTTTATTTCATTGTGCAGTGGTTTGTATTTCTGCTTGAAGGGGTCCTTCACATTCCTTGTAAGTTGGATTCCTAGGTATTTTATTCTCTTTGAAGCAATTGTGAATGGGAGTTCACTCATGACTTGGCTCTCTGTTTGTCTGTTATTGGTGTAAAGGAAAGCTTGTGATTTTTTCACATTGATTTTTGTATCCTGAGACTTTGCTGAAGTTGCTTATCAGCTTAAGGAAATTTGGAGCTGAGACGATGGGGTTTTCTAAATATACAATCATGTCATCAGCAATCGGGCAATTTGACTTCCTCTCTTCCTAATTGAATACGCTCTATTTCTTTCTCTTGCCTGAGTTCCCTGGCTAGAACTTTCAACACTATGTTGAATAGGAATAGTGAGAGGACATCCCTGTCTTGTAGCAGTTTTCAAAGGGAATGCTTCCAGTTTTTGCCCATTCAGTATGATATTGGCTGTGGGTTTGTCATAAATAGCTCTTATTATTTTGAGATACGTCCCATCAATACCTAGTTTATTGAGAGTTTTTAGCATGAAGGGCTGTTGAATTTTATCAAAGGCCTTTTCTGCATCTATTGAGATAATTATGTGTTTTTTGTCTTTGGTTCTGTTTATATGATGGATTACATTTATTGATTTGTGTATGTTGAACCAGCCTTGTATCCCAGGAATGAAGCAGACTTGATCGTGGTGGATAAGCTTTTTGATGTGCTGCTGGATTCGGTTTGCCAGTATTTTATTGAGGATTTTTGCATCGATGTTCATCAGGGATATTGGTCTAAAATTCTCTTTTTTGTGTGTGTGTCTCTGCCAGGCTTTGGTATCAGGATGATGTTGGCCTCATAAAATGAGTTAGGGAAGATTCCCTCTTTTTCTATTGATTAGAATAGTTTCAGAAGGAATGGTACCAGCCTCCTCTTTGTATCTCCAATAGAATTTGGCTGTGAATCTGTCTGGTCCTGGAATTTTTTTGGTTGATAGGCTATTAATTATTGCCTCAATTTCAGAGCCTGCTATTGGTCTATTCAGGGATTCAACTTCTTCCTGGTTTAGTCTTGGGAGAGTGTAAGTGTCCAGGAAATTATCCATTTCTTCTAGATTTTCTAGTTGATTTGCGTAGAGGTGTTTATAGTATTCTCTGATGGTAGTTTGTATTTCTGTGGGGTCGGTGGTGATATCCCCTTTATCATTTTTTATTGCATCTATTTGATTCCTCTCTCTTTTCTTCTTTATTAGTCTTGCTAGCGGTCTGTCAATTTTGTTGATCTTTTCAAAAAACCAACTCCTGGATTCATTGATTTTTTGGAGGGTTTTTTGTGTCTCTATCTCCTTCAGTTCTGCTCTGATCTTAGTTATTTCTTGCCTTCTGCTAGCTTTTGAATGTGTTTGCTCTTGCCTCTCTAGTTCTTTTAATTGTGATGTTAGAGTGTCAATTTTAGATCTTTCCTGCTTTCTCTTGTGGGCATTTAGTGCTATAAATTTCCCTCTACACACTGCTTTAAATGTGTCCCAGAGATTCTGGTATGTTGTATCTTTGTTCTCATTGGTTTCAAAGAACATCTTTATTTCTGCTTTCATTTCGTTATGTACCCAGTAGTCATTCAGGAGCAGGTTGTTCAGTTTCCATGTAGTTGAGCGGTTTTGATTGAGTTTCTTAGTCCTGAGTTCTAGTTTGATTGCACTGTGGTCTGAGAGACAGTTTGTTATAATTTCTGTTCTTTTACATTTGCTGAGGAGTGCTTTACTTCCAATTATGTGGTCAATTTTGGAATAAGTGTGATGTGGTGCTGTGAAGAATGTATATTCTGTTGATTTGGGGTGGAGAGTTCTGTAGATGTCTATTAGGTCCACTTGGTGCAGAGTTGAGTTCAATTCCTGGATATCCTTGTTAATTTTCTGTCTTGTTGATCTGTCTAATGTTGACAGTGGGGTGTTAAAATCTCCCATTATTACTGTGTGGGAGTCTAAGTCTCTTTGCAGGTCTCTAAGGACTTACTTTATGTATCTGGGTGCTCCTCTATTGGGTGCATATATATTTAGGATAGTTACCTCATCTTGTTGAATTGATCCCTTTACCATTATGTAATGGCCTTCTTTGTCTGTTTTGATCTTTGTTGGTTTAAAGTCTGTTTTATCAGAGACTAGGATTGCAACTCCTGCTTTTTTTGTTTTTGTTTTCCATTTGTTTGGTAGATCTTCCTCCATCCCTTTATTTTGAGCCTATGTGTGTCTCTGCACGTGAGATGAGTCTTGACTATCCAATTTGCCAGTCTGTGTCTTTTAATTGGAGAATTTAGCCCATTTACATTTAAGGTTAATATTTTTATGTGTGAATCTGATCCTAGCATTATGATGTTAGCTGGTTATTTCACTTGTTAGTTGATGCAGTTTCTTCCTAGCATTTTACGGTCTTTACAATTTGGCATGTTTTTGCAGTGGCTGGTACCAGTTGTTCCTTTCTATCTTTAGTGCCCTCCTTCAGGAGCTCCTGTAAGGCAGGCCTGGTGGTGACGAAATCTCTCAGCATTTGCTTGTCTGTAAAGGATTTTATTTCTTCTTCACTTATGAAGCTTAGGTTTGGCTGGAAATAAAATTCTGTGTTGAAAATTCTTTTCTTTAAGAATGTTGAATATTGGTCCCCTCTCTCTTCTGGCGTGTAGAGTTTCTGCCAAGAGATCCACTATCAGTCTGACAGGACTCCCTTTGTGGGTAACCCAATGTTTCTCTCTGGCTGCCCTTAATATTTTTTCCTTCGTTTCAACTTTGGTGAATCTGACAATTATGTGTCTTGGGGTTGCTTTTCTTATGGATTATCTTCGTGGTATTCTCTGTATTTCCTGAATTTGAATGTTGGCCTCCCTTGCTAGGTTGCGGAAGTTCTCCTGGATAATATCCTGAAAAGTGTTTTCCAACTTGGTTCCATTCTCCCCATCACTTTCAGGTACACCAATCAGATGCAGATTTGGTCTTTTCACATAGTCACATATTTCTTGGAGGCTTTGTTTGTTTTACTCTTTTCCTCTAAACTTCTTTTCTTGCTTTATCTCATTCACTTGATCTTCAATCACTGATACCCTTTCTTCCACTTGATGGAATTGACTACTGAAACTTGTACATGCACCATGTAGTTCTCATGTCATGGTTTTCAGCTCCATCAGGTCATTTAAGGTCTTCTCTACACTGTTTATTCTAGTTAGCCATTCATCTAATCTTTTTTCAAGGTTTTAGCTTCTTTGTGATGGGTTCTAACATCCTCCTTTAGCTTGGAGAAATTTGTTATTATCAATCTTCTGAAGCCTTCTTCTCTCAACTCGTGAAAGTCATTCTCCGTCCAGTTTTATTCCATTGCTGGTGAGGAGCTGCGTTCCTTTGGAGGAGAAGAGGTGCTCTGATTTTAGAATTTTCAGCTTTTCTGCTTTGATTTCTCCCCATCTTTGTGGTTTTACCTACCTTTGATCTTTGATGATGGTGATGTACAGGTGGGTTTTGGTGTGGATGTCCTTTCTTTTTTGTTAGTTCTCCTTCTAACAGTCAGGACCCTCAGCTGCAGGTCTGTTGGAGTTTGCTGGAGGTCCTCTCCAGACTCTGTTTGCCTGGATATCACCAGCAGAGGCTGCAGAACAGTATTACATATGTACACATGTGCCATGTTGGTGTGCTGCACCCTTTAACTCGTCATTTACATTAGGTATCTCTCCTAATGCTATCCCTTCCCCCTACCCCTACCCCTTGACAAGCCCTGGTATGTGATGTTCCCCACCCTGTGTCCAAGTGTTCTCATTGTTCAATTCCCACCTATGAGTGAGAACATGCGGTATTTGGTTTTCTGCCCTTGTGATAGTTTGCTTAGAATGACGGTTTCCAGCTTCATCCATGTCCCAACAAAGGACATGAACTCATCCTTTTTTATGACTGCATCGTATTCCATGGTGTATATGTGCCACATTTTCTTTATTCAGTCTATCATTGATGAACATTTGGGTTGGTTCCAAGTCTTGGATTGGTGAATAGTGCCGCAATAAACATACGTGTGCATGTGTCTTTATAGCAGCATGACTTATAATCCTTTGGGTATATACCCAGTAATGGGTTGGCTGGGTCAAATGGTATTTCTAGTTCTAGAACCTTAAGGAATCGCCACACTGTCTTTCACAGTGGTTGAACTAATTTACACTGCCGCCAACAGGGCAAAAGTGTTCATATTTCTCCACATCCTCTCCAGCACCTGACTTTTATGATCGCCATTCTGACTTTTATGATGTTTCCTGACTTTTAATGATCACCATTCTAACTGGTGTGAGACGGTATCTCATTGTGGTTCTCTGATGATTGGTGGTGATGAGCATTTTCATGTGTCTGTTGGCTGCATAAATGTCTTCTTTTGAGAAGTGTCTGTTCATATCCTTTGCCCACTTTTGATGGGGTTGTTTTTTTCTTGTAAATTTAAGTTCTCTGTAGATTCTGGATATTAGCCCTTTGTCAGGTGGGTAGACTGTAAAATTTTCTCCCATTCTGTAGGTTGCCAGTTCACTCTGACATCAGTTTCTTTTGCTGCACATAGCTCTTTAGTTTAATTAGGTCCCATTGGTCAATTTTGGTTTTGTTGCCATTGCTTTTGGTGTTTTAGTCATAATCCTTGCCCCTGCCTACGTCCTGAATGGTATTGCCTAGATTTTCTTGTAGGGTTTTTATGGTTTTAGGTCTAACATTTAAGTCTTTAATCCATCTTGAATTAATTTTTGTATAAGGTGTAAGGCAGGGATCCAGTTTCAGCTTTCTACATATGGCTAGCCAGTTTTCCCAGTGCCATTTATTAAATAGGGAATCCTTTCCCAATTTCTTGTTTTTGTCAGATTTGTCAAAGATTAGATGGTTGTAGATGTGTGGTATTATTTCTGAGGGATCTGTTCTGTTCCATTGATCTATGTCTCTGTTTTGGTACCAGTACCATGCTGTTTTGGTTACTGTAGCCTTGTAGTATAGTTTGAAGTTGGGTAGCATGATGCCNTCTTTTACATTTGCTGAGGAGTGCTTTACTTCCAATTATGTGGTCAATTTTGGAATAAGTGTGATGTGGTGCTGTGAAGAATGTATATTCTGTTGATTTGGGGTGGAGAGTTCTGTAGATGTCTATTAGGTCCACTTGGTGCAGAGTTGAGTTCAATTCCTGGATATCCTTGTTAATTTTCTGTCTTGTTGATCTGTCTAATGTTGACAGTGGGGTGTTAAAATCTCCCATTATTACTGTGTGGGAGTCTAAGTCTCTTTGCAGGTCTCTAAGGACTTACTTTATGTATCTGGGTGCTCCTCTATTGGGTGCATATATATTTAGGATAGTTACCTCATCTTGTTGAATTGATCCCTTTACCATTATGTAATGGCCTTCTTTGTCTGTTTTGATCTTTGTTGGTTTAAAGTCTGTTTTATCAGAGACTAGGATTGCAACTCCTGCTTTTTTTGTTTTTGTTTTCCATTTGTTTGGTAGATCTTCCTCCATCCCTTTATTTTGAGCCTATGTGTGTCTCTGCACGTGAGATGAGTCTTGACTATCCAATTTGCCAGTCTGTGTCTTTTAATTGGAGAATTTAGCCCATTTACATTTAAGGTTAATATTTTTATGTGTGAATCTGATCCTAGCATTATGATGTTAGCTGGTTATTTCACTTGTTAGTTGATGCAGTTTCTTCCTAGCATTTTACGGTCTTTACAATTTGGCATGTTTTTGCAGTGGCTGGTACCAGTTGTTCCTTTCTATCTTTAGTGCCCTCCTTCAGGAGCTCCTGTAAGGCAGGCCTGGTGGTGACGAAATCTCTCAGCATTTGCTTGTCTGTAAAGGATTTTATTTCTTCTTCACTTATGAAGCTTAGGTTTGGCTGGAAATAAAATTCTGTGTTGAAAATTCTTTTCTTTAAGAATGTTGAATATTGGTCCCCTCTCTCTTCTGGCGTGTAGAGTTTCTGCCAAGAGATCCACTATCAGTCTGACAGGACTCCCTTTGTGGGTAACCCAATGTTTCTCTCTGGCTGCCCTTAATATTTTTTCCTTCGTTTCAACTTTGGTGAATCTGACAATTATGTGTCTTGGGGTTGCTTTTCTTATGGATTATCTTCGTGGTATTCTCTGTATTTCCTGAATTTGAATGTTGGCCTCCCTTGCTAGGTTGCGGAAGTTCTCCTGGATAATATCCTGAAAAGTGTTTTCCAACTTGGTTCCATTCTCCCCATCACTTTCAGGTACACCAATCAGATGCAGATTTGGTCTTTTCACATAGTCACATATTTCTTGGAGGCTTTGTTTGTTTTTACTCTTTTTCCTCTAAACTTCTTTTCTTGCTTTATCTCATTCACTTGATCTTCAATCACTGATACCCTTTCTTCCACTTGATGGAATTGACTACTGAAACTTGTACATGCACCATGTAGTTCTCATGTCATGGTTTTCAGCTCCATCAGGTCATTTAAGGTCTTCTCTACACTGTTTATTCTAGTTAGCCATTCATCTAATCTTTTTTCAAGGTTTTTAGCTTCTTTGTGATGGGTTCTAACATCCTCCTTTAGCTTGGAGAAATTTGTTATTATCAATCTTCTGAAGCCTTCTTCTCTCAACTCGTGAAAGTCATTCTCCGTCCAGTTTTATTCCATTGCTGGTGAGGAGCTGCGTTCCTTTGGAGGAGAAGAGGTGCTCTGATTTTTAGAATTTTCAGCTTTTCTGCTTTGATTTCTCCCCATCTTTGTGGTTTTACCTACCTTTGATCTTTGATGATGGTGATGTACAGGTGGGTTTTGGTGTGGATGTCCTTTCTTTTTTGTTAGTTCTCCTTCTAACAGTCAGGACCCTCAGCTGCAGGTCTGTTGGAGTTTGCTGGAGGTCCTCTCCAGACTCTGTTTGCCTGGATATCACCAGCAGAGGCTGCAGAACAGCAAATATTGCAGAACGGCAGTTGTTGCTGCCTGATCCTTCCTCTGGAAGCTTCGTCTCAGAGGGGCACCTGGCTGCATGAGGTGTCAGTTGGCCTCTACTGGGAGATGTCTCCCAGTTAGGCTACTCAGGGGTCAGGGACCCACTTGAGGAGGCAGTCTTTCCATTCTCAGATCTCAGACTTCCTGCTGGGAGAACCTCTACTCTCTTCAAAGCTGTCAGACAGGGACATTTAAGTCTGCAGAAGTTTCTGCTGCTTTTTGTACAGCTATGCCCTGTTACCAGAGGTGGAGTCTACAGAGGCAGGCAGGCCTCCTTGAGCTGTGGTGGGCTCCACCCAGTTCGAGCTTCCTGGCTGCTTTGTTTACCTACTCAAGCCTGAGCAATGGTGGACGCCCCTGCCCCAGCCTCGCTGCCACCTTGCAGTTCAATCTCAGACTGCTGTGCTAGCAGTGAGAGAGGCTCCATGGGCAAGGGACTCTCTGAGCCAGGCACGGGATATAATCTTTTTGTGTGCCATTTGCTAAGACCATTGGAAGAGCACAGTATTACTGTGGGAGTGTCCCAATTTTCCAGATACCATCTAGCACAGCTTCCCTTGGCTAGGAAAGGGAATTCCCCAACCCCTTGCACTTCCCAGGTGAAGTGATGCCCCACCCTGCTTTGGTTCACAGTCTGTGGGCTGCACCCACTGTCCAACAAGCCCCAGTGACATGAACCTGGGACCTCAGTTGGAAATGCAAAAATCACCTGTCTTCTGCGCTCATCCTGGGAGCTGTAGTCTGGAGCTGTTCTTAGTCGTCCATCTTGGACCCTCCCTTTGTTTTTTTGTTTTTTTTTGGAGATGGAGTTTTGCTCTTGTTTTCCAGGCTGGAGCGCAATGGCAAGATCTTGGTCACTGCAGCTTCCACCTCCTGGGTTCAAGTGATTCTCCTGCCTCAACCTGCCCAGTAGCTGGGATTACAGTGAATAACTTTAACTTTTGAATGCTAAAATATCCCAACATTTTTTGAAAAAACCTGAATTGGTGATGATGGTGTAATATCTAATCAATATCATTCTGAATTTGTGTTTTTTAATATTATCTTTAAGATTTTACTTATATGATTATGTCAGACCATTACATTATTTTCTTGTAGTATCTTGTCTAGCTTTGGTATCTAGGATATGTTTGTTTTATAAAAGAGCTGGGATGTTTTACCCTCTCCTCTGTTAAGTATTATGTAATAGTATTATTTTGTCTAAAACATTTGAAACAATTTGCCATTAAAATTATCTTGGCCTGAAATCTTTGACAGTTTTACATAATGATTTTACTTTCTTTTATATTTCTTTATTTTAAAAAATACATTTCATTGAAGTTTAATATTCAACTTGGAAATATGTCATACATAAATACCTGCATATTTTAAAAGATTTATAGTAAAACACTTAACATGAGATCTACTCTCTTAACAATACAGTATTGCTAAACATAGGTGCACTGTTGTTCAGTAGATCTCTAGAACTTATGTTGTATAACTGAAACTTTATGCCACTTGAACAGCAGCTCCCCATTCTCCTGTCCCCTAGCTCCTGACAATCACCTTTCCACTCTCTGCTTCTATGAATTTGTTTATTTTGATACGTCATATGAGTGAACTTACCAGTATCCATCTTTCTGGGACTCATTTTGCTCACCGTATTTTGCCAGTTTATCCGTTTGTTGCATATGACAGAATTTCCTCTTTTTTAAGGCTAATATTTTATTGTGTGTATGTATCACATTTTCTTTATCCATTCATCCAACAATATTGTCTCTAATATTTTGTCTATTGTGAATAATCCTGTAATGGACATGGGTGTACTACTATCTCTTTCAGACTCTAATTTCAATTGTTTTGTGTATATATATATTCAGAAGTGTGACTGCTGAATCATATGGTAGTTCTATTTTAAACTTTTGAGAAATCTCATACTGTTTTCCATAGTGGCTGCATTAATTTACATTCTCATCAGTGGTTTTAGTTTCATGGATAGATATTGGGTTATTAATTTTTTTTTTGTATTCCTGTCTCTTTAAATGGCTAATTCATTGAGAAAATTATTGATTTAATCCAAACTGTCAAATTTATTAGCATAAAGCTGTTCATAGTAACCTCTTATATTTAATGTGTATAGAATTAGTTGTTACCTTTTCATTATCTCTCTCTACATATAAATAGAATATACACCATTTGAACCCTAACCTTTTATACATATATATATATATATATATGTTTATAAATGACTATTGTTAATTTTTGGATATATATGTGTATATATATTAAATGTTGGAGTTCAAATTATATGCAGTCTGCATATATTCTATGTATTTATATATATACAGAGAAAGACAGAAAATATATATATATATATTCTTGATCAGTCTTAAAAGTTTTTTCTTCCTTGAAAAGTCTTGATAGTTTTTGTTTTGTTTTGTTTTGTTTTGGTTTGGTTTTTGAGACGGAGTCTCGCTCTGTCGCCCAAACTGGAGTGCAGTGGCCGGATCTCAGCTCACTGCAAGCTCTGCCTTTCGGGTTCACGCCATTCTCCTGCCTCAGCCTCCCCAGTAGCTGGGACTACAGGCGCCCACCACCTCGCCCGGCTAGTTTTTTTGTATTTTTTTAGCAGAGATG
>NW_016818934.1:656414-670497 GCF_001698545.2 Rhinopithecus bieti | reverse complement strand
ATCCCAACATTTTTTGAAAAAACCTGAATTGGTGATGATGGTGTAATATCTAATCAATATCATTCTGAATTTGTGTTTTTTAATATTATCTTTAAGATTTTACTTATATGATTATGTCAGACCATTACATTATTTTTCTTGTAGTATCTTGTCTAGCTTTGGTATCTAGGATATGTTTGTTTTATAAAAAGAGCTGGGATGTTTTACCCTCTCCTCTGTTAAGTATTATGTAATAGTATTATTTTTGTCTAAAACATTTGAAACAATTTGCCATTAAAATTATCTTGGCCTGAAATCTTTGACAGTTTTACATAATGATTTTACTTTCTTTTATATTTCTTTATTTTAAAAAATACATTTCATTGAAGTTTAATATTCAACTTGGAAATATGTCATACATAAATACCTGCATATTTTAAAAGATTTATAGTAAAAACACTTAACATGAGATCTACTCTCTTAACAATACAGTATTGCTAAACATAGGTGCACTGTTGTTCAGTAGATCTCTAGAACTTATGTTGTATAACTGAAACTTTATGCCACTTGAACAGCAGCTCCCCATTCTCCTGTCCCCTAGCTCCTGACAATCACCTTTCCACTCTCTGCTTCTATGAATTTGTTTATTTTTGATACGTCATATGAGTGAACTTACCAGTATCCATCTTTCTGGGACTCATTTTGCTCACCGTATTTTGCCAGTTTATCCGTTTGTTGCATATGACAGAATTTCCTCTTTTTTAAGGCTAATATTTTATTGTGTGTATGTATCACATTTTCTTTATCCATTCATCCAACAATATTGTCTCTAATATTTTGTCTATTGTGAATAATCCTGTAATGGACATGGGTGTACTACTATCTCTTTCAGACTCTAATTTCAATTGTTTTGTGTATATATATATTCAGAAGTGTGACTGCTGAATCATATGGTAGTTCTATTTTTAAACTTTTGAGAAATCTCATACTGTTTTCCATAGTGGCTGCATTAATTTACATTCTCATCAGTGGTTTTAGTTTCATGGATAGATATTGGGTTATTAATTTTTTTTTTGTATTCCTGTCTCTTTAAATGGCTAATTCATTGAGAAAATTATTGATTTAATCCAAACTGTCAAATTTATTAGCATAAAGCTGTTCATAGTAACCTCTTATATTTAATGTGTATAGAATTAGTTGTTACCTTTTTCATTATCTCTCTCTACATATAAATAGAATATACACCATTTGAACCCTAACCTTTTATACATATATATATATATATATATGTTTATAAATGACTATTGTTAATTTTTGGATATATATGTGTATATATATTAAATGTTGGAGTTCAAATTATATGCAGTCTGCATATATTCTATGTATTTATATATATACAGAGAAAGACAGAAAATATATATATATATATTCTTGATCAGTCTTAAAAGTTTTTTCTTCCTTGAAAAGTCTTGATAGTTTTGTTTTGTTTTGTTTTGTTTTGGTTTGGTTTTGAGACGGAGTCTCGCTCTGTCGCCCAAACTGGAGTGCAGTGGCCGGATCTCAGCTCACTGCAAGCTCTGCCTTTCGGGTTCACGCCATTCTCCTGCCTCAGCCTCCCCAGTAGCTGGGACTACAGGCGCCCACCACCTCGCCCGGCTAGTTTTTTTGTATTTTTTTAGCAGAGATGGGGTTTCACCGGGTGAGCCAGGATGGTCTCGATCTCCTGACCTCGTGATCCGCCCGTCTCGGCCTCCCAAAGTGCTGGGATTACAGGCTTGAGCCACCGCGCCCGGCCGATAGTTGTTTTAATCATTTTGAAAACCAACATTGAGCTCTTTTTGATTGTTACTAATTTTCAGATCGTTGGAAAGTTTCTTTGTCATTGATTTAAAGCTTAGTTCCAGTGCTGTCAGACATTCTCTAAGTGATTTAAATCTTTTAACATTTTCTGAGACGTTCTTATGTGCCTCAAGTGGTCAACTGTGGTACATATTGTATGCATGTGTGAAAAGAACGTGGGCTGTTTTTGTTATGTGGCCTTTTTCACATGTCTATAAGACCAACTATATTAATTTTGTTTTCTAAGTCTTTTTTATCCTCTTTTGTCCTATTTTTTTAAAAAATCGTTTAGAATATATGTTAAATTCTCCCCTAGGATTGTCCTTTTGTCTGTTTACTCTCTCAATTTTAGGTATATGTACTTTAAGTCCTCTTAATGAGTTGCTACAGATATAAAATGGCCACATCTTCCTAGAGCATTGATTGTTTGGATACTGAGACATCTCCCTCTTTGTTTCTACTAACACTTCTTGTATTAAAACCCACTTTGATATTAGTTGTTAATATTTGAATGTTATGTATTTTCTTAACATTTCTCATCTAAATTTTCTGTCATATTTACTTTTTGTAAACAGCACAGTTTTAAAATTCAGTATTTGATTGAAATATTCAATTGAGTTATACAAATGTAATTGCTGATAGAGTTGGCTTTACATCTACCATTTAACATGTGTTTTAAATTTGATTTTTTTAATACATTTTTTTCTTTTTGGCCTGTTTTGGATTATTTTTGGATTGAATTTTGGTGTTGGTTTGTTAACCTACGTTATCTTGACTAATACACAGTTGATTATTTTCTCGTGCAGTTTGTAAATTTCTTTGATAGATTATTTTGCCTTAGTAGTAGAGATTTGTGACCACGCTTATACTAGATTATGGTAACAGTGCTACAGAGAGATTTTTGGTTAGTTTCAGCTGGAAACTCCAGGGTTTTCAACAATTTTGTTTTGTTTTTGTTTTTGGTGCCAGTTATAACATTAATATGTCAGTTTTGGAATACCTTCATGGTAAGAGTAGAGTTTTAGGCTTGGAGATATCGTGCCTTGTGGGAGATATTTTTTCCTATCTAGAGCTCTAGGCAGAGACTTTATGCTTTCTTACTGCCTTGCCTTAGATGATGATTTTCTAGTATAATTAGTTTCTCTAATCTTCTTTTCTTCAAAGGGGCACTGCTTCCAGGATATCAACTTATGCAGATGTTTCAGGGACAGCTCTTTACCTTCCCTGGTCCAAAACTTCATTTTCTGTTTTACTGTGAATATTAAATTATAGGTTTCCATTTTTAAGGCCTGCTTTGGCTTTAATGTTTCTATTTCTGGCATTAGTAATTTCAACTCTTTTAAGCTCAATAGTGTATGTGTATTATTATTTGCTTCCTTCCTATGTGTTTGCAGTGGGAGTGGGTCCATGTTAAATTAGTCTGACATTTGCTGGGACCCAGTTTCATTTAATGTAATGCTTATCCCTAGAATATAAGTATTAGTAAGCTTAATTTTTAAGAAAACTGTTGTTTTAGAGACATCCATTGGCTCAATCAAGACTTCTCAGCTTGTAGGTGTGTAGAATATGAATTTGTTTCCATTCTGAGCTGGCTTTAAAGCCCCTCTCTTTCGAAAGAGCAGGAAAGTGTGTTCAATTTCTGATTAGCACATTTTTCTTGGAATATGTGCTTCAGGCTGTCAATGATTTGGATAATACCCAGTTTCCACAGGATAGGGCTTTTCTGAACCATTACCTTAACAAACTAGTGATGGTGAATTGTTCTTAATTTTGACTCAACTTCAGTTTCCCTAGACATTGCAGTTCATAATAAGTATTAGGAATTTCCTGTTATTTGTGAAACAACAGTCATGGGTCTTGGTTGTCACTGTATATACAGTTCCCTAATCTGCACACCCACAGTGTTTTATTTATGTTTGGGTGATATTACTCACTAAAATTTTCAGTTACAGGTTTTTGTTTACCCAACTGTCCTTATTTCCCATAGTAGACTAACATCTTCTAGAGGATGAGAACCTGGCTGATTATCACAGTAACTTTTTATTCCTCAGACACCTAGAAGAAAACTTTTGTCGTGTGTGCCATCCAGTGGTAGGAGTGTTTGCTTTAGACTGACATACCTGAAACCCACACCAAGAGTTATCCCTAGTTGATGGAAATTATCTCTGCCAAGTGTATTCCCCCATCCTGGGAAAATCCACATCAGAATAACTGGTTGATCTGAGGGTACAAGGGTCCAGCTCCCATGCCTCTACTGGGACATCTCTGAAGGGTTATCCTAGAATCAGAAAACCCATTAGAGTGGCTGAAGCCCCTGTTGTTCTTGCATTCCGTTCAGTTGGTCCCTCTGCTCAGTCATGATGCTGTCAATAATAGACCCCAATAATCTTTGTGGTACTCTAAACTCAGAGTCTTAGAATCTGACTCCCAGGACAAGTGACCTAAGACAGCATTGTCTAGATGGGAGATTCAATTAAATGTTTTACTTGAATTGGATCCATTTGAATGATTCTGGACTGTAAAGTCTCACAGAAAAAAAATATAGATTAATAATCTATAAATCCAGGTATCCATTCTTCACTGAGAAGACACTTTAATTTGGTTTCCTCCTGTTGCTACTATGATACTGAGTTACTTGCAACATATTTGGGTTATTGGATGCTTAAAATTATTATTTTAAAAATGTTACCATGAATTATTGATGCATACTCACTTATCTCATTTATTTTTCAAAATAAATGGTAAGGTTCCCTATGTTTACATTTGGAGAACTCAGCATCAGCTATACCTGAGGCATAGAACACATAGATGCATCATTGTTACTCCATTTTGACAAGACAACATTAACTATCCTGATATCTTTAATTTCTTGCAATTTCAATTTTTATATCTAAATTTGGAATTTCCTTCTAAACTGTAATTTTCCAAGATAAGATAAATTTATTTTTACTACCATTTTCCCCTTGTGACTAACAAGATATTCTTCATGGGGCTGATGCAAAATGGAATTTTAGTTAATTGAGATGTTGATAGGTCATCTTACACAAGTATTCATGAAAAAAGTATTCAACTGAAAAACAAGATGACCCCCATTTAATAATAAATAACATTTTAATGATTCAAGTTATTAGGCCATTTTCATTAGGATAGTTATTCAAAGCAGACTAAACTGAGTTTAAAAATTAATTGAAGTTCATTTTCTTCCATGAAAGTATTTGTCAAAGTTGGAAGTCAATTGAGTTTGGGTGTGAGTGTACGTGCAGGACATACAACACAGCTGAGGCAGCTGGTTAAGTATGTTTTTAATGACCTATGAAGATAAATTCTCCATATCACAAAAGTGTTATATTTGATGACAGATTCATGTATATATTCAAAAAACTGAGCTTTGGCAATTTCCTATGGGTATTATTTATCAAACAAAATATGAATTATACACTATAGGAAGATAAACAGAGAGAGTTCAATGTTTTGGCCAAAAAATGCAGTATGAAGACAGGACTAAAGGAGAAAAAAAAAATACCACTACACGAGAGTTCCAATTTGAGTAATACAGCAAATTACCCGTCAGTTCAGACAATGCCCTATGGCAGAAAAGTTTGTAGTGATTTCGCTCATTCTTTGGGCTTAGCTATTTGGGGGATGCCAGAAAGCACCAGATATAGTTCAGTCTTCTTAGGACAAAGGAACCAGCCAAACAACTCACAGATACATATGAATAAATGCTATTGCTCTGGTCATTAGTGATGGTTCTGTATAGCCTTTGTGGACCCAATTACAGAAATAAATAAGTTCACAAATGGAAGGTGGTTAGAAATACTTCCTGGAGGGCTTTTTAAAAATATTTAATAACCTTTACATTTTAGAATAATTTTAGATTTTTAGAAAAGTGGCAAGATTATAACAAAGAGTTTCTACATACCCCACAGCCAGTTTCATAGTTAATATTTTCAGTAAATGTTTGAAAATAAGGTGATTCTGCATAGACATATGGGAAGAAGAAATATATTTATAGCATTCACAATACTGAGAGAGGACCCTGACATAAATTAGATCCTCAATAAATATTTCTGATGCAAACAAATAAAATGTAGATTGTGCTCCAATATTACAAGGCCTTTGATACCCAGGTGAAGTAAGATGTAATAAATCCTGTAGGCAATCGCAAACTATACTCTCAAGGATAATTTGATACCCAGAAAAAAATAGAACTTAACACATTTTTGAAATAATTACAACATTTATATTTATCTTGGAAAAAAGCAATGATGATGACAACAAAAACCCCAAAACTGAGTTCGTGTCCTGACCCTCAAAAGACCAAAAATTTTACTTCTTTGTTCCACAAATCGAAGGGATGGTATGTGTAATCAAAGATGTTAAACCCAGTTAATCCCAAATAGGAATGGATTATAATTTGAGTTTATTTTCTAATGGTCAGCATGGTCCAGATGAAGAATACATATATTTCATATGGTTTGTTTTCAGGTCATTAACAAAGTAGACATTTGGAATTTGTGTTGGCTTTCCTAAGTTAAAAAAGATGGTATTCTATATAGTGCAGTTTTACGGTCATTCACATGTCTTCCTAGTACATCAAATTTTCCCCCAACCGTGTGTGAGTTACTTCCAAGGGTGAGCTTTTCATTTTTCATTTGGGTTTAGAATTGCTTTTAGACCCATAGGTAAAACCGTGATATAAAGAAAAAAAAAAAAAAAAAAAAAAAAAAAAAAAAAAAAAAAAAATGGGGAGAAGAAGCCATTAATACCAGATAGAAATAAGTCATGTAATTTTGTCATTTAACATTGGTGAAAATCACGTTCTTTACGTGTGAAATGAGATATTGTAATAATTGAGCAAAATAACACATTTAAAGCATCAAGCACACTGCCTATAACAGAGTAGGTGCTTACCTTTTATTAGGTTACCTCCTCTTCATCTTCATTACCCCTTCATATTGCTTTTCATGACTGGACATTTCTCAGAAGAGAATGCATTTCTGTGAAGAAACTTATTCTCTCATTACCTGTCCACATTTTAGGGACTGAACTAATTAGAGTGTAAAAAACTCTTTGTTGGGGCCTAGTGAGAGGGGTATAATTAGGTCCTACATCAGGTCATGCTAAACACATGAAAACAGAAAGCAGAAACCCTGCATCTAAGAGCTGGATTATATTAGATTTCCCTCTGCTGAGAAAAGAATGAGAATGGCTAGCTGCCAGAACTATTTTCTTTCATGGTTCCCAAGAAAGATGTACACAAAGAAGAAGAGGCCAGGCAAATCCTACACCATTTGTTACTATAAGTATCTCCTCTCCCCACCCCTTTCAGGCTCCTGGTGAGAGATGCTTGGCCAAGTGGAACTTGCAAGAACATTCCTAATGAGACGAAGGGGCTTCCTTTCCCATGGGAGTTGGCCTGGTTTCTGATGGCAGTGCCTTTCTGCATCCTCCAAGAATTTAAACAGGATTAATGTAGGAACAAAGAAGGTCAGGCAGCCTTTGTTGCTTGAGGCCCATGTAATTAAACAACTCTATGGAAGAGCAAAAGGGGAGATCCTTAATAAGAAAAGTGAAAAAGAGAGATCTCCCACCAAACACCCTATCCCTAGTACTATGACCAAAACCTGACCCTCCAGTATTCCTCCTCTATCCACCTGGACTTCACATTAGTTCCTTCATGTGCCCTCCTCCTATTACTAGCATAACAATCAGTGCTTAGGTTATGCTGGCTCTTTAGCTTTCCATATTTAACTGGCACAATTTCCCCAACATTTCTTCTTCTAATTCTTGCTTTCTATTTTCGCAGCATTCATGCTAGCCTGGTATTTAATGTAAACGCTTCCTAAACCCATCATTTCAGAGTTAACCTTAGAGCCTTGACTAGTGCTTTATAAATCGGCACTAGTCTGGGTGCTAAGATTCTCAATTAATATTTGTTACATGAATGAATGCATGCATACCCTTCACCCTATTCTAATCAAGGTTCCTTTTCCCTGTGCGAGTAATATATTAAACACAGAGCTTTGATTCTCCAAAGTTAGAAATATTTTTATTTTCATCCTATTCCATCCCCTTTAATTACATTTTGAAACGAAATACAGCCGTGTTTCCCCAGGTACCCTATCTAATACCACTAAATTGACCAGCCCTACTTTTTCTGCTCTTTTACTCCCCTTTCTGGAATTTCTTTTTACTATCTTCCTTCACATCAAGGTATTGCTGTGAAAATTATTTTCATGTGTTTAAAACTTGTACCTGTATCAAACACAAATAATTCCAGAAAAATTATATTTTATTCTTATCTTTAGTCCTCTTAACATATAGCATGGTACCATATACACTTACTAGCTACATAGTAAAATATTCATTTAATCAATATCAGTTTCAAAGACCTCATTAAAAATCTTGGCATATACATAGAACACTGAGATGAAGATACTATATAATACACATTTTCTGTGATTTATAGGGATTGGCAAAAAGGAGAGACATCAATACGGACTGAAGTCACAGAATGGGTTTCCTGGAAGAGATGCTTCTTGATGTGACCCTTGAAGGTAACACTCTCTTTTTGCTAAGGAATCAGCCAATTCATATGGTAATATTATTCTACTTCGTGAATGAATATGATCATACAGCATAGGAAGATTCAGAATTGACAAGATCTATAGGCATTTAGAGAATATGGGAGGAAATGAAGAAAGAGAGAAGTCAGCACTATAACAAGGTGCATGTAGGGAGAAGGAATCCAGGTGCCCACAAAGAGCGAATCCTGGACAGGAATTTGAGGTTTTGCCATCTCCATCAAGCTACATCATCACCTGGGCTTTACTTGGCTCATCTGAACAACAAATTTGTTTAACTGAATGGTCTGTAGGTCTTTTCAGCTGTAAGGGAGCTGGGATTTCCTGATTCCAACAGCAGGCAAATAGAGCGCTTAAGAGAAAACCACCCCAGGTTTTATCTACAAGGGCCAATTAAAGACAAATCATTTGAGTCATAGAAAGTCTTTCACCCCTTCCGAAGTACTCTGAGCATTTCCACACTCTTGAGACTCTTGATATATACAGTCTGGAAGTGAGTGAAGGTTTAAACCTTTATTTGCTGTTAACACATACT
Organism: Rhinopithecus bieti; assembly: GCF_001698545.2. NCBI lineage: Eukaryota > Metazoa > Chordata > Mammalia > Primates > Cercopithecidae > Rhinopithecus > Rhinopithecus bieti. The sequence goes on along the minus strand of NW_016818934.1, from coordinate 661,557 downwards.
GCCTAAGAAATAAAATGATCCCTAACTATGATTTCTGTGTATAAACTCCTTGTAGCTATTATTGAGCTCGCAATAGCTTCTGCAAACTTCTTTTAAAATATCAATAGTATTTTTCAGAGCTTAAATTGAGTGGTGATTTTATTTCAGGCTGATCCTATAAACCACTTTTCTTCAAAGATTCTCTTGTTGTTGCTAAAAATGAAAGCCATTCAAACGAGCAGTGATTGAAACAGTGAGAAAGAAGGAGAAAAAATCAATACCGCATTTTCCAGGGCACTATGTCTGCTTTTGAAAAGAGACCATTAATAATGTACTTATGGGAGAGGCAGCCAGTTGCTCAAAGTGCATTCAGGGGTGAGCTGAAAGGACAGATTTCTGGGAAGCCTCTCGAGAGAGAGATTGCTGAGAAGTCAAAGCTCACTGGTGGAATCTGCACCAAACTGACTCAAGACACTCTGAGGATCTGGAGCTAAGTAAACTGCTTTGCAGCCTGGGAAATGCTTCCTCTTGTAACTCATCTGCACATCAGTGGAGACAGGGCTAAGGGTGGTTAAGGCAAAGAGGAAAAAATAAGCATCAGTTCCCAGTGACTCATGTGCTTATTGTTTCTCCTAGTCTGGTCTGTTGAATCAAGACCAAACTCAGCAGCCAATCTAAGTCCTCAGTAATGGGGTGACCATGATTTCCCTTCTAGACTTAACTTCCGTTTCTCTCCAGTGTTCTCCTTCTGTTCCAGGCTGTTTACTAGGCATAAAAGCGGAGAAGTTCTAGATGAGAAAAAGTCTGCAGTCACGCTTGAAATCTGAGAGTTTTTGGAGTGAAATATGTTTTGTAATTGCTAATTGATATCTCTCTTCATATGAAGGAATTCAAGAAAAGCTATATTTAAAAAAATATTCTGACTTATTAAGCAGCAGGAAGGATTCCAATATGGAAAGAAGATGCCAGATAATAGTGGTAAAAAGAGAAATATTTCAGGAAAGTAGAGAGGGATTAAAGCCAAGATCAAGGATGAAAACCTATCCTAGGCAGAAGAATGATTAGTACAAATTTATGGTCACAAGAGGTATAATACAGACCTGGACTGAACAGAACGCAGGGTTCTATGTGCTGCAAAGTGATAAGGTGGATTGAAAGATGCCAAAGAATGCCAGAGCTCCTGTTACTGGCACAGAATAGAGAGGTATGCAGTGGGTGTGGCCATTTCCTTCTGAGATTTGAGAGTACTCTAATGTGTGTAACTGAAAGGTGACTGCCTTGTCTTCCTGTAGCACACAACTAACCCATGAAATTCTTCCAGAAACCGTCAGGCACATCAGTGGATAAGTTTTTCTTTTGGCTGTTTGAAATGCAAAAGCCTTCAATATCTCTTAGTTTGACACTAATAGATAATAGCCGTCAACCTGGGCCACAGATGTAAAATGTCCTTGAGTTCAAATTTTGCGCAGCGCTTCCTTAGTCACTTGGCTCACTTTTTGTCAATTTCTGAACCTCTCTGGGCCTTAGTTTTTTCAGTGCAAAATGGATATGATATTAGTACCCAGTTTATGGGATTGTTAATAGGAGTAAATGAGTTAATGTTTGGCTCGTATGTCCATCTGCCAATTAACATGTTTAAAAACTGTACTCCTGATATGTTCTACCTTTACCCCAGGGAAATTGGCTTCTCCTGTATTTGTCTACACCTCAGTTAATGACAACTCCTCTCTCCCAGTTGTTCAAGGGAAAGTATACACAACAACAAACAAACAAAACTAGCATTGAGCTTCACCTTCAAAATACACCTAGAATTTAACCACTGATACGATTCTGCTCCAAGCCAGAATCCTTTCTTGCCAGTATTCCTGCAAGTCTCCTCATTACTCTGCTTCTGCTCTTGCCAGCATATTATCTGGCCTCAATGCAGCAGGTAAAATGATTATGTTAAAACGCATCAAATCTTGTCACTCTGCTTAACAACCTCCAGTGGGTTGCCATTTTTAATTCAATAAAAGGCAAAGTCCTTTATTATGTCCCCAAATTTATTTCCTGGTCCTCTGTTTTTCTGTCTTTTCTTTTTTAGCCATATGGGCTTCTTTCCTGTTCATTGAATAAACTGGGCACACTCTTACCTCAAGGTCTTCATACTTTCATGTCTCCTTGCCTAAAATTCTCTTCATACAAGTCACCATGACTAGAATATATTTGCACGCAATATATGTCACCATCCTTACATGGTTACTCAAAAATTACTTTCTAGGTGCGTTTTTCCCTGTCTACCCATTGAAAATTTGAAACCCAGCCCGCCCATCATTAAACAATACAGGTCTTGCACTGGTGTAACTTTTCCTTCTTATTACTTATTACCAATGTAATGTGTACTCAACTCATTGTCTCTTTTCCCTACTAAAATAATTGCAGGTAATTTTGTTTATTATTTTCACTGCTATATGCTCAATGACAAAAAGAGAGCTGGCAAATAGTAACTGCTTGATAAATATTTGCACAGAAGTGTGTGTGCATGTATGTGTATACACACATACATGGTTTCCTATCACAATATCTGACATATGTAAGAGTTCAATAAATTTTTTATATTATATTAAAATTTGCTCCTTGGGCTGCTACTAGATATTCCATGATTAAGAAATTTCAAAAGTATTTGGAAATGCTGGATTAAACAAAGTTATGCTGCTTTATTATCTTTGTATTAATGTCAGGATATCTCTGCATTTTTATTATGGGAATAGAAATCGACAAATTAGGGATATGTGATTCAGTCTTTCTTAAGCTTCTGTGAGCACAGAAACCTTTGTGAGTGTAGCTTCTCATAGGATTTGTGATCTACTGGTCATACTCTGAAATGCTGCTCTAGCAACTTTAGTGTTACACATAAGAAATGGTAGTGAAAGAGGATAATTGCTTTAATTTCACTTGGAGGTCATTTTCTAAAACAGTAAAGGAACTTGGGGAAAGCATACAATTGGAAACACAGTAGGATTTCTGGATCACTGTTTTGAAATCAGAAAATAAACCTATGTCAAGGGGTGGAGTGCAGTTTATACACATCCAAAAGAATGAGTTTGGTAGAAAGCCAGCAGATTTAAAAAACAAAACAAAACAAAACAAAACAAAAAACAAAAAAAATAGCACTTGAAATTTGAAGAGGAAGGAGAATACAGAAATATAACTGTAAAAAGGGCATGATAGAGGGGAGCAGGAATGATCAGTGAAGAACCAACAGCAGCATCACAGCTTATCAGAAGTACTGAAAATAAAATAATAGAGGAGGAGATTTAGACTCAAAGGTTTCCACAGGTGTGGACAGAGTGTGGGTAATAAAGTAACTGCAAACAATAACATATTTGTAAATTCCTTAGCAAAAACAAAAAGTACTCTCCTGAACTTATATAAATTTGGTTAGATAGTATCTGTGTGGTATCCTAAAATGTTGAAAAGAAACAAGCTTACTAGAATTAGAGGGCAATAACAAGAAAATAAATGTGTCAATAAAACTTCAACCTCTTGAGCTTCATCTTAGAGGAGAAGATTTGAACAGTATGAAAGAAGAGAATATCAACAACTGCAATGTTGGAAGTAGACACTAGGCTACTTGAACTGTGGGGCATCTGCTCTGAAAAGTGTATTCACAGTGGAGTACATAGATATATCCTGCACCCAGAAGACAGCAGTGAGTGACAAGAGGAGACTCACGTATGTGGATGACTGTTGGAAGTCTCTAAAAGAAAAATCTAACAAACTCTGAACTTGCCTTCCTGACAATCTCAGCTCTCAGGAGGGCCTAAAAAGGCAATGAGGAGAACTGCTACTCTGAAATTAATTTTGACTAACAAGGAAGAACTGCTTGGTAAAGCAGAAGTGACAGACACCCAAGGAGAAAGTGACCATGTCATCTCAAAGTTTATAATAATCTAAGAAGGGAAGACTGAGTATAAGAGCACTATATTGTAGATGCTGGTCAAAAAGATTTAAAAACACTTCAGAAAGCATGGCCTCTGAAAGAAAAAAAAATTGGCTAACAACGTAAGAGTGTGAAAGGGAAAAAAATGAACAAAGATAAATTGGTAGTAAAAAATGACTACCAATATAAGAGTGTGAAAGGAAAAAATAAACAACATAAGTTCAACTTATTAATTAATATGTAAATATATACATATACTATGTATATACACATGTATACATTATATACTATACTAGCAGATATAATGTATGACAGTTTAGGTTACATATACATTTGATTATTAGGCAATTTTGAAGTAAATTTTTTTTGTTATTTATAAATTATGTACTTGATTTTCACAGAAAAGGGATTGAATTAAGGTCATTGAGTAGCAAAGTTAATTCTTATAACTCTGTCTATTGTTCTTGAAAAAACACTTCTCTCTCTACAAACAATACTGCCTCTTACAGGTGATTTTATGATTACCTTGAGATATATTAGAAATAAAAGAAACATATAGAAAAGATGCAGAAGCATAACATAAAATGATGAACAATTAATAAAAAAGAAAAAACTGGAATGAATTTGTGCTTTTATGCCAAGAGTAATTAAGAAAACACAACACTCTTAAATTTCTAAATAGAACAAGATAAAGACAGAAGTCTACTGTTTAAGAACAGATGGTGTCATGTTAATAAATACTAAAGCAAGCAACATTCTTCAACTTTACCTGCTCTGTACTCAATCCAGGAAAAGCTTTTCATAATTGGATGAGGTAGAATAAATATGATTAATGACCTAAAAAGTAAAAGAGAATATGAAATTATTTAGTATCTTTAGATGAATACAAGTTTCCAGACCAAATGAATTAAATCTCAGAGAATTAAAATAATTTGCAAGATGGCCGAATAGGAACAGCTCCAGTCTCCAACTCCCAGCGCGAGCGACACAGAAGACCGGTGATTTCTGCATTTTCAACTGAGGTACTGGGGTCATCTCACTAGGGAGTGCCGGACAATCGGTGCTGGTCAGCTGCTGCAGCCTGACCAGCGAGAGCTGAAGCAGGGCGAGGCATCGCCTCACCTGGAAGCGCAAGGGGGAAGGGGATCCGTTTTCCTAGCCAGGGGAACTGAGACACACAACACCTGGAAAATCGGGTAACTCCCACCCCAATACTGCGCTGTAAGCATACAGGCACACCAG
>NW_016818934.1:648130-652065 GCF_001698545.2 Rhinopithecus bieti | reverse complement strand
GGGGAGGGGGGAGGAGGGAGGGATTGCATTGGGGAGTTATACATGATATAAATGATGAATTGATGGGTGCTGACGAGTTGATGGGTGCAGCACACCAACATGGCATAAGTATACATATGTAACAAACCTGCACGTTATGCACATGTACCCTAGAACTTAAAGTATAATAAAAAAAAATAATAATAATTTGCAATGGTAATTATAAAACTATGATTGAAAATCCTTAAATAATAATGGAGAATAGAGTTCGTATCAGGAAACTAGAATTGGGAGCAAAACATATACCAAAAATGTGGGTAAGGTGAGTCACTAGAGTCTGTAAAATACAAACTGAGAAGATAAGGAAGAAAGCAATTAATTTTATACCTTTGCATAACCTTAGACTAATATGAACACATTAATAGAGTTAGCTAGGAAAGCAGTGGTGATCATTAGGAATCTTCCCAGGTTCTCTAACACATGATTATCTCAAACTTGTTTCAGTTAATAGTTAAAATAGTTTAATAGAATGTTTAGATTGCTAGATAAGAAAATGATGTTATAGCATGGCTCTGAATTTCTGGACATGTAATATGGTGGGAAAGAACTGATTTCTGAGAATTCTATACAAATGATTTTCCCTTGCCTTTTCCTCCAGTGTGCACAATGAATTACATTTATGCTTATCACTGATACTTGCAGACATTCAAATTTACTCAACTTTTATTCAGTGACTTTTTGGAATACTTGAGAATTATATCACATCAATAGAGAAACAGCCTTTTAACACAATCTTTTATATTTATTAAAATATACACTACATAGAGGATAGTCCCCCAAGTAAAAGTGTGTAATTCAATAAATTTTCAAAATTGACTACATTTCTGTAACCAGGAAACATAAGAAATATGTTTCCAGACTCCAGAAGCATTATATGTGGTCTTTCCCAGTTACTGTGCTTCTCCAGAGAAATAATGTCCTAATGTTTAACTGCATAAATCAGCCTTGTCTGTTTTTACACTTATAAAATAGAAAGACACAGCTACACTCTTCTACATCTGCCTTCTTTTGTTCAATATTATGTTTGAAAGATTCAGACACATTGCTCCTTATGGCAATGGCATATTTGTTCTCACTGGGGTATAGAATTTCTTCCTATACTTATACCATAATTTATATATCCATTGTACCAGTGATGGATATTTGAGTTTTTTTCTAGATAGGGCTATTGTGAATTGTCCTGCTATGAACATATTTGTACAAACTACCAATGCTTGCACAAAATGAAATGTATAATCTCAGTAGTCTGATATCTATTAAAGAAATTAAATTCATAGTTTAAAACTTTCAATGTAAAACGAAAAGAAATAATGCCTCACTGAAGATCCACTGATGACTGCTTAAGTTCATGAGTAACTCTTAAAGGAGAAACACAATACTTGTATAGTCTCAGAGTATCTCACCCCAAATATTTATTAGTTGCCATGTTAGCTTCAACAAATGTTAAAACATTCCTCAGTGGATGGATTATTTTCCCTCTGCTTGAGGGTGAGCTGAGATAGTGCTTTGCCTCTAATGAATAGCATACGGGCAGGGAAAAATAGTAATTTTGTAGAGAAACTTGCAGGATACCACCTTAACCAAGTGATCAAGTTTTATATCACTAGCAACACATATCAACATCATTTATCCACTGATATGATGTGCCAGTAACATAACATCTCTGTGGTATTCTACCCTAAAATCCATAAGCCTAAGCTAAAAATGAGAAAGGAAATTTCAATTGAGGGTCATTCTAAAAAAAAAATCTGTTCAGTATTCTTCAACAGTGTCCAGGTCGTCAAAGTCAAAGGAAAACTGAAAAACTGTCACAGATTAGAGGAGACCACAACTAAGTTAGTATCTGGGATTGGATTCCAAAACTAAAGAAGTACATTAGTAGAAAAAAATGAATGAAATCCAAATGAAGTTGATAGTTTAGTTAAAACTTTTAGTTTAACTCAGAATTTAATGTTAGTGTTAATTTCAAGGTTAATTTCTTAGTTTTGGTAAATGCACCATGGTTATGTAAAATGCTAATGTTAGTAGAAGCTGAATGAAGAGTGTAGGAGAACTCTGTACTATCTTCATAACTCTTCTATAAGTCTAAGGTAGTTCAACAAAAGTTTTTAACAGAGGAAAATGATTGTAAATTTCTTCAGAAAGCGAAAAACAATACATGTCCCAGTATCTGTTTTCTTGGAAAGTTTTTGGTAATAAAGGTCTGTTTCTCTTTTGGTATGTCTTTGAGTCCTTAGAGTGGTATTCTATAGACTGTGAGGTAATGTGCATGTTTGAGTGGCAGAGATGTGTACGGAGAAGTTCCTTTCTAAAGGATCCCTGCAGTGGCATTGCTTGTACCAGAGCCTACTAATCCTTTATGAACATAGCTAGTGCTGCAACCCTTCTTACCATAAGAGCTTAAAATCAGTTCTGCCATATTCTTTAATATTCTATCTTTTCTCCAAAATTGTCTGTATACTCAGTCCCTTACTCCGCCAGCTGGTAGCAAAAAACCTTCCTTTCAATTAAGCTCATGTAAACAGCATAAGAAGGTGTCATAAGTTCCAGAACCATCCAGAATCTATTTTGATTTAGCTAAAGCTTCTTATTACAATATACATTATCAGGGACATTTAATTAATGAGTTAATTAATTTACATTTTACAGACATGTAATGAACGAAATCTTGTAAGTTAGAAAGAACTGGCGTTGCAGTATCTTTTAACTGATCAGAATTTTACAATGTTTAAAGTGAGTTAGCCCTAGAGCAAAATAAAGGCACTCAAAAAACAAAACTTATTGAGTGATTTTTCACTTCTCTATGTTATCTTCAACTGAAACAGATGCAAGCAAAGTTATATTAGAGCAATAAAGCATCACTATATAAACATTAAATAATTCTAGGAGATGTTAACAGCAGCCTTTAGTAGCATGAACTGAGCAGGACCAAAGGGAAGTTTTGAAAGTTAATGCTGAATTCTAATAACAGGCTAAAACTCGGAACCTCTGGATGGATAGTTTTCAAGTGAGCAGACTTTTTAAGGAAATTCTTAGAGGAAGGTAAGTTGCTTAGGATGGGGTTATCAAGTAGGTAGTTTTGAAGGTACTGTGACAATAATGAAATTGGGCTTTATTGTGGACACCCATGCATTATCCAATTACTAATGTTCCTGGGGTGGGAAGGGCTGTACAATTGAGTGTAAGACATTGTTCTAAGTGCTTTATGTGTCTATGTAGTCTATCCTATAATTATACTATTGGGGAAATGGAGGCTTTGAGAAGGAACACAAGTGGTAAATCACTCAGCCAGAATTTGAACCTAAGCAGCGATATTCAAGACCCGTTCCCTAATTCCCCATGTGCCCTACATCCCAAACAGGTCTTTATTTTTCTCTCAGAGTCATATGCCAAAGGCAGTCTCTATTCTGAATCAATAGTGTTCATACAGGGGCCTCAATTTTCAAATTGCTCTTTGCCTCAGTAGCCTTTTGAGAAAGATGCTTTTTCTGTAATAGATATTTGCTTTGTATCATAGGATGGAGGAAATGCTCAAAGAATAACATGAACTAAGAGATATCAGAGTGATTTGTAAATCTTCAAGTAATAAGGACTGTTAAGATATAATTTTGGCCTAATAAGGGAGCTACCTTGGACATTGAGAGGAAAGGTTTATTGTGAATAAGAAGCTTTCTGAGAATAAATAAAGCATTTAGAGAAGGGCAGAGGCGTTTACACTAAAGGCATCATTATCAGTTAATAAGTAAAGCTAATAGAGACCCCATGGCATTGGAGGTTGTTCCCGTTACATATTGAGAGAAATTTATTCATCTGAAAAATCTAATCTACTAGGTAAAATTACTTTGCTTCCCTTACAAAAAAAAAAAAAAAAAAAAAAAAAAAAAAAAAAAAAAAAA
>NW_016818934.1:604775-647859 GCF_001698545.2 Rhinopithecus bieti | reverse complement strand
AAAAAAAAAAAAAAAAAAAAAAAAAAAAAAAAAAAAAAAAAAAAAAGGAGGGACTGCCTTATAAATACAGAGGTTGATTTTATTTCTACTGCATGTGCCATTAGAAATTAGGATTCCTTTATGAACCAGAGAACCTTTAAAAACCTTGCATTAGTACCAAGTAATTAAAATATACAACTAAGCCTAAATCATATGAGCTGAAATGAATTGGAATCAATGTCTTTTTTGATTAAGTGCCAGAGCTGCTCAAGAACAAACTAATGAATACACTAACTACAGAGTGCCAGTAACAGCTGATTATAGTGATGATTTTGCAATTTAGCACTGAAAGACCTGGTATCTGAATATCCATGGGGTGAAGAATTTTTATAATTATTTAAGAAGACTCCCTGGTCTATCTTTCTGGCAGAAATGTTTCAGAGATAGAAGGTTGATTGGCAAATGATTTTTATCTGACCAGCATACCTTATGCAGCCATAAAGGAAAGGGAGGAAAAAAGAAGCCCATCTTTATTGATTACACGTATTGAGACAGAATAAAGAGAAAATATGCCTTAATATATCTTTGAATTTTCTCCATCAACACCTACTAGCAAATATATTAAAATTCATAACAGCAGCTATTTTACAAATCAACCAATCAAATGAATGGGTTTTCATTTACTCAAATGGTTACTTCCCCCTTAGTAGTAACAACTGCTAATTTGTAATAATAGATTCCATCATTCTTCAAGTCCATTTTCACCCTCAATTCCCATATCCAGGCAATTACTGAACCCTCTTAATTCTACTTTTTAAGTAGCTTTAGAGAACACTTCCTTCAACCTCTCATTATTGTCAATGCCTCAGATAAAGCCCCATCTTTTACAAGTCACTGATAGCCTTATCTTTTCACCACCCACTACCTTGTCCTTACAGTTGCCCCTAGCATGCCATCAGGTTATGTTCTAATCTAGAACATCCAATGATTTATATCACCGATAAGATACATACATCTTCAGAGGATATAAAGAACCTTATCGAGTGTGGTCTTGGTTTCTCTAGCACCGTGTCATATACCACTGCCCTACTGCACACTCTGAACCCATAGAGTTGTTCACCATCCTTCAAGCTTCAAATATGAAATGGTGTTGCTTATTTTATATTTTATACCTCTGGTCCTTACTGATATAGAATGTCCTCACTCCATTTGCTAAACACTTCAGTACCGACTCCAAATTTTCAACTACTTAGTCTTTTAGTTTTCATCTTATTTTCACACCCACAAAACCCACCATGAGCCAACCACTCATTCCTAAGCAAGATATTCACTTCACCTTCCCATTTGTACAGTAAGAAGTGATCCCCTTTTTGCTCTTTCAGGTTTGCAATATCTTATATAATCTTGTACTTGATGAATCTGCTTTCTCATTATATTTACATTTTGTTGCAGCTCCATCAAAACTTATAAAATCTTGAGAAGAGGAACTGTGGCCCATCGCTGATCATTTCATCTATTAAGTGATCGCTTATTGTCTTATAATAGGAGATGTTCTGGAAACATACATTGAATCAAAGTGGTTTTGAGGAAGCATGAAAAGAAAACAGGATGGCATCCTTTTGGCACCATTTCTTATGCTATAATAAGGATTCCTTCTGTTTACACATAAAACAAAAGAGTTTAATCACCCCAGTAATCTTTAACTTGGTAATGAAGGCCATAAATTAAATTTTAAGCAAAATTAAAGAAGATGAGATGAAATATAAAACAAAAACATCATCAGAATCTGCCCAGGAAACAATATTCTTGACACCAAACCATGACATGATGGGGCTCAGTTGTTTGTTTCTAGGGCAGTCCCTTGTTTTATATCCCAAATAGTTTTTATTTTCCCTAAATAAAACTGCATGGAACAAAATGCCATTATGATTTCTCACATTCATTTCCAGTGAAGTTCTTGTTAGGTTGCAGCCATAACTATGATGGAAGGGGTGTGAGGAGAGCCCGCTGCAGTAATAACTGTGTCTTCATACATCAAATCAGGGGATTATAGGATGAGCTTCTACATGGAACAGGAAACTAACTGGAGGGGTAACACTCACCAGGCTGGCTTTAAAATGTGACAGGAAATAATCAGAAAGCAAATGTTCTCAGATATAAAAAGTTAGGGTAAAGGTAGGATGCTTCTTATACGTATAAGAAGGAAATCTTTTTTTTTTTCTTTTGTGTAACTGCTTCCAACAGGCATCACTCTTTGTTAGCAGCTGACTTATGAACCCCAGGAAAGTGAATTTGCCCTAAAAGCATGCAAGCATCTTTAATGTCTTGTACACATACAAATCTCTGTGTCAAAATCTCTAGGATACAGAAAAGGCAGATGGAAGACCTCTAAGGCTCTTGAATATAATTCCACTGTCCCTTCTCTTTAACACTATGTTCAATGGCTGAATCACAGAAAATCAAATTTCTTAAAATCTCTCAGATTAGTCCTCGATTCTTCTTCCACATTGCTATATCTTTAACCCATTTAGTCTCTCTTTTCTGCGTTCACTTTCCACCTGATATCCCTACTTTCCATATTGACTTCATTCAACACAAAGATGTCACTACTATGTTTTTAAATGCCCAAAGAACCACATCATTTCCCAACTAAAAAATTTGTATGTGATATCTACTGTATCGACAAAGAAGTCCAACCTCTGTAGCAGAACACATGAGGCCAATCAAGATCAAGATGATCAATACTTTCAATGTCTCCCTTTCTCCCTCATTGGCCTCTACACTCCAAGAACATTAGATTAAAAAGAATATTAACCTACTGTGTTTTCCCATACATGCCATCTTCTTTCCAATTTTCTTGCCTTCTAACTGAACTTCCTGGTTCCATCTTTACCCCTGCTATAGCTTAAACTAAACTTAGAGTGGCAATAAGAGAGATCAACTTAAATATGAGTTATAGCATGTCCTCCCTCTGCCAAAATCTTACACCTTTCCATTTATCTTACTGTAAAGTCAATGTTGTTACAAAGGTCTAACGTGCTACAAGACGTTACCTCTCACTACTATTCTGACCTTATCTACAATCACTCTCCCCTGTTCACTTGCTGTTCCTTGAAAATTAATAGGTTTACCACAGAGCTTTTGCACTTGCTATTCTCTCTGCTTGGAAGGCTCTTCCTCCAGACATCCCAATGTCTCACTCTCACATGTCCTCCCTGTCTGCTCTAAAGGCCTCTTACCATAGAAACTTTTGCTGACCACCCTGTTATCTGTCATAGATATATATTGTGTTTATTGTTTGTCTTCCTACCATCAGAATGAACATTTCATGCAACCAATGACCTTGTATTATTCACACTGCTCTATACTCTATACAAGGTTTCCAACACATAGCATGTGCTCAATACATTTTTTCAAATAAGTAAGCCTTTTTACTTGTTCTTTTCCTGATGTCTGTCTTGCTAACTGTTGTTTGTTCCCCCAGAGCTTATATGTCACCTTCCCTGTAAAATCACCTCTGTCCAACAGAGAGTTAACTATGCTACCATCATATTTTTCTACTGTTTCTGTCTGTATCTAGCTCCTTGTTGGTGGTGAGGGTGGAGGTGGTAGGTGGGTGAGTTGCTTTTGTTTCCCTTTGAGCCTCTGCAATAAGCTGAAGACTCTTGGAGGATATATACTGTGTTTTACTTGTCTTTTGCCAAATATAAAGCATTTGGCTGTACCAAATATAAAGCATTTGGCTATTTTTTAATTGCACGGACTAATTGTGGATATTTTAATTGCATAGGCTGATTTGTGGATATATACTGTGTTTTATCTGTCTTTTACCAAATATAAAGCATTTGGCTTTACCAAATATAAAGCATTTGGCTATTTTTTTAATTGCATGGGCTAATTTGTGGATACAATTAAGTAGAAAACAGGAATACCTACTTAATTGACCAAGCTTGTAGCTGTTACCACTTCTTCTCTTTCCATGAAACAAGGGAAATCACAAAGAAGAAAAGAAGAATATGGATAGAATTTGCCTTACCAGAAGCATGTATTCAGCACCACTCTCTGACTGAGATCTTAAGATTTCCAAGGCAACCCAAAGTACTACCTCACATGGAAAGGTTAGGGACAATAGCTTTTGAGATTCTCTTTATAAGGTGAACACCTGCCTGAAAGGTGCTGCCCATTTATCAACCCAAAGAAAAGAGGATTATCCTCAGAAACTTTCATGACTATAATAAGAAGAGCTCTGAACTGTCCTTGGGTAATATTGAGGCACAGATGTTTAAACAATTCTTTGCTAAATGACTGAAGCTCCCTTGCTTCAATCAAATGTGGGAAGGTAATGGAGAAGTTGCCTTGAAGCCTGGCAAAGACAGGTCTTTGAGCTCCCCTCCTAGGTCTGGGTTCTAACCTCCATGTGAGTGGGAGTTACAGGATAGTTTAATTATGCAGATAGAAAAGATCAAATGGAACTCTTAGAAAGCATGGAGACTTTTGCTGTGCTTGGGGACAGAAGAGTTTCTCAATCCCCTAGAATGTTGACACAGGAGGAATTGTCATCTTTATTTATCACAATCCCACCGATTACTGATCTGTGGAGTTAGAAAGTACCTTCTTTTAACCAACATATCGTTGCTTCTTACTGTTTTCTTGTTAACACTTGAGAGACAGAAACAAAATCTAAAACTATGAAGTAATCTGTCCTCATTTTTATGCCATGTTGACATCAGATGGTATCATGTTTTCCACTATACAAACATTTGGAGGTCAACCAATGAGTACTTCATCCACTTACGTACCAGAGAGCTCCATTATGAAGTGGTTACCAGGAAATACAGCCAACCCCTAAGTTTTAGGCCTTTTCCTGGTTTTGAAAATGTATTTTATGTCACTATCATTAGTCTCACAATTTGGCAACATAATATGCACGTTCAAACCATGAAAACAGATAGGGGTGGCTGAGAACTTTGTAGTTGAAATAACTGTAGACTTCACAAAAACTCAAAAAACAAAAAATAAGCAACACATACACACACAAAGTGGTTGCCCATTTGGCTTGTATAGAGAACTTTCAGGAAAAAATAAAGGTTATTAATTAGGAGAGATTTATTGAGCAGGTTTCCCTTAGGAAATAAAGAGAAGAGTTATTTGTATAAAAAATACCCTTTCCCGGTGCTGTTGCAGACCAGGGCGTACATAGAAAAGAAACATGATTCGAATATCTGAGTTTGGGTTGAGAGCAGTGGCCAGCAGATGTAAGAAGGTCTCTAAGCAAAGAAAAAAAAAAGTTGCTTTTAAAGTAATACTCTCTTTTGCTTCATCCTTCATAAAACAAATGCTAATTTTGTTTTTAAGCTGCCAGTACATAGGAAAGTGATCCGAATCCTCTATACCTTTGAGAGATTTTCATGCTTTACATATTTCAATTCGACTTAAAATATGTTGCAATTGCCAAACCTCATATATAAAATATATGCTTATCATTCAGCTCAGGGTAACATTAGTACACTGAAAACTGCATTCTAATTAATAAATCAGAGCCTTAACCACTGAAACATCATCACACATATGAGATGGCAATAGTGAGAACCATTAAAAGTAGTAGCACGCTGTCACCCTTCCAGGAAATATGGAAATATGCCTTTTTGGGATTATTGGCCTACATTATTTATCAATGTTTGGCTTTAATATATGGATTTACTCAACATTGAATGAATATCATATTTCTCCTAGAAGATACAGCATTAATTTGTGATCTTGAACAAACTGTCAATAGGATAACAAGCCCACTAGGGGGGTGTGCAATCAATAATTTGTATCCAGTGATTTCTTCCCTTAGGTTGTTTTGGAGAAATATTGCATTCTCATTTTCACTCTTGCTCATAAGCACAAAACAAGCAAACACAGAACTTACAAAAATTTGAACAAAACACAAAATACGTTTGGTCTGACAAGATTACATTACAAAAAGCAAACTATTAATACTTTTATCAATGTGTTAGAATGTGGCAGCCAACTCTCGTTCCATCTCAAAATCAATAAACATACATAAAATGAAAATAAAACAAACAAAAATATCGGTTCTTAGAGAAATCATTGAAAATATGGACATTTCCCTAAGCCACTAGGTTATACTATGGAACAGGAAACAAAATAACTGCTGATGTAAGCATCACTTCCTTCTACCTTCATTCTTACTTCCTCCTCATCTCTTCTCCCCATACCTCTAGGTTGGGACCTTTATTTCTGTGGTCTTATGCTTTATCCTCAGCCAAAATTCTTTCAACAATATGTATGCTCCTCAGATAGATGATGCTCTTGTTACCAGGGTTGAGCTCCCAAGCCTGGATGCCTAGCCTGGATTTTATTTTATTATTATTTTTTAATTTTGTGGGTAGAAAGGATGTATTTTTATGGGGTATGTGAGATGTTGTGATACGGCCATGCAAAACATACATGAAATAAGCACATCATGGAGAATGGGGTATCCATCCCCTCAAGCATTTATCCTCTAAGAAACAAAAAATCCAATTACATGCTTCAAGATATTTTAAAATATATGATTATTATTGACTATAGTCACCATATAGTGCTATAATATATATAGTAGGTCTTATTCATTCTGTTTGTTTTGTATAGTAGAAGGATGGTTATGAGCCTGGATTTTGAACCTCCAGCCTGGTGTCACTTATGTCACCTTCCTTGTATTAGCTAGTTTTTCCTTGCATGAAACTGGATGCCTGGACTCAAGATACCTCTCAGGATGGCTCTTCTCTAGCTTTACTCCCAACATTTGCCAGCCCAAATTCTACAAGTCCAATAACTGCCCATATTTCACGTTTTGTGTGTGTGTGTGTGTGTGTGTGTGTGTGTGTGTGTGTGTGTATGTGAGACTAACATTTTCATCTGGAGCTAGATGAAGTCAAGGCATATATGCAACAAACAGGTCACAGTGATTACAGAGTCTTTACTTATTGAGACCAGGGAACACAGTTTCGACTTGAGCCCCCAAAATACGGTTGTCCTACTTTCTCTCACCCACACTCCTAGTCTAGGCATCAAGAATCACAGGAGGAAGAGCTGACTTTGAAGGGTAAAGTAGCTTCATATTTCACTCCCCCATCCCCCCACCAAATACAAACAAATCAGCAGAAGACGTGTCAGGCAAGTAGACAACACATGATCCACAACCTTTGACAACTGATGTAAGCCAATAGAGAAATGTGGAAGATTGAGTACCAGTGTCAGGATCTCAACATCTCACAAATGTAAAATTTGATTCTTCTCATGAAATGAGTAATGGCATCAGCCTCTTCCCTAGTACTTACCCTGGAAAGTAGGGAGGGCTGGGGAAAATTACTATTGTATAGGTTGGAGCTGAATGAAGGGAAAGGTTAAGAATGATTTCTCAAATGTACTTGGCTCTTCCACCTTCTTATTACCTTGACATAAATGTGGTTGTTACTATTTCGTTACTTCCAACTTGAATCTGACCACAAATAAATTGAAGAAAAGACACATTCAAAGAGCCAGCAAGATCCCTGCTGCCCCAGATTAAACCTAAACAGGACTGAGATAAGACTTTTGACTATTTTGTAACTTCTGTAACATACACACACACACACACACACACACACACACACACGAAAATGTATATACACAGAGTAATTACTTTGTAAGCGATTTTTTTTTTTTTAAAGGAATCAGTGTCTTTTTACTTTCATTTCAGTCAGTTTGGGTTGCAAGCAACAAAGACTCACTGAACTTTATTCCAACGAGAATCCATGTAAAATAATTCCAGGAAAAGATGAATACTCTGGATTAATGCACAGCAGACACCCCAGTGAAGTGGAACTATAAGAAGGAATTGCAGCAGAGACAGATTGTAGATTTTCACTCACATCCAATGCCTTTCGAAGTGTGGTCCCTGGGTCAGTAGAATCAGCCTCACCTGGGAACCTACCTTCCAGTGGATATTGATCCACTACCCTGTAAGGTTTGAAAATTACTGCTCTAGTTCATTGCCGTTATTCATATGACTCAACTATTTTCTATAGATCTGTTTCGCAGCATCTTGAGAGAAGTTGCATTTTTATAATGATTGGGGCTATATAAGGTCAGGGGGAAAATGAATGCATTTTGGATATAAGGTCGGGGGAAAATGAATGCATTTTGGACTATCTAAATCAGAGAGATGGGCATTTCCAAGATCGCAAAGGTATAATACAAGTATCCTAAGGAAATGCTTCATAAGAAGAAATGTTTTTTGGATTAGTCTCTCTCTAAACACTGGATAATGGAGAGTTTATGATAATGGAACAGTGTGAGCCATGTATCCTTGTAACAGAAACTCTCACTTCCTTCATTGCAGAGGGCTGTCTCCAAGAGAGGAGCTGCCTTTGATGTGTGGGGAGGACTGCCCCTAGGGGAAAAATACATTTTACAGGCACATATTTCAGAAATGTTTTGCAGGTAAAATTTTCATCCATAAAATCATATTAACATTTCAAACATGCAGCTCTCCAGAATTCAAAGATGTAGTCTCCGGAGAGATTTTCCTTCCTTGTAGAGGGAATATTTTTCTAGAACAGAAACAACATGATTTTCTCCAAATGCTGTAACCACACCCCTATTTCTATTTTAAAAGCAAACCTTTAACAAGTTGAGGGGTTCCGATATAGGGTGATAACAAGAGGCCGAAGATAGGGGGAAAAAGATGCTTTCAGTATTACAACTTCTATCTAAATGACAAAAAATAAAGTGCCCACCCCAAGATCTCCATGGGATCATTCAGAAAGCTTGTAAATAATCCTAATTATGATGACGCAGAAGACCGGAGTCCTAGCAAACCTTCAGCTCTACACAGCCTTGCTGTTCAACATTCAAAATTGCTCATTTCATTCCCTTTGATCACCCTATAAATGACAGATCAATCTGGCATGGTATTGCTTCATAATGCATATAAAACAATCAAAAAGAGTGTGGTTACCAACAACTAATATCCAGAAAATTAACAGGATAAGGAAGTAACACAACCTAGGTATGGGCAATTTGGGCTTATTGCATAGGTCCCAGAGCACACAGCATAAAGGCAGCTGCTGCACTGTTGCATAAGTGACTGTGTTGTATATCTCGATGCCAGTTTCAGTCATTAGTTTTAACGTGCATTTTTTTTTTTTTGTTTAGTTAGTATTTCTGACATCTATTATGATGAGACTATGTTTTTATTAGACTGAATTCAGGAGAAGCAAAATGAACATATTCAAGTTTAGTTATATAAACACAGATGGACTTTATTATTGTTACTAAAAGAAAATACTATACCCTTCTTTATTCCAAATATTTATTCCAATACCAAATATTCCCTTTCTTTAAATGGCTGATGTCACACTATTTGCTAACTGAAAAGGCAAAATTGCTTAGGTCGCCCATGTTAGTAGAAATGATCATTTTATCTGCCATTCACAGAGTGCCCACCATGTGCCAAATACTGCCAAGAAATTGTCATTCATTACTGCTAATCCTAATAAATATGTAATGTATTATTATCTCTGATAATACCTATTGGTCTCCAGCTCTACACATCTACTCGATTATGTGTACAGCAACGTTCCTTCAGTGCATAAATATTTACATTAGGCCTCTATTAGGTGTTAAACACTATTTGGAGTCTTACTCTTGTTCAGCATACCTCAAGTAATAGATAATAAATGCAGCAATAATGCTATCTAGAAAATTACCACAAGATAATGGAGAGTAAATGAGTAGCTACTTTAGAGTAGTGGTTAGAGAAAGGTCTTTGGGAAGGTGAGACATAAGCCGAGACCTAAGTAACTAGTGAGAACCAGTTATGCAAAAGACAGAGGGGCTTTCTAACAAAGAACAGCTAGGTTAATCACACTAAAGTAGAAACATCTTTTTGGATATACAATAAACATCTAAGTTACATACACAATAAGATTTTATTTTACTTTTAGGAATTTAATTTCAATTTTATTTTGTAATTGACAGATTGTCATACATATTTATGGGGTACAATTTTATGTCTTGATATACATATATGTTATGATCAAGTCAGAATATTTATCATTTATCATGCATTTATCATTTCTTTGTGGTGAAGACTTTCAAAAGGCTCTCTTCTCGCCATTTTATCATATACAATACCTTACTGTTAAATATCATTACCCCCACTGTGCAATAAAACACTATAATTTATTCTATCTAATTGTAACTTTCTACCCATTTGAACCTACTAGCTATCTGACTATCCTCCTCTTCCCTTCACTCATCCCCAGGCTCTGGTAGCCTGGTAACTGTCAACTCTCTGCTTCTATGATATTAACTTTTTTTTTTTTTTTTTTTTTTTTTTTTTTTAAGGTTCTACATATGAATGAGAGCATGTAGTATTTGTCTTTCTCTGTCTGGCTTATGTCATTTAATATGTCTTTCATGTTCATCCATGTTGTTACAAATGACAGAATTTCATTCTTTTAATGGCTAAATACTATTCCATTGTGTATATAAACCACATTTTGTGTGTGTGTGTGTGTTTGTTGTTAAACATTTTGGGTGATTTTGTATTTGGCTATTGTAAGTAGCACTGCAAAAACATGGAAATGCAGATACCTCATCGACATATTTTATTCATTTAGATAAATATCCAGTAGTAGGATTGTGGCTCATAATAGCTCCAGTTTTTAATTTTTTGAGGAATCTCCATACTGATTTTTCCTAATGGCTGTACTAATTTACAATCCCACCAACAGTGTGTTTGTGTTGCCTTTTCTCCACATTCTCACCAACACTTGTTTTATTTTGCCTTTTAGAGTACAGCCATTCTAACTTGAGTGAGGTGTTATCTCATTGTGGTTTTGATTTGCATCTCCCTGATGATTAGTGATGTTAAGCATTTCTTCATGTACCTGTTGGCCATTTGAATGTCAGTCCTCAAAGAAATGCCTATGCAAATCTTTTGCCCATTTTTTTTCTTTATTTTTTATTTTTTGTTTTTATTTTTTGAGACAGGGTTTAGCTCTGTCACCCAGACCAGAGTACAGTGGCATGATCTTGGCTCACTGCAACTCTACCTCCCAGACTTAAGGGATCCTCCCACTCCAGCCTCCCAAGTCGCTGGGACTACAGGCATGCACCACCATGCCCAGCTAATGTTTGTATTTTTAGTAGAGATGGAGTTTCACCATGTTGCCCTAGCTGGTCTTGAACTCTGGAGCTCAAGCGACCCACCCGCCTTGGCCTCCGACATGGGAGCATGAGCCACTGCCTTTTGCTTTTTCACTCTTGAGTTGTTTTAAGTTCTCTGTATCTTCTGGATTCTAAGCCCTTGTCAGACATATAGTTTGCGATTATTTTCTCCCATTCTATAGGTTGTCTCTTCACTCTGTTTACTGTTTCATTTGTTGTGCAAAAGCTTTTTAGTTTGAGGTAGTCCCATTTGTATTTGTTTTTGTTGCCTTTGCCTTTGAGTTCTTGTTTAACAAACCCTTGTCCAGCCCAATGTTGTCATGTGTTTCCCATACGTTTTCTTACAGTGGTTTCATAGTTTTGGATTTTATATTTAAGTGTTTAATCTATTTTGAATTTATATTTATATATGGTGAGATAGGGGTCTAGTCATTCTTCTTCATGTGGATATCCAATTTCTTCAGTACTATTTACTGAAGAGACTGTCTTTTTTCCAATATGTGTTCTTGGCCCTTTTGTCAAAAATCAAAAATCAATTGGCTATATATGCATAAGTTTATAGTATTTCTAGGCTCTCTATTCTATTATATTGGTCTATGTGTCAGTTTCTATGTCAGTATCATGCTGTTTTAGTTGCTAAAGCTTTGTACTACATTTTGAAGTCAGGTAGTGTTATGCTTCCAACTTTGTTTTTTTTGTTCAGAATTGCTTGGCTATTTGGGATTGTTTGTAGTTCTATATAAATTTTAGCAGTATGTTTCTCTATTTCTGTGAAGAATATCATTGATATTTTGATAGAGATTACATTAAATTGGTATATTGTTTTGGTAGGAGGCCATTTTAATCATAATTATTCCAATCCACGAGCTGGCATGTATTTCCATTTATTTGTGTTTTTTCAATTTCTTTCATCAATGTTTTATAGTTTTTCAGTATAGCGATCTCTCACCTCTTTGGTTCAGTTTATTCCTAGTGGATTCTTTTTTCTTGTGGCTATTGTAGGTGAAATTATTTTCTTTAGATAATTTACCATTTGCATATTGAAATCCTACAGATTTTTGTATCCTGTGACTTTACTGAATTTTTTTTATTAGTTCTTACAGAATTTTCTTTGTCTTTTTTTTTTTTTTTTTTTTTTTTGGAAACAATCTCACTCTGTCACCCAGGCTGGAGTGCAGTGTAGAGCTATCACGACTTACCACAACCTCCATTTCCTGGGTTCAAGACATTCTTCTGCCTCAGGCTCCTGAGTAGCTGGGATTACAGGCACCTGACCATCATACCAGGCTAATTTTTTGTATTTTTAGTAGAAATGGGGTTTCACAATTTTGGCCAGTCTGGTCTCTAACTCTGACCTCAAGTGATTCCTCTGCCTCAGCTTCTCAAAGTGTTGGGGTTACAGGATTGAACCACCATGCATGGCCAGGTCTGACAGGTTTCTGATAAAGTCTTTGGAGTTTCCTATGTATAAGTTTAGTTTATGTCACCTGAAAACTGGAAAAATTTTACTTTCTCCTCTCTGATTTGGATACGTTTATCTAGTTATTTTATTTAATCTTTCTGGCAAGGACTTCTAATACTATGTTGAACAGAAATGATAAAAGTGGCCATCCTTGTCTTGCTCCTGATCTTACAGTTTTCATGAGAGAGACTTCATCTCTTTGGTTAAGAAGCTTTTCCTCATTCAGTATGATTTTAGCTGTAGGTTTGTCATACATGACCTTTATTGTGTTGAGATATATACATCTTAGAACTAATTGGTTGAGAGTTTTTATTATGAAGGGATGTTGAATTTTGTCAAATGCTTTTTCTGCATTTATTCAAATGATCATATAGTTTTTTGTTGTTGTTGTTAAAGTATCACATTTATTGATTAGCATGTGTTGAATCATCTTTGCATCCCTGGGGTGAACCTTACTTCATCATTGTAAATAATCTTTGTGATGTGCTATTGAATTTGATTTGCTAGTGTCTTGAGGATTTTTGCATCTATGTTCTGTAGGGATATTGGCTTGTAATTTTCTTTTTGTTGGTGGTGTTTTGTCTGGTTTTGGAATTAAGGTAATCCTAATCTTGTAAAATGAGTTTGAAATTATCCCTTCCTTTTCAATTTCCAGGACTATTTTGAGTAGAACTAGTATTAGTTCTTTAAGTGTCTGGTAGATTTCAACAGTGAAGCCATTGGGCCCTGGGCTTTTTATATAATGAAATACTTTTTATTGCTTATTTAATTGCCTGACTCGTTCTGTTCAGATTTTCTATTCATATTTTAATGTTGGTGAATTTTATTTGTCCAGAAATTTACCTATTTCTCCTATGTTCTCAAATTTGTTGGTGTGTATATGTTTATAGGAAACATGATTTTTTATTTTTGTGATACCAGTTGTAATGTCTCCTTTTTTTATCAGATATTATTTGTGTGTGTCTTTTCTCTTGTTATTCTACCTAAAAGTTTATCAGTTTTCCTTATTCTTTCAAAATAAAAAAACACGTTTTGTGGATCTTTTGAATTTTTTTTAAAGTCTCTTTCCTTTATTTCTGCTCTGAGCTTTATTATTTCCTTTCTTCTACCAACTTTCGGTTTAGTTTGTTCTTGTTTTTCTCATTCTTTGACGTGCATGGTTAGGTTGCTTATTAAGAAACTTTCTGTTTCTTTGATGTAGGTGTTTATTGCAATTAGATTTCCTCTTATAACTGTTTTTGCTGTGTCCTATAGGTTTTGGCATGATTTGTTTCCATTTTCCTTTGTCTCAAGGAATTACTTCATTTGTCTTTTCTTTATTGACCCATTGGTTACGTAGAAACATATTATTTAATTTATATGTATTTGTAAGGTTTCCAAAGCTTTTTGTTGTTGCTAACTTCTAGTTTTAGGCCACTGTGTTCTGAAACAATGCTTGATATGACCTCCATCTTCTTTAATGCACCTGTGCAAACTCCCACCTAAATCTCTAGACAGGATTTGGGGACTGTGAGGATTGAAGGGCTCTCCTGTAGCAAGGATTCCTGGCATTTGTGGTGGTAATGAGGACTGTTGGGAATCTCCAGCTTACTTTTCCCACATAGGAAGAGGTCCTCCCTGACTTTGAGCTGATCCTTGTTGGGTAGAGAGTGTGGCAGAGGCAAGATGCCTCACTCGCCTCTCTACAGTGCTATTCTGGCTTTCCATACTCCATAGAGATTTTACCCTTCCCATGGTGCTCTCCAGCCTACAACTGTAGTCACTCCAGTTGAAATATAGTTGTTTATTTTTTGTTTGGGCCCCTTTTTATTGGGGGGAATAAGTATCAAGTAACTCTAGTCAGTCAACTTGCTGGTATCACTCTTAAGATACATCAAAACCTTTTGCCACTAATTTTTATTGAATTGATTTTTTTCTCAGTCTTCACAACTCAGTAATAGCAGCAGCATCAACTCTACATATGAAAGACAACTCCTCTCCCAGTACTAAAAAACTAGCAATTTGGGGCCGGGCACAGTGGCTCATGCCTACAATCCCAGCACTTTGGGAAGCCAAGGTGGGCAGATCACTAGAGGTCAGGAGTTCAAGACCAGCCTGGCCAAGATGGTGAAACCCCATCTCTAATAAAACACAAAAATTATCCAAGCGTGGCAGTGCATGCCTGTAGTCCCAGCTACTCAGGAGACTGAGGCAGGAGAAAACCTTGAACCCGCGAGGTGGATGTTGCAATGAGCTGAGATCACGCCACTGGACTCCAGCCTCCAGCCTAGGAAACAGAGCAAGACTCTATCTAAAAAAAAAAAAAAAAAAAAAAAAAAGGGGAGAGGAGAGAGAGAGAGAGAAAGCGAGCAATTTTATCTCTTTTCTCAACTCCCACAGCTAATGCTTTGGCATTCCTTGTTGGTTGTAACTCTAAAATTTACCTAAAGTTCACTGCTCTTTATCTCCAATAAAGTATTATCATTTTTACTATGAGATACTGTGACCAGATGTCCTTCAGTGAGTGATTAGGTAAACAAATTGTCAGTCATCCATACCATGAGCTACTACTCAGCAATAAAAAACAAAAAAGACACTACTGATATACCCCCAAATTTGGATCAATCTCCAGAAATTTATGCTGAATGAAAAAAGTCAATCTAAAATGTCACACGCTGTATGATTGTATTTATATAAATTCTTGAAGTAACAAAATTATAGGGATAGAGAAAAGATTAATGGTTTCCAGCAGTTAAAAAGAAAAGATGGGGACAAGATGGGAAGTGCATCTGGCTATGAAAGAGCAATAGAAGTGATCTTCATAGTCATGAAAATGTTCTGTCTCTTGACTATATTCCTTTAACATCTGGTATGTGATATTATAATATAATTTTCAAGATGTTAGCATCAGGTGAAACTTTGTAAGGACTACATGGAATCTTTCTGTATTATTTCTTATAACTGCAAGTGAAACTAAAGTTATTTCAAAATAAAAATATAGTTCTTTATAATTTTAGTGTGTAATCTTTACATTAAATCAATTGACTATGTACTTTTTTTTGTTTCTGGACTCTATTTTGTATCGTTTGTTTATCAGATTTGCTCTAACACCACAGAGTTTTAATTATTTTTATTTTTAAAAAGGATTCACTGGTAGTACCCGGCCTTCAATATTGTTCTTTATTAACATGGTGTTATCTTTGCTCTTTGCATTTTCCTGCACGTTCTGAAATCAGCTTTAAATTTTTCACAACTAAACAAAAGTGCTACAATTTTTATTGTGATTGTATTGAATCTTTAGATCAATTTCAAGATAATTGACAATTTGACTATATTAAGTGTTCTAATCCATGAGAATAACACTTGTTAATGTAATTTAATTTTCTTTAAGGAGGCTATAAACATCTTTTATTAAGTTCAAGCCTATGTATTCTCTTTTTATAGTTATAAATTTTATTTATTTTATAATTTGTTTCCACTATAAAATATTATTTATGTTTATGTATCTTAATACACCACATAACATATCAGAGCATAATACAATGGTGGTCACATAAAATTATGAAACTGTATTTTTTTGTACCTTTTCTCTGTTTAGTTATGTGTAGATACACAAATACTATTTTGTTACAATTGCCTACAGTATTTAGTACAGTAACATGCTGTATAGGTTTGTAGCCTAGGAGCAATAGGCCATACAATGTAGGTCTGTAGTAGGTTATACCATCTAGGTTAGTACAAGTACACTCTATGATGTTCATGCAATGAACTTGCCAAGCACATTTTTCAGAATGTATGTCTGTTGTTAAGCAACATATGTCTACATTAACCTGTTATTGAGTGGCCTTGCTAAATTTGTAAACATATAATTGGATTTATCTACATATCAATGGTGTTTTAAATGAATAATATTACTTTTATTTTTAATTTATCAAACATGTTGTTTCCTATTCTTTTTCTTGTCCTATTACATTGGCTGGATATTTTCACTGTTGCTATACTAACAATGAACAGCACGTGGATAAACTACGAACAGTTTTTTCTCAAACCTATAAGATACCTAAAATTGCACAGCGAACATATAACCTTTATCCAAAGATAAAGAGTCTCTTTCTCTCCTACCAAGATAGACAGGGCAGGTGTTTCTGTAACCTGTGGCAGAGTACAAGCTAGTAAGACAGTAAGAAGCAATCAGTGAAAATATTAATGAATTTTTAAAGGATGAGTATGGACTGGTATGACAAAAAATTATTCACTTGCAGGCTTTTTTCAAAGGATCTCCACCTGGTGCATATGAGAAGGACTCGGGGCAGGGAAGAAGACTGAAGAGAGACTCCCTCAGCAGTGCAGGTATGAAGAAGAAAATTAGTTGCCACCGCAGGAAACAGATTATGGTCTGTCACCAGATGCTTCCCACAAAAGACACGTCACTGAAGCTGGGACAGAAAATCTTGTTGTCCTGTAAAGACCCATTGTTCCGGAGGGAAAAATAAAGAGGAAGAAAAATGTCCCCTACCTCTATAGTAGAGGCAGCAAGGGATCCTGATCCTGGGATCTTATGCCAGTGCAATTAAAGCCTTCTACCAATAAGGGTGGGGCAGTATTCCAGCACATGGCCTGACACAGCTATATTGCAGAGATTGGTTACCACAGAAGATGAAAGAATGCTAAGAATGTTCTATCCTCAAGACTTGAGCAAACAGGGGTTAGGACTGAGATTGAACCCAGAAAACAGAGGACATCTCCTTCTGGATACCAGGCTTGCAAAAATTATGCATAATAGAAACATTCTAACAAAGGAGAAAGAAAGTACGTGGCAAGGAACCTCCTCTACAGCATGGGCTTTCAGAATTAACAGAAAACTGATGGTAGCTCACTGATACTGAGAAAAACAGTCATTAAATCCAGCTCACACCATAAGTCCAAAGCATTTTTAGAGGAATTTGAACTGAATTAATGCCCAAGTATAAATAATATTTACTTAAATTTCTCCTGTTTTAGACAAGATGTCTTGATTTCAATAAAATTTGAAGATATAAAAGAAATCAGGTAAAATCAAGTCATTATCAAGAGACCAAGCGATCAACAGAATCAGAGTCAGAGGTTACTCAGGTGTTAGAATCATAACACAGGGATTTTAAAACTGTGATGATTGATTTGTTAAAGAACTTAGTTGTAAAAGAGGATAACAAGTATAAGCAGAAGAGAAATTTTGGCCAAAAAATAGAAATTACACAAATACACAAAGAGAAAAAAACCCAGCAAAATTAAAATAAATTAATGGAGCAGAGCATCTGAATAATGGAACTCACTTGTCAGTGCTTAGACATCTGACCACTCTATGTGAGCTCTGGGAATTTTTCAGCTATGACTCACTGGTTCTTTTCTATCCAGATGTTTGCAGTTTCATTTTATATACGGTACCGTGGTACCAAGCAAGACACCCCTGCATAGATCCTTGGAGCTCTTCTCTTTTGTATATTTCCCTCCTTTTCAAAATTCTGTCCTGTACTGCCAAAACTCTCAGTCTCCTTGATCTTAGTTCTCTATCTGCTTAACTCAGTGAGCCAATAGGACCTTGTTTTGGTTTCCTTCATGGTCAGGAAAATAGGACTGTTTTTGTTTCTCTTTTCTTGAGGTGTACCATCCTGCAATCTAGTCTCTACAAACAATTGTTTTACATATTTTGTCTGGCTTTCTCTTTGTCTATGGTGGGAGGTTAAGTCCAGTTTTTGTTATCCCAACATTTCTAGAAATAGAAGACCGTATTGTATTATCTGAAGTTAGGTAATTCAGTTCTTAAATTTCTAACTGGATCAAATATACTGGTGATAAAAAGTGCTAGAAAATAAGTCTGGAGTCCTGAGATACAGTCACGACTTCCTGCATATGGCTAGCTCCATCACTTTGAGCAAATGGATATCCTCTTTATAACTCAGTTGTCACATCTATAAGTTGAGAAAGTTATACTTGTTTCTAAGTCTCTCCCAGCTCTATCATTCTGCAACTGTGGAAAAGAGCTATTTGCAAACTCTCTAAGTAGATAGATTGGCCTTTTTGTGGTTTACCTGAAAGCTGATTTTCAACATTACTCTTTAGAGCAAGACAAAGGACTAGGCTCCCAAATTGTTCTGCTGCTGCAACTCCTGCTCACGCTAATAGGAATTACACACAACAATCTCAGAGATAATGGGGCCATCAATCTCTTTTATGAACCATGACAAGTATCCAAGAAATGGTGGATTTCAAAGTAAACATCCAGTATATCAAGCATAGAGTCAACAAGGATGGGTTCAAAACCTTTTATACCATTTCTCCTCTTCCCCTCCAGAATAAAAATATCCATGAAATTCATCTACCCCTTAGGCACCTGATAGCTGTCTTTGTTGAGATGGAGGTAACAGCTGAATAAGAGGGTAGTTAGGCTGGAAATAAAATCCAAATTGTTGATAACCTTCCTCTTTGATTTCAGATTCCTGCTAATAATTTTGGATTAAACGACTCACTCTATATTTCTGAGGTCACAGCAAATACATTCAAGTATTTCTGTTACTCTTCAGAGCATTTGCCTGAGAGGAAATGGCAACTGATATAGGTTCTTCTCCTGAGATGGATGGCATTTTCTGGTGCCCTGGCAACCCAAACTTACTTAGATTCTTCTGTCCTCACGAGCCTCAGCTGAACTGGATCTGACTTTGCCTACCACTATGCCATCATCCTAGCTTCAGGAAATGTGTCAAGACAATATTTTAAATAAATCTTCAGTGGGAGCATTGTTTATAGTAAGCATGGCATTGTACAGCCTGTTTTGGGTTTCTTCTCGCCCCTGTTAGGTTGTTTATTGATGGCAGATTCACAGAATATTAAATATGGCAGGGACTTTAAAGATAAGTTTGTCCCACCATATCACTTAACAAAAAAAATCAAAGTGAATTATTGGATATTGTAATTCCTAAAGGAGAAAAGCATGTGCATACATTTTAAACAATAAGATAAAAACAAAAATATTTTCTAGTTAACCCTCAGTAAAGCAGAAAATTAAATTTACTTGATTACTTTTCCTTCACAGATCATTCCAACTAAATTTACTTTAATTGAATTTAGAAACAAGGAAGAAATCTCAGGAGAATTTTTTAAACAAAGATAATAGTGTAGAAATGCATTGCAGGTTGGGATGAATGAATGATAGCCTGCTGTTATATGTATGAACGGGTTTGAGAACTTTCTGAATCTGCACATAGAATGGGTCATGAGGGAGTTATGTTCCTCTTTATACCATTAGCTCTGTATTTCCATAGTACCTGAGGTCAGGGCTGATATTTCTTTATGGAGAAAACCTTTCTAATATTGCCCTACTCGGGAAAACTGAAACATAAACTTGTTTCAATTCTAAGAAAGCTGGGTTACTCAGAACACTTTTTCCACTTCTGAACTAGAGAGACCTACTGGGAATCCTTCAGGGTAGAACTTGACAAGATTTTACCTCTTTGATACAAGCAACACTTGCAGTTTAGGATGATTTTGCATATATAAACTGAGGCAAAGAGTTACTCTGTATCATTTATGTGCACTCTAAGTGTTAGAATTGGTTTGTGTATACTCCTTTGGAAAAACATCTACTGTTCTTCCTGCTCAATATATTTAATTTTAGTATATTTCAACTAGCTAAAATGCTTTTAAAATCTATTCTTGGGTAGTACAAGTAGAATAGAAAGAACGTTGGAAGTGGGACGTTTTAGTTTTATGTATGTGTATATACACCATGTATATGTATATATACATTATACATGTATATAAATACTATATATATGTGTGTGTACACACACACACACAATTTTTCCATTTTTTAGCCAGTGGTGATCTTGTAACTCAAGTTCACCACTGGCTAAAAAAAACGCAAAAAAAAAAAAATGCAACAATTATCCATTATTATGAAAAATAATACTTGAGATAATGTAAGTATTTTTATGTATGTATATAGCAGGAATTTTAACAAGTGCTTTACATGTATTATTTAATTAAATCCTCTTGCAAATCCAACAAGATAGAAATTGGTATTATATTACTTGACCAAAAAGTTCATTGATATGTCCTAGGTCAGAAACTGTTAAGTGGCTGAGCTGAGATTTGAACCTAAGTCTAGCAGACCACTGAACTGCAGTGTTTATCCTGATGCTTTGACAGTTTGGGAGGGAACAGAGGTAGGTGTGACTTTGTTGAAAGCCAGAGTAAATCATTACTGTTGGCAGCACCTTGATTTCACATGAAGTAATCCAATTTTAGTGGAAGTTTCACTAATGCACTTGTACCTACACTTATGTGTCTATGGATTGTAAAGCTTAGAAAATAAAGACATCCCTGGAAGCAGCCTCCAAGTTCAGCATTTGGCATTTGGAACTTCTGACTGACCTATGAGATGCTTCAAACCTCCCTGCCAAACAACTCCCTTTTGCCTGCACAGGCTCTGGAGAATAAATAGTTCAGCAAGTGTCTGCATTAAATTATCCTACACACTTTGTCACTCCCAATTGCCTAGATTTTAATGGGTTGCAGGAAAAGAAAATTCTATGTTTTTGGTAACATATTTTTAATTCTGGCTTAACAAGGCCTTTACTAGTATCTGACTCCAGTGTCTTTCAGACAATATGCTAGCAGGATCTAGCTCTCTATGCAAAGTTTGTTAAAATTGTCCATCTGTGAGAAATTTTCATTGCCCTCTTGGAGCCACAGGTGGCCTTGACTACCCCTGTGCTTGCTCATTTTCTTCCCTTGAATATTTATGATTCTCTTACCCATTGATTTTGAGAGAAGGGTATAGAATTGATTGGCAGCACTGGCAAATATCTGATGGGAGAATTTGGCCTCAGAATGAGAATGAGCCACTAATGACAGAACTGTGCCCAGTGTGACTAATGCATATGGAGTAAGGAAGCTCTAGGGCTCCCTTCATGCATACAATCCTCAGCCATGTGGATGTCAGCAGGCAGGGAGAAGTACTTTCCCCCACCATGAGGGAAGACTCAAGGATGTTTAGCATTCTTAGTATCAAGTTCAACATGCTCTGTCAATCCTTTAATTGCAAGATAGGGTGGCTCTATGGAATTCTCAGAAGTATCTATTCATTAGAGGCATTGTCAGCATTGGGAATGCTTGCAGTCTGGATTGGTAGTCTTAGGATGGTGGTAGTATGGACTGCTGTAATTATAGGGCTTTATTTTCCATGGGGAGTAAAGTGAGATCATTTCCACCACTGAAAACCCAGTTTGTTTGCACCTACGTCCCTTTCACCCTCTGCCTTTTTCCATAGGTTTTTTTCCCTAGGTTTTTGAAATGTAAAGAATAATTATTCTTGCTCATGCAAGTGTGAATGTGGTATCAACAATACAGGAAAAGTGAAGTTTAACCCAGTTATCAATAATTTGTTTCATAAAAGGACAAAACAAATAAATACACACACTAGTAAGGTAGATTAGATTTCCTACCCACAGCCCTACACTTAATTAAGGAATCACAATATTCATAGTTTTTCTACTTTCTAATCATTTTCACAGGATAAACACTTTATAAACATTTGTTGAATGAGTAAATAGAAACACACATGCATCCACACATCAAATTCTCTGTGACTACCAGGGGGTCAATTAAAGCTGGCAAAGTAAGCATTACTTCCTCTACATATGAGTGAGGAATGAAGCCCAGGCAAAGATGCTTAGGTGTGGCACATAAGACCACAGGGAAGGACAGAGCAGTGCTAGATTATCAGCTCATGATAGCACACAGTGAGTTGGAAGTGACGAATCCATCTACTTGAAAGGTTGAGACATTTTCAGCAGCATAGAAGTACAAACTTGGTGCTTGGGGGAAACTGTCCAATGCCAGAACTGCCATCTTTAAGAGCAGGGCTGAAAGAGATAAAAAACAGGCAGGAGAGGAACAGACATCAGATGAGCAGTAAGAAGGGGGATGCAAAATAACAGGAAGGGCAAGTTCCAGAGAAGAAATGATGAGACAAGACTGAAGAGGGCCCAAATGTAGGTGCTTGCCCTGTGGGGTTGGAGGAGGGACAGCTCCTGGTCTGTTCTGGTCCCAATTGAACAGATGGAAATGGGCAGCCAGGCATTCACATGCTGCCTTAACCGCTTCCCAGAACCATCAGCTCCACCAGCAGCCTTCACTCCATTAATTATTGCTCTTGAGACAGAGTTACCACTAATTTCTTTTGTGTACTTGCCAAAAAGTAGAGATTTCAGGATGTATGTGAATTCAGGAAGTAAAGATTTCACACAACAAAAGTGACAATGCCACTATTTGTAATATGAATGTTTTCCCTGGATAATGAAAGTTTTTTTAAGTTGGAATTTTGGACAATATTATCCTGTGTTACAGACAACTGGCTGAATGTTTCTTCCCAATTCATGGCTACTTGTTACCATTTTCTTGTATCTATCTCAGCCTTAATATGCTTTTTGGGACAAATAAAACATTTGGGAATGAGGCTAACTTACTTTATAAGCCTCCCACAATTTTTACTCTGCCATTTCAAAGCCATGACCTTAACATATACACTCTTTTGTGAGTTTGCTCTTCTTCTTTCCCTTCTTCTGACCATACCCATATGAGAGGTCATGTATCTGGTCCATAACAGGTATGGATATATGAAATAGTTTCTGGAGTCACTTCCAAGATGGCCAAATAGGAACAGCTCCAGTCTGTAGCTCCCAGCGAGATTGATGCAGAAGAAGGGTGATATCTACATTTCTAGCTCAGGTACCTGGTTCATCTCACTGGGACTGGTTGGACAGTGGGTGCAGCCCACAGAGGGCGAGCCAAAGCAGGATGGGGTATCACATCACCCAGGAAGTGCAAGGAGTCAGGGGATTTCCCTTTCCTAGCCAATGGCAGCTATGAGTGACTATACCTGGAGGAATGGTACACTAATGCCCAAATTTTTCCCATGGTTTTCCCACGGTCTTTGCAATTGGCAGACCAAGAGATTCCCTCTCGTGCCTGGCTTGGTGGGTCCCATGCCCAAGGAGCCCTGCTTGCTGCTAGTGCAGCAGTCTGAGATCAACCTGGGATGCTGGAGCTTGGTCAGGGGAGGGGCTTCCGCCATTGCTGAGGCTTGAGTTGGCAGTTCTATGCTCACAGTGTAAATAAAGTGGCAGGGAAGCTCCAACTGGGTGTAGCCTGCTGTAGCTCAGCAGGGCCTACTGCCTCTCTAGATTCCACCTCTGGGGGCAGGGCATATCTGAACAAAAGGCAGCAGACAGCTTCTGCAGACTTAAACATCCCTGCATGACAGCTCTAAAGAGAGCAGTGGTTCTTCCAACATTGGTGCTCTAAGAGAGCACCAATAATGGACAGACTGCCCCCTCAAGTGGGTCCCTGACCACTGTTGTAGCCTGACTGGGAGACACCTCCCAGTAGGGGCCAACAGACATCTCATACAGATGGGTGCCCTTCTGGAACAAAGCTTCCAGAGGAAGGATCAGGCAGCAATCTTTACTATTCTGCAGTCTCCCTGGGTGATACCCAGGAAAAGAGGGTCTGTAGTGGACCTACAGCAAACTCCAATAGACCTGCAGGTGAGGGGCCTGTTTGTTAGAATGAAAACTAATAAACAGAAAGGAATAGCATTGACATCAACAAAAAGGACATCCACACCAAAAACCCATCCGTAAGTCACGAACATCAAAGACCAAAGGTAGATAAAACCACAAAGATGAGGAGAAACCAGAGCAGAAAGGCTAAAAAATACAAAAACCAGTACACCTCTTCTCCTCCAAAGAAACACAACTCCTCACCAGGAAGGTAACAAAACTGGACAGAGAATGAGTTTGATGAGTTGACAGATGTGTAGGCTTCAGAAGGTCAGTAATAACAAACTTCTCCAAGCTAAAGGAGCATGCTCTAATCTTTTGCAAGGAAGCTAAAAACCTTGAAAAAAGGTTGGACAAATGGCTAACTAGAATAACCAGTGTAGAGAACTGAAATAACCTGATGGAGCTGAAAACCACAGTACGAGAACTGCGTGAAGCATGCACAAACTTCAGTAGCTGATTCAATCAAGCAGAAGGAAGGATATCAGTGAAGATCAAATTAATGAAATAAATCAAGAAGACAAGATTAGAGAAAAAAGTGAAAAGAAACGAACAAAGCCTCCAAGAAATATAAGACTATGTGAAAAGACCAAATCTACATTTGATTGGTGTACCTGAAAGTGATGGGGAGAATGGAACCAAGTTAGAAAACACTCTTCAGGATATTATCCAGGAGAACTTCCCCAACCTAGCAAAGCAGGCCAACATTCAAACTCAGGAAATACAGAGAACACCACAAATACACTCCTTGAGAAGAGCAACCCCAAGACACATAATTGTCAGATTCACCAAGGTTGAAATGAAGGAAAAAATGTTAAGGGCAGCCAGAGAGAAAGGTCGGGTTACCCACAAAGGGAAGCCCATCAGACTAACAGCAGATTCTCGGCAGAAACTCTACAAGCCAGAAGAGAGTGGGGGNAAAAAAAAAAAAAAAAAAAAAAAAAGCAGGGGTTACAATCCCGGTCTCTGATAAAACAGACTTTAAGCCAACAAAGAAAAAAAGAGACAAATAAGGCCATTACATAATGGTAAAGGCATTAATTCAACAAGAAGAGCTAACTATTCTAGATATACATGCAGCTGATTCGGGAGCACCCAGATTCATAAAGCAAGTCCTTAGAGACCTACAAGGAGACTTAGACTCCCACACAATAATAAAGGGAGACTTTAACATACCACTGTCAACATTAGACAGATCAATGAAACAGAAATTTAACAAGACTATCCAGGACTTAAATTCAGCTCTGGACCAAGCAGACCTAATAGACATCTACAGAACTCTCCACCCCAAATCAACAGAATATACATTCTTCTCAGGACCTCATTGCACTTATTGTAAAATTGACCACATAATTGGAAGTAAAACACTCTTCGGCAAATGTAAAAGAACAGAAATGACAACAAACTGTCACTCAGATGACAGTGCAATCAAATTACAACTGAGGTCTAAGAAACTCACTCAAAACCGCACAACTACATGGAAACTGAACTACCTGCTCCTGAATGACTACTGGGTAAATAAAGAAACGAAAGCAGAAATAAAGATGTTCTTTTAAACCAATGAGAACAAAGACACAATGTACCAGAATCTCTGGAACACATTTAAAGCAATGTGTACAGGGAAATTTGTAGCACTAAATGCCCATAAGAGAAAG
The DNA here is from genome assembly GCF_001698545.2 of Rhinopithecus bieti. NCBI lineage: Eukaryota > Metazoa > Chordata > Mammalia > Primates > Cercopithecidae > Rhinopithecus > Rhinopithecus bieti. The sequence goes on along the minus strand of NW_016818934.1, from coordinate 621,979 downwards.
CAAGAAAGATCTAAAAATCAACACCCTAACATCACAATTAAAAGAACTAGAGAAGCAAGAGTGAACAAATTCAAAAACTGGCAGAAGACAAAAAATAACTAAGATCAGAGCAGATCTGAAGGAGATACAGACACAAAAAAAACCCTTCAAAAAAATCAATGAATCCAGGAGCTGATTTTTTGAAAAGAGCAACAAAATAGACCACTAGCAAGATTAATAAAGAAGAAAAGAGAGAAGAATCAAATAGACATAATAAAAAATGATAAAGGGCATATTACCACTGATACCACAGAAATACCAACTACCATCAGAGAGTACTATAAGCACCTCTACGCAAATAAACTAGAAAATCTAGAAGAAATGGATACAATCCTGGACACATACACCCTCCAAAGACTAAACCAGGAAGAAATTGAATCTCTGAAGTGACCAATAACAGGTTCTGAAATTGATGCAATGATAGCCTACAAACCAAAAAAAGTCCAGGACCAGACAGATTCACAGCCAAATTCTACCACAGGTACAAAGAGGAGCTAGTAACATTCCTTCTGAAACTATTCCACTCAATAGAAAAAGAGAGTCTCCTCCCTGACTCATTTTATGAGGCCACAAAGGCCGGCAGAGACACAACAAAAATGGGAATTTTAGGCCAACAGCCCCAATGAACATCGATACAAAAAATCCTCAATAAAATACTGGCAAACCTAATGCAGCAGCATGTTAAAAAGCTTATCCACCATGATCACTTCAACTTCAACCCTGGGATGCAAGGCTGTTTCAACATATACAAATCAGTAAATGTAATCCATCACATAAACAGAACCAACGACAAAAACCACATGATTATCTCAATAGATGCAGAAAAGGCCTTTGAAAAAATTCAACAGCCCTTCATGCTAAAAACTCTCAATAAACTAGGTATTGATGGAGTGTATCTCAAAATAATAAGAGCTATTTATGACAAACTCACTGCCAATATCATACTGAAGGAGCAAAAACTGGAAGCATTCCCTTTGAAAAGCGGCACAAGACAAGGATGCCCTCTCTCACCACTTCTATTCAACACAGTATTGGAAGTTGTTGGCAGGGGAATTATGCAAGAGAAAGAAGGAAAGGATATTCAATTAGGAGAAGAGGAAGTCAAATTGTCCCTGTTTGCAGATGACATGATTGTATATTTAGAAAACCCCATCACCTCAGCACAAAATCTCCTAATGCTGATAAGCAACTTCAGTCTCAGGATACAAAATCAATGTGCAAAAATCACAAGCATTCCTATACACCAAGAACAGACAAACAGAGAGGCAAATCATGAGGACTCCCCTTCACAATTACTACAGAGAGAATAAAATACCAAGGAATGCAATTTACAAGATATGTGAAGGACCTCTTCAAGGAGAACTACAAACCACTGCTCAACAAAATAAGAGAAGACACACACAAATGGAAGAATATTCCATGCTCATGGATAGGAATAATTAATATCATGAAAATGTCCATAATGCCCAAGGTGATTTATAGATTCAATGCTATCCCCATCAAGCTACCACTGAATTTCTTCACAGCATTGGAAAAACCTACTTTAAGTTTCTTATGGAACCAAAAAAGAGCCCACATAGCCAAAACAATCCTAAGCAAAAAGAACAAAGCTGGAGGCATCATGCTACCTGACTTCAAACTATACTACAAGGCTACAGTAACCAAAACAGCATGGTACTGGTACCAAAACAGAGATATAGACCAATGGAACAGAACACAGGCCTCAGAAATAACACCACACATCTACAACCATCTGATCTATGGCAAACCTGACAAAAACAAGAAATGGGTAAATGATTTCCTATTTAATAAATGGTGCTGGGAAAACTGGCTAGCCATAGGTAGAAAGCTGACACTGGATCCCTTCCTTACACATTATACAAAAATTAATTCAAGATGGATTAGAGACTTAAATGTAAGACCTAAAATCACAAAAACCCTACAAGAAAATGTAGGCAATACCATTCAGGACATAGGCATGGGCAAACACTTCATGACTAGAACACCAAAAGCAACGGCAACAAAAGCCAAAATAGACAAATGGCATCTAATTAAAATAAAGAGCTGCACAGCAAAAGAAACTATCATCAGAGTGAACAGGCAACCTACAGAATGGGAGAAAAGTTTTGCAGTCTATCCATCGGAGAAAGTGTTAATATCCGGAATCTACAAAGAACTTAAAGAAATTTGCAAGAAAAAAACAACCCCATCAAAAAGTAGGCCAAGGATATGAACAGATACTTCTCAAAAGAAGACATTTCTGCAGCCAACAGGCATACGAAAAAATGCTCATCATCACTGGTCATCAGAGAAATGCAAATCAAAACCACAATGAGATACCATCTCATGCCCGTTAGAATGGCAATCATTAAAAAGTGTTGAAACAGCAGATGCTGGAGAGGATATGGAGAAATAGGAATGCTTTTACACTGTTGGAGGGAGTGTAAATTAGTTCAACCATTGTGGGAGACAGTGTGGCAATTCCTCAAGCATCTAGAACTAGAAATACCATTTGACCCAGCAATCCCATTACTGGGTATATACCCAATGGATTATAAGTCATACTACTATAAAGGCAAACATATGTTTATTGCAGCACTATTCACAATAGCAAGATATGTTTGTTGCAGCACTATTCACAATAGCAAGGTCTTGGAACCATCTCCAATAATAGACTGGTTAAAGAATATATGGCACATATGCACCATGGAATACCATGCAGCCATAGAAAAGGATGAGTTCATGTCCTTTGTAGGGACGTGGATGAAGCTGGAAACCATAATTCTCAGCAAAATATCACAAGGACAGAAAACTAAACACCACATATTCTCACTCATAAGTGGGAATTGAACAGTGAGAACACATGGACACAGGGCAGGGAGTATCACTCACTGGGGCCTGTTGGGGGCTGGGGGGCTGGGCAAGGGATAGTGTTAGGAGAAATATCTAATGTCAATGATGAGTTGATGAGTGCGGCAAACCAACATGGCACGCGTATACCTATGTAACAAACCTGCACGTTGTGCACATGGACCCTAGAACTCAAAGTATAATAAAAATAAAAATAAAAGGAAATAGTTTCTAATCATCAACCTCCCTGGAACCATAACTCCTGCTCCTGTGGCATACGTGCTAGAGACATGTGACTCTTTCTTCTGCCTTAGGGACACCTCTCTCACATTGTGCTATGTGGTTAGGGACATGCTAGAGTATATAATGCATTCAACATTTCTGATAGGAGTAGCATTGATAACTGAAAAACACAAGACCAAATGTCCAAAGGTGTCGTTAGAAAATATTACCCAGAAAAAGAATCTAAGTTTCCAAGTTCATAGAACAGGATGCCCAAACAAAACCAAATTAGCATGATTTTCCTGCCTACTGCTAACTATACTTTTCTTGTAAATAGAATTAATGCACAAGATCAAGTCCTGAACATAGTTTTGCAGTAGGCAAAATTGATCCTTTCATCTTAACCCACTAAACTGGGAAAGTATATTTGCTTTTTTTTAATGTTCATATCATAGACTTCTATTTTCAGAGTCTGTGCCAAATGCTAATTAGGACAGAACAGAGTCAAGCATGGCTGGGCAGGCAGATCTCAGTCTCCTATTTAAGAAGAATGTCTGTTGAGGGAAGAGCCAACTGCAGTGCAATGTTGGAGTTAGGTTTCAACAACTAGCATTGATCCTGATTACCCTGGGGATAATACCTTGCCTTTATTTGCTACCTGTTCTTCTGGAAAGGCCACCTTGGTACATTTCGGACAACTTCTTGACAGGTTTATTTGACATTGACTCCAGAAGCATGATATAATCTGAAGAGGAGGGTTTATTTATTTATTTGTTTGTTTATTTATTTGAGACAGAGTCTTGCTCTGTCACCCAGGCTAGAGTGCAATGGCACGATCTCAGCTCACTACAACCTCTGCCTCCCAGGTTCAAGTGATTCTCCTGCCTCAGCCTCCCGAGTAGCTGGGACTACAGGCACCTGTCACCACGCCCAGCTAATTTTTGCATTTTTAGTAAAGACAGGGTTTCACCATGTTGGCCAGGTTGGTCTCGAACTCCTGACCTTGTTATCCACTCACCTCAGCCACCCAAAGTGCCGGGATTAAAGGTGTGAGCCACCACGCCTGGCCAGGTCTTGAAATTTTGATCTCCAGATTTGAGTTTTAGTTCTGATGCTTACTATTTGCATTGTGCAAGAAAATTCACTGTAAGTCTCTATTTATTCATCTTTAACCTGAGGACAATAACATACTTGTTAAACAGTTGTAGATATTACCATTTTCCTACTATATGAACTCAAAAGAAGCAGGCTATTTTCTATGCAGTGGGAGCAAACCATCTTTAGCAGTAGGGGCTGGCCCCTGAGTAACTATGAGAAGGAGTAAAAGGAACTTAAAAACTGAAAAGTACTGCTATCAAGGTTGATCAAAAGCCTCTGTCATTGTGAGATGAATGTGTGAGTTTCATTTTATGGAATCCAAACATTTATCGAGCTGCTTATAGCTGCTTTTGTATTTTACAAATTATTTCTTAGTATTTAGGAATAATCTAAATAGTTTAGAGGCAGATTTCTGATTAATTAAATGAGGTAATAACTATTTCCATGTGATAATTTTCATCTATTTGTGGACAGCACCTGCTATAATAAAATTTATTTACAAGTTCTTCTGGTCTCATTCTCTGAGGAGTAGACTTGGGCAATTCTCTTTTGGAGGGTATGCAATCTACTTTACACAGGTGGGTTTTTGTAGTCCCATTTTACAGATTAAGGGATTTATTTTATTTTATTTTTTGAGGCAGAGTTTGCTCTGTCACCCAGGTTGGAGTTCTTGTTATCATAGCTTACTGTAGACCTCCTAGGCTCAGGTCCTCCCACCTCAGCATCCCGAGTAGCTGGGACTACAGGCATGCACCAAAAAGCAGATAATTTTGCATTTTTTAAAATAAAGATGAGGTTTCACAATGTTGCTCAGACTGGTCTTAAACTCTTGGGCTCAATCAATCCACTTGCCTCAACCTCCCAAAATGCTAGGATTATGGATGTGAGCTACCACACTGGCTTTTTTTTTTTTTTTTTTAAGGCAAAATATACAAAGAAAATTGTATATATTTAAAGTGTAGAATGTGATGTTTTGATATACATATACATTGTGAAATGATTACCACAATCAAGTGAATTAACACATCTGCCACCTCATGTTACCCTTTATTTTTATTTTGATAAGAATGCTTTAAGATCTAATCCTTTAGCAAATTTCTAGTATACAATAATATATAATACAGTATTTTAACTATAGTCACCATGTTATACACTTTTGTCAGATGTACTTCCTAATGCAGTCTTCCTCATATCTGAATAGTGTTTTCCTTTGCTCTAGTTTACTGTGGCCCTGGCTGTCTGTCCTAATCTAAAGAACACAGAGCGAGTCTAATGGTGGTCGGGAAGAGTGAATACCCAACACCTAAAGTCCAACATGGAGTTGAATGCAGTCTTGGTGTTATTGTTTTTGTATTAACATTTCGTTATTATTAGCTGCCCCACTATGACCACATAGTACCCTCCAGGCAGAGTGCTAAGCGTGTCAATATCCTTATAAGTACCCTGAGTTCGATGTTGCCTTAACTCTAAGGTAATAATCCCGAAGCTCAGAGGGGAAAAGGGGATAATATGCTTGAGGTCACAGAGATCAATGACAAAGCTTGAATCTGAACCATAACCTCAAAATCCATGTTAAACTCTAGTGTAAGGTCAGAAATTATTGAGACATTTCTAAACTTAAAATGCAGTGAAGTTCTTAATGTCTCCAACTTTGATGTTTCCCATTTTGTCTTCTCAGTCTTATTCAGCACCCTCATTTTTCTAAGTTCTAGAAAGAGCATAGGTTGTATGAAGGAGAGTAGTGGAATGAAGAGAAAAAAAGAATGATATGCAACATAGAAGCAGCAAACAAACCTCAAAAACTGGGGGAAATATGTTTGACAGCCTCCAATGACCCCATCTATGTCACTCTTTCCTCTGTGGGTTTCTTTGTTTTTCCTGAACCACATTCTGTGTCCTTCTGTTATTGAAGAATTTTAACCTCAATTTTCATAAACTAACTACCCATCATGAGTTTAACTAATAATAGCTTAAAAGATTTTCTCTCCCCTAAGGACATTTTCATTTTAATAGAAGACAGTGTGCAGACTAAAAATACTCTGGGATCAAAAGCAATGAATATTTTATGGTGGGTTTCTGGCACCAAGATGATTTGTGAAGAGGATGTCTCTGGACGGATGGCCAGGATACACAACACTTTTTCTTAGTATGTTCTTACTCACTTGGTTTGAATCCTAGACCATAAGCAAAGGAATAAGATTTGAAAAGAAAGAAAAAGAAGAAGAAGAAAGGATGGAAAGGAAAAACGGGGTCTGACTAGCTTTAAATTCAGTGGTCTGGCTTCCTTTCCTGAAGGTTTTCCAATGTCCACAGCTAAGCCACTTTAACTCCATTGGCAAGCTGAGCTCTGCACAAAGATCTAGAACCGATCATATTCTTAACCATTCCTGGAATCCTGGGCTGAGCTGGAGCTCTGCATTTCAGCATCACAGCTAATGCGCTCCTAGTCTTTCTGCCTGGACCCTCAGCCTATTACCTGTACGTGTACATTTTATATATTTGGGAATCAGGCCAATTTGGATCCCACTGGCACCACTCACCAGTTGAGTGGACTTGAATAAGTTACTTATTTTTTTTAGCCTCAACTTTTAGATCACTCTAATATGTACAATAATCTATGTATTGTAGAGCTATTGATAGAATCAAGCACAATTCTGATAGTAACAGCACTCACCCTGTATCCTAAGTGTGATATTAACAATTTCATTAGCATCAGCTCCTCTAGAGAAGAAAATCCTTAGGTACAAATAGATTGAAAAGTTCTCTCCAGGTCATACAGCTCAGAGTGGGCTTTGCTGTCATATACCTAGGTCTGTATGACTCCAGAGCTTATGCTCTTAGCCCAGAGCCTGGCATATAGTATAGACTTGATAAATGATAACTATTCTTCTCTACTCCCGACACAGCCTGTCCCTTTCATCAGTGCTGCCTATCTGGACCCATCCTGGGCTTATATAAATGTGTTGTCCATGGTGGCACTCTCTGCTGCTTATCATCTGCCATTTAAGACCTCTGCCTACTGATGTCATTCACTAGGAATTCTTGATGTGCCACCTGTCTGTTCAGGCTTCCTCATGCCATTAATTGTTCGGGACCTCTGTGACCCATCTTGGAGCTAGATGATCATGCCATCAAATACACCTCATATTAAGCAGAGAACAGCTTGCATTCACCCAGCAGCTCCTTTGCCACCTTCACCTACAGACAAAGAGCTGTGCTCTGTCTAGAGCACAGAGCTGAGAATTGAAGGTGTACAAATAATTCAGAGCATGGTCTACTACCTCCAAGTTAACAGTCTAGTCCAGTAAGAGAAAACAAGAAAGCTCTCATTGAAAACTCAAATGACCACACAATACACCACAGAGGAGGTAGAAAATTATTTTGATCTTTAGGACTAAATAAATCTTAGGCAAATATAAAAGATGTCATTAATGTAATACAACTTACATCTCCCCCTGGTTTGGGTGGTAAAGTTTAGCAACCACCTGAGAAGAACGTTATTGCCTAGCAATAAATGCTTTTCTCCTCAAATAATTCCTTTTGCTGGGAAAGAAAATGAGTAAGACTCCCAAAGCCATGCTTGAAGATGAGTACATAGACTTGGAAACAGTATGTTTACAAAAGTTCCAAGAAATTTTCACAGAAATGAATCTATTTTCTTTGAAATGTAATACAATCAACTTCAAAAAATGTATACAATTATATTTTGGGCTCTGAAAATACTCTGGTGTAATTAAATAAAGTGAACGAAACTGGTGTTTAGACAAACAATACCTTTTAATAAAAGCTTTTAAAGTGAAATTAAGCCAATGCACTGTTTCTTTGGACAAACATGTATTAAGGGAAGCCAACATGTATTTGCCATTGCAGACACTGATACTGGAGCAGATACAGTTATAATCAAAGCCAGAGCTCTTGATTTATTTTTCATCCCAACCCATGCATCCTAATTAAAGCCATATGAATGAACTTCAGCTATTAATTTTACATAACCTGATATACATGCAATGCTGAATAAACCTAGGATCCTTTAACCAAATTAGAGAAGTTAACTGTAACGGATATATTTGTTGGCTGGGGCCTAACATATAATTTACTTAAACCAATATTAAAATGGAAACCAATGTATCTGTATTTCAACCACATACATTTTCCCAGCATATGTGATTGTTATATAAATAGATACATATTCCTCTAGACCACTTCATATTCATGAAACCAAAGAATTAACTGCATTCAGCAGATGTGACAGAATAATCACCCTGCCTCCCATTTCCTCCTTTAACCTATTTAAACCTAAACTTAAAAAAAATAATTTTTGTGAAACAGGTCAGCTAGGGAAAAAGAAAAGAGTATATTACAAGGCACAATTAATGAGGGGAAAATTGCTATCTGTTGGGAGGAATGTGGGCTGGGATTTAGGGGTTACAGATCCTGTTCCAATTTCGCAACTTTGTGTGTTCTTGGATAAATCACTTATCTGTGCCTCATTTTTCTCACTTATAAAAATGGAGATAACTCTCAAATCAAACAGGGTTGTTGTAAGAATGAAAAGGAGATAAATATGTAAACTTACTTTGAAGTAGTCTTTTAATCATTACACAGATAATAGTTATTGTTGTTATTAATAATTCTTATGTCATCAGGTTCAATAAATGGTTGTCAGTGGCCAAATGAAGTAATAATAGAAGCAGTCAAACCAAATTCTATTGTATGTTTCCTCTTTTTCTGTGAGTTGCAGGCTAAAACAATATTCTGAACAGCCAGCTGAGTACACCAATATTTATTCTGTATATTAAGCCTCGTTACCTGTTTTCTTGGCCTTTTCAACAGGTAAGAGTTTAACAGCCAAGACGGAAGAACAGCTGATGCTGTTATCTAGAATCAGTCACCCTTTATCAGTTCCAAATGGGGGAAAAATGTAGTAGGGGTTTTTTTTTTCTTTGAGCAAGTAAGAAAATAAAGAGCATATAGCTCAGTTAAGTCCTAAATAAATGCTGTTCAAGAGAGAGAATGAGAAATGCCTCATCATTTTTGGACAATGTCTGATAATAAAAGAAATCAATGTTGATCCTGGATGTACAGAACAAGATTGGAAAAATCTAATAGGAGTTTAATAAAATAGCTGGTTCCTCATAGGTGATCGGCACCCGCAGACTTCAACGTGATTTTGCTACAGGAACTTTTCACCTCTGCATTTCAATGACTTTATTAGTTGAAAAAAGAGAACAGTCATTCAAGGCAACCTACGAGACTCTAAGGCTTGACAGTCCTTTCTGTATTGCTCTTTTGCTTTCAGGGCCTTTCTGGGCCTCTCTCTCTGAGATGAGATAACTTCCCTGCTCTGGGCATCCTTCTCTTTGTTTCATCCAGTAGCTTTCAAACTTATGTTTTTCACGACTAATTACATTAGAAAACATTTTACCTTGTCACTTGGTATATACACCCATATGTGCACTTCTATGTAATCAAAAAAAAGATTTCTAAAAAAAAAAAATCCCTTATCCTAACTACATTATACCTCAGGAATTTTTTTACTTTATTCGATTCCTTTGTGTAATAGTTCATTAAATATTGTTGGTTGATACACAATTGATGTTCTAATTCATTAGCAAGTAAACATTCACAGTTTCAAGAACACTGATCTAGACAAGAGTTTCTCTTCAAAGCATCTCTCAAGTCTGCTGAAGAATCAGAGGTATATGTAATCACATGAGCATGTCGACTGATAAGAATTTTTTTGCTGCACTCAGGGATATTTGTTTTCAATTGTGTATTCTAAGGCTGTTAAAAAAATTACTTTTTTTAGGGCCAGATTTAATCAGGTTTGAATTCTAATTATGTATGGAATGATTCATACAATTACTGAGTTTCAGTTTTTTCATTTGCAAAGAAAAAAATATACTTACCTCATTGGGTTATTGTGAGTTACTGTGATATGTTTGTGAAGGTAATACATTATGGGTGTTCAACATATATTGGTTTAATCCCATGTATCTACCCCCTTTCATTTTCTTTTTGCTTCTTCTCCCCTTCTTTAGAAAGCAGTTTTATAGTAACCTAAAGGACTGAATCTGAAATGATTAGAATGAAGGGTAGAATGCATACAGTGTAGGCGGTTATTTGCCAAGAAGTAAATTCAACTCTTCACGAAGGAGATTGTCAGATACCAAGAAACAAAAATATTCTCAACCACTGACCCAAGAAAAATCTTACTAGCAAATCTGGCAGAGAAAAGAACAAATGATATGTGTGGCTTTGGACAGCTACAATGCTAAGAAGTTATAGGATCTCCTGTTTGCTTTATATTTTATACTTGGTAGTCTTTCTAGCCTAGTGGGACCTCAAATTGGGGGTATGTCTAGAGAGCAATTATCTTTAAACCATACTAAGCCAAGCAGCATGATTCCCAAAGACTTTTATCATGGGTAAGCTCTAGAAAAACATGAGATAATTGTTTTCCTACAACCCTTTCTTTATCTCTCTCTGCCTTTGTTCCTTCCAAGACTTGAGTCTCTTCTTGCTGCCTGGAAGTTTTACTCAGACTTTTTTCAGTTTTTATGTTACTGCCTAAATTCATCTATCCCTCATCTCACTATCCAAAATAACAATTTGCTTAAGATTCTCTTTCAGAATGAAAAGCGATTAGGTAAGTCAGTTTACTCAAACTTGCAAATTTGAAAGTGATTAGAACCAGTTTCGTAGTTTGTCCCATCTTGATTCTGAAAAGAATGAAAACCAAATTTAATTGTTCTCAGGGTTTTGCCTGCTCCTGAACCACCTACGGAGTCTCTAATTCTGGACTTTACATCTGGTAATTATGATTCAGTAGATCTGCAAAGAGATTATAATTTTCTTTTACATATTTTTTATATCTTCCAGGTTATTTTAATTTTGCTTGTGATCAATAAATCAAAATTTCTGCCTTACTCAAAGAGATGATTCACAAATGAAAGAGTAGTTGGAGAAATCTTGTTTTTTATGAGTTTTCTTTCTTAAAATTGCCTTGGAAAAGGAATTGCTCACAAAATTTATACCTAAACTCCACCTTATCTTTGGGTTTTCATTGTGGATTAGAACATGAGGTTTTCATATTTTATGAGTTTTAACTGTCTCTGGGGCCCAAAAGAGGGTCTCTGGGAGGTACCTGTGCTATGGGAGACTGTGTTGTAATAGGCATGGTTCCACTGTGAGCTTCTCACAGAGGCTTGTGGACAGGCATGAACCTTAAATTAGATTCTCCAGTAACTGTAACAACATCAACAATAATAATAATTAAAGAAATTTTGAACAAATATCATCCTTGAATAACATCTAGTCCAATGCATTGATTTTTCTAAATAAGAAGACAAAAACCTGGAGAAGAAAAATTGGGTATAAAGTCATACAATACAATTTCATAATTCTCATTTGTTTATGATAAACCAGGTAGAACGGGTATGCAATATGATGTTTGTCTACAGGCATAAAAACCAACTCAGATAATGTATTTGACATATTTGCGATAACACCTCTAGTCAATGGCAGAGTTAGGAATTAAATCAGATCACCTGGTGCTAATTCAGGACCCTTAACAACACTGTACTCTCCACATCAGGGTGAAGAATGAATTTTCTCTTCCCCAAGAAGTTTTCTTTTTTCTTTTCCCCAAGAAGTTTTGGGAAAAGGCAAAAATTGATGTATCAAATATCTATTGCTTAGTGGCTTTCAACAACATTAATTTAGTTTATCATTTTGTAGGTCAGCAATTTGGATTGGGCTCAGTTGGTCTGTTTTTCAATCATGACTTGGCTCACTCATGTTGTGATCAGCTGCTGGTCATCGAGTGGCTCTGCTTCTGGGGATTGGCTGACTCTCAGCCCAGTGGAAACTGGTAGAACATGTGTCTCTCTCTTCATCAAACAGATTGGTTCAGGACTGTTTACATGGAAACTCGACACAGTCCTTAGCAAGAGAGTAGAAGCCGCAATGCCTTTTGAGACTGATGCTCAGAGCTGCCACATTCCTTTTGCCACATAAAATTCACAAGATAAGACTAGGTTCAAAGGATAGAGAAATAGATTCCACTTCTTGGTTGAAGGAGCTGCAAGTTATTTTGTAAAAGAGTACAGAAGGGGGAGAATTGGAGCCATCTGTGCAATCTACCAATTTGATTTAGAAACCGTGTGTAAATGTATATATACACACACACATACGTGTGCCTATATGTATACATAAACATTTAAATATTTTAGAAAATTTACTGTGCTTTATATATTTTCATTTATGCTTTTCTCTATTTTCCTAATTTTCTACATTGGGAAAAAAACAATGCATTTTAAAAAATATTTAGGCAGAAGCTTTGTGGACAATTTAAATAATGAGGATCAAGCAAACTCTGGAGTGTGGCTGGATAATCTTTCCAGTTATGAGGACACAAATGATCCTTCTCCATATTTTTATGGCTAAATGACTCTAAATAGACTTTCATATACCGAAGAGTATTAAAGTTGTGTGAATATTCTCGTGAGGTTTGTAAAATCCTTGACTACATTACATATTGTGTAGGTGGGTGAAAACTGGTGGATTTGTACCATCTCTCATCATTATTTTAATCTCTTAGATGCTCAAATGAGGTTCTAATCCAAGCTTGTTCAACCCACGGCCCAGGGTGGCTTTGAATGTGGCCCAACACAAATTTGTAAACTCTCTTCAAACATTATGAGGTTTTTTTTTTTTTGTTACTTAAAATCTCATCAACTATCGTTAGTGTATTTTATGTGTGGCCCAAGACAATTCTTCTTTTTTCCAGTATGGCCCAGGGAAGGCAAAATTTTGGACACTTCTGCCTAATCTATCTCAAAGCACTTTAAGATGCTCAAAGGAGGCTCTACAATACAAAGACTTAGGCTTAATTGATAGCTTTGCCACTCCTAAGTTGCATGACTTATTTAAGTTACTTCAAAGATGTTAGCGTTGGTTTTTTTATCTGTAAAATGAAGGTAAACTCTGTTTTATCAGGTTGTTGTAGGATTACAGGAGATTGTATATCAAATGATCTTACAACTTACATTCAAGGGAATAAAATATAAAGTGCCAACTTCACCTGAAGTTATTTCATCTGTACCAGAGTGCTGTTTTTAAAATAGATCTTTAATTAAGGTCATGATAGAATTAGAGATGTGCAGTGGCCCCTTTCAGCACTTTTATTTTTGTACATTTTGCTTTATGGCAAATTCTATTTGTTCACTTCCTAAAGATGGATGTTTTAATTTTTTTCAAGCTCATATTTAAATGTAATATCTCAACCAAAAGTCTCCCACCTTGTACCTCTAACCAAAATCTACACAAATTAAGTTGTGTTCTCTAAGGTAGGACTCCACAACATTGCTTTGTGCAGAGTTTATTTCCATTCTAGTCACATAGGGAAGAATAGATGCACTGGCTCAGGTAGAGATGAGTCCCAGCAAGTTCCTTAGACCAGAGTTGCTGTTAAGTTTCTCCTCTTTCTAAAAGTCAGATTTCATAAACATTCTTTGTGAACATAATTAAGTGCACAAGACATATAGAGTTTCTCCAGATTAGGACTCAGGGAACAAAACTTTATCATGCTGGCTTCTGCCCCATACAGAAGGGTCTCAGGAGGAAGAGGAATCTAGTCTAGGTGGATCTTTTGCATTGGTTTACATATTTCTCAGAGTGAATTTGGTGATTTTATAGATAAAAGGTAGGCATGAGAGTAAATTGATTAACACTAAGAGCCCAGTCACATCCCAGGTTTTTCTTTTAATAATGTTTCACCATCCACATTTTCAATGATTTTCTCCATTCTTAATTTTCAGTTGAGCACACCAGGACAGTGTCCACTCCTATGGCTCTCAATTAGACTATACTTTCATTGATAGATGACAGCCCACTTCTCTTCTTTTTTTGTTCATTCCTGCCCTCGTTTTTTTATTTATGAATATTTACTAAGTACCTTTAAGTGCCAGGCACCGGATTAGGTGAAGGAACCACATTAGCAAATGATAGACACAGTAACTACATTATGGGGTTTAGAGTGTGGGAGTTGTTGGCAAATATTAGATAATGACTCAGATGAATGTAAAATTAAAAACTGTGATAAGAGAGGTAAAGGAAAGATATACGTACTTCCAAGAAAATACTAGAAGACACAATCTAGATGGGAAGTGGAGTCAGTAATATTCCTGATTGCTATTAGGAAATGGCTTGCAGGAAGACAGAATGAATTCAGAGACCAGTATCATGTCAGTCTAAGCAAGTAGTAAATTGATGATGATAGGTTAGACTTGAGGGATGGCTTTGAAGTCACAGGGAACCAGATGAACTGAAAATGTACTGTAAATATGAAGTAGATCATGATTTTTTTGAAATATTGAAGTCCTAAGATAATTTTCCTTCGAGTCTTCTCTCTACCCATGACCTACAGTTTCAAACATTTTTCTAGCATTCCGCTTATCCCACTCTTATTAGTCATATAAGAAAACTATCACCTACCATGGTCTGTCTCCTTTCTCATCCCCAGGTGCCCTGAACAGGAAGTTCCAAGATTCTCCACTGAAGTGACTAATCTCTTAGCATTATACAGCCCACATGGAATTTTTAAAGTAGCAGTGAGGCACCAAAACGATTCAATATTCAAAACAGCAAATGTCTTTTTAAAGTTATATATAATTTTTTCTATATCTGTGAATGCTTAAAACATGACTCCTAAGCTCTAAAACTTCACTCCTGTTAATAGTAAAATGAGATTACATTTAAAATGTTCGACCTTCCCACCATCCTCCAGGGTTAAATATGTATTTAAGAATTAGCTTTGAAAAATTAATTCCTTCTTGTATATGGATTTTGTTTTCTTTTGGTCCTGGTTTTAAAAAGACAGGAAAGGGGTTTTCATACAATGTTTTTATCACTAATAATAAATAGCTGCAGAAACACCACATCCATTTCCCTATGGCTTCCTTACCATACCAGTCCACCTTCCCGGTGAGACTAGCAAAATCTTGAACACATAATCTCACATCAACACACACATGTGCTCACACACTCATTTTTCTAAACAGCCACAAGTTGAAAATATTAGAAAAAGCATATTTCTAGTTTGATAATCTGCCAGAGATTTTCCTGGCAGATTTGATAATCTGCCAGAAGATATCTCGATGGGATAATTTCTCTAGGATATGAATCAAAAGAGACTTTCAGCTCTGTTGGAGGTGAGATGATGTACTGAAGGCTACATTCAGCTCTGATTTATAATGTTTGTGCTTTTTTTCTCTAACATGGTATCCTCCATTTTCCTTTCCATTGCCTGTGTGACATCTACACCTCCTTTAAGAGCCAACTTACCTCAACACTTAGAGATTTTTCCCAATATTTGTATATTGTCAGATAATACTTGATAATTTTTATGTGCTTGAGTTTTCTCTTCTTAACCAAAAATAATATTCTTAAAGCTAAAATATCTACAGTATTCCCCATGTTCATATCCAGTACTACATTCAGCTATTGTAGGTAGTCTAAATTATTCTCATTGATTGGCAGCTCATATCAGAATGAGTGGTCTATTGAATCAAAGATAACGAAATAATATTCAAATTAAAATAAATTTGTTGGGTACTTTCATATCCTAATACAAAATACAAATTCTTCATAAAGCATAGGCTATTAGTTATATATTGCTGCCTTAGCAAGTTATCATAAAAATTTAGAAGCTTAAAATAACACAGATGTATTACCTCACAGTTCTGTAGGTCAGAAATCTGGGTTGGTTGAGTTGAGTTCTCTGTGACAGGCTTCACAAGGCTAAAATAAACGTTGTGACTGTTTGGGATCTCTTTAGGAGACGCTGGAAAAACCCACTTTTAAGCTGATTCAGGTTGTTGCCAGAGTTTAGTTCCACGTGGTTGCAGGACTGAGGCTCTTAATCGCTTGCTGATGTTGGCTGAAAGTCATTTGCAGTTAATAAGAGTGTTCTACATTCATTGATTTCTTAGCTCACGGCCCCTCCATCTTCAAAGCCAGTAATGGTATATCAAATATTTCTTTTGCCTCAAATTTCTCTGAGTTTTCCTTTTGTTGCAACTCTCTTCTGCTTTTCCTCTTCTGTTGCATCTTTTTGCTTTCCTCTTTTACTTTTTAGGGTTTATAAGATTATATTGGGCCCACATGGATAACTCAGGCTATTCTATTTCATTATCAGCTGATTATCATTATCAACTGTGGCGTTCCCTTATTGCAGTGCCTAGATGAGTATTTGATTGAATAACCAGGGAACAGGAATTATGAAGGGATATCTTTAGAAGTCTGCCCACTATACTTAAGAGCTCATGAAGCTGCTTGGGTGATTTTGATGATTAGCCAGGTTTGGGAGAGAACTAATTTACCAAATAATTAGTGAGAGCAGTAGTTAATGTGGGATGTACAGAAATACACTTACATCCCAATTTGCACAGAAAATTTTTAATAAATAAATGTAAGAAATTTAAAGAAATGTGTCTTCTTTATTCTTTCTTTTCTTTCCAGTGCTATTGTCCTGAGGTTCCAGCCAGCTGAATATATAGGAGAAGCTTATACATATATGGCCATTAAATTGTTCCAACTAATCTTAACACTATAATTCTGGTCATTATGCTTGGTGAAAACCACTGCATATAACCTTTATCCTGAAGTTTTCACAGTGGGCTTCTTTTATGTGCTTGATTGGAGTTTATATTTTAGCTGTTGACATATAGTTTCTCATACCCTAGTTCCACGCATTCTTTATACTTCTATGATATGTTCAATTTTGACCCTTCTTTGTCTAAATCTTCAAACCAGATTTACATTAATCGAGAGAAGAGGAAAACTCAGATAACAGGTTCAAAGGTCACTTATGTGTATTTGTCAGAGTTCTTCAGAGAAATCGAACCAACAGGATACATGAACACACACACACAGAGAGAGAGAGAGAGAGAGAGAGAGAGAGAGAGAGAGAGAGAGAGAGAGAGAGAGAGAGA
>NW_016818934.1:579441-603242 GCF_001698545.2 Rhinopithecus bieti | reverse complement strand
GAGAGAGAGAGAGAGAGAGAGAGAGAGAGAGAGAGAGAGAGAGAGAGAGAAAGACAGAGATGGAGAATGTCTCCTCTGAAGACAGAAAGAAACAAAAGAAACAAAAAAAAACAAAGTGCCTGCTTCAGGCAGTCGGGTAGAAGAAATTCCCTGTTGCTTACAGGAAGGCCAGCTCTTTGGTTCTGTTTATGTTTTGAACTGTTCGAATGGGGCCCACTCGCATTATATAGTGTAACCTGTTTACTCAGTTTACCAACTTAAATGTTAATTTCATCCAGAAACACCTTATGGACACACCGAGAATATTGTTTGGCCAAATGTCTGGGCACTCCATGGCCTAGTCAAGTTGACATATAAAATTAAACATCACATTGTGGATAGGCTGAGTAACATCTCCAAATATATCTACATACCAAACCTTAGCACTCGTGAATATTAACTTGTATAACAAAGAAGACCTTGCAGATGTGATTAATTTAAGAACTTTGGCATAGGCAAATTATTCTGGATTATCTAGGCGGCGCTTAACTGTAATCACAAGTGTTTTTATAAGAGAGAGACAGAGGGAGATTTTGTTTGAGAAGAAAACAGTATGACCACTGATGCAAGATGCTATGCTGTTAGCTTTGCAGATAGAGGAAGGGGCCACGAGCCAAGGAATGTAAGGAAAGCAGCTCTGGAAACTGGAAAAGGCAAGACAATGAAATTCTCCCCTAAAGCGACCAGAGAAAGCCTGGCCCTACCAATAAATTGATTTCAACCCAGTGAAACTGATTTTGTACTTCTGGCCCCAAAACTCTAAGAGAAATTCTAAGTTGCCAAGTTTGTGGTAATTTTTTTTTAAAGCAGTGGTAGAAAGCTAATACACCACTCTATGTAGAGGTATTGGCCAATAGTATTATTTATCAAATGCCCTATATTTTATGGGAATATCTTATCTTATATTCGCTACTCCACCCCCACCCCCTGCCCACCAATTCCTTACTAGCAGAGGCCTATCTGAATACCAGGGAAAGAAAGAAAAAGGACTGCTTCTTGACACCTGTATAGTTCACTGATTCAGTCATTATTAGGGAAAGAATATGAGACCCAATTATCTATTCCATTCAAATAATTTATATCATAGTACTTTGATAGTTTTTCCTTTAAGAGTATTATCAATATTATCTAATCATATATAACAGTCAAGGTCTCAGCAAGAAACACAAATCCAATTCGAATGGCTCATATGACTGTGATAAAGAAACTACTTACAGAGATGAGGGTAACAAAGTGAATTGACAAGGAATATTTTGGCATCCACAGATTAGCAAAAATAGGAAGCTATAGGCAAGCCTGGGTCTGAAGGAGCAAGAGGGGAAATAAATACCAGTGTCCTGTGAACAGTAGAATTCTGGAAGACACGCTGCCTGTCAGGAGCTGTAATTTTGGAGGGACATGGCGGCTACCACAAAACATTGCCCAGAAGAGGCATCTTGTGAGAGGTTGTGGTAAGGAAGTCTGCCAAAACCCACCAAACCCAAGATGGTGACAGAAGTGACCTCTTGATCATCCTCACTGCTCATTATACTCTAGTTATAATGCATTAGCATGCTAAAAGACACTACCCCCAGTGCCATGATAGTTTACAAACACCATGGCAACATCAAGAAGCTACCCTCTATGGTCTAAAAAGGAGAGGAGCCCTCAATTCCAGGAATTTCCCACTGCTTTCCCAGAAAGCGCATGAAAAATGCACCACTTGTTTAGCATATAACCAAGAAGTAATAACAAGTATGAGCAGCTGAGTAGCCCCTACTGCTGCTCTGCTTATGGAGTAGCTATTCTTTTGTTTCTTTACTTGTCTAATAAATTTGCTTTCATTTTACTCTATGGACTTTCCCTGAATTCTCTCCTGGGCCAGATCCAAGCACCCTCTCTTGGAGTCTGAATCAGGACCCCTTCCCAATAACACAAGGACTTCCGTATGACACTGGTAGAACTTCTTATTTTCAGAGGAAATGCAGTTCTCTTTTTAGTTTACCAGGAGAGGCTGAATTATGTCTATAACAACCTGCAGTTGTTTTGTTATCATTGCTGTGCTTTCTTACCACAGGTGGTTAAAATCTGCCTTCATTTGTCTCTTGGTCAATTATTCTTCTGAGAATATCAGAGGTTTTGAGATTTCTGAAGTATTTGCAATAATGGGATAATATTGAATTATACCAGGGGCTCTCAAACTCTGGGGCCTGGATTCTTTACTAAAATTAAAAATAAAAGAACAGTCTGTGCAGGGTGCTTTAGACATGCTCATTGGAGATAAATCTCTGCCCAATAAAGATTATACAGACACAAGAATACAAGGTGTGGAGTGCTAGAAACTCAGATTAACCTTACTGCCAATGGTCTGGGATGGTATGGAAGTTTTTGCTCTATATTGATGTATGAAGCATTCAAATTTTGAAAATTTAGCAAATCATGGGCTTCATTAGTATGTAATATATTCAGAAGTCTGTGTCACTAAAAATTAGAGATTTGGAACCAGTGGATATGAGGGCTCAGGCTGACTGATCTTTCCTAATCAGACAATGCTTTTAGATCCATGTCAGAGTTTAGATCTAACACATACCATCTTAATAACTCATTGACTTCCTGGAGACGGAGAAACGCAGATATTTCAGAGAACACTGAGAGGACCTCTGCTGTATATTAATGCTTTGTTACTGTCTGAAGAATATACAAAAGGCAAATAAATCAAAGCCTCTTCTTGGGGCAGCCATCAATCTCCTTGTAATTAAAGAATTCAACCTGACATAATGATATTATGACACCAGTGCTTTAGTATCTGTGATTGTAAGAAGGGTACTGAGAAGGGAAGGCTGTAGAGTCATCAGCATCTTCAAAAAAGTGTAAATTTTGCACAGTTTTGATGATGTATAAAGTTCAAAAAGCCAGAGTAGAGGAGAGAAGACGTTCATATATAATAAAAAAATATAGGAGCAAGAATAAGGAGCTGGGAAGCAACTGATAAATAGGAAGAAAGGAAAGACCAATGTGCCTCTTAAGAGATTTTAAAAGTAAAGTGATAGAAAACAAAGCCAAATAAAAGTTTATGACTTTGGCAGTGATATGACAAAGGCCTTGTTAATGGAGATGACTGCACCAACTATTTGCTGAAAGAGTAGAAGAGAGTGCCAGAAGGGAGGGAGGTCAGCTGAGAGCCTGCTATAGCAAACCACCCCTGCAAGGTTTACATACACACAAAACTGAATTATAAAACTTTAAGAGCATGCTCCGCTTCTATTATCTGTTTTATATTACACTTCATCTCACTTTGTTTAAAAGGCAGCAGAAGGTTCCATAAATGGTTTAGTGTTTCCCTCACCAAACATACACAATTCTTCTCCAAGATTTGATCAAGGAGCAGTCTAGGTAAGCAGAAGGGTCTGAATAAACCGCAACAAGCCTTCTCTTTTGGTTCTATTTTCTCTTTAGGGTCCCCTAAAGATGGTGATTTCTGCTGTCACTGTCTTGAACATTCTTCAGGAAGACTGTTTTGCTTTAAAACTTCAGGCCCAGCAGAGACATGCACCCCGTACTGTGTTCCTAGTACAGTTAAGATGCGCGTCAATGTTAGAAAGGAGAAAAAAATAAATATAACTTGACTGAATACCAAATAATACAAGAAAGACCACAATTACCCATAGGAATCCAAGCTTCAGAGCTCGTGTTTTAATCCTAAGGTAACTGAACCTTTGGGTCAGAGGCTCGTATGATGTATCAGCATCTCTGGTTCCTTTCTTATCAGCCTTGACTTCCTGCCTTCGTGTTGTGGGTGCCATCTTACATTTCTCTGAAGAACAAAAAACCTTCCTAGGTTCAAGATTTATGGACCCCTGACATATTTCATTTAGTTCAGTATTGTGGCCAAAGATCAATGTCATATTTTTTCATTATTATTTACTAGAAATGTGTTTATTGGCACAGGGAATACTCTCATATTTTTTGGCTTTGACAATGCATAGGAAACTCTCCTCATTCTATGCAAGAAAAATCTATAATAATTGCAGAACCATCTAAAGCTTATACCTTCAAAAATTTAACAACCTTAACATACATTAAAATAAAATGAATACTTATAGAGAGTAACAAAATGACCTTTGTATCAGTACCTCTAGTTATTATATTGAGAAATCCAGAGTCTAACAAAAGGTGAAGGCACCATGGATCAGCTGGCTCTGACTGCATAACACTATAAGTTTCTTAATGTGGTGGTAGATAGTGGTGATTTAAAGCAAGCATGTTGAAGTAAGCATCATGAATGCAATCTGGATGTCCCCTCCAAGAAGTATGCCAATTTAAGTAAACTAGCATATGTTGAGCCTAATATCATGATAGGTGGGGAAGAGATGATGGAAAACAAAGAAAAGCTGGTTTTCAGAGAGTTTGCTAAAGAAAGAAAGAAAACGAACATTCATGGAATAATTCAAAGAAATACAGATTGAATATGGGTAAAGTGGTAGGAATTTGAGGAAAGAGTAATTAACAGCAGCAAATAGATATCCCTTTTTATATAGCTACTTATCTATCAATCATTTATTTATCTCTTTATCTAAAGAACATCAAATATTCTGGAAAGAGACTTTCAACGGAAAGAGAATCCTTACCACTTGGGGTACCCCTGGGATTTATTATGTCATATCACTTTGAAACATGAAAGGTTTTTCATGTTTAAAGTGTTTAAGCACAGTGCCTTGCATATTATAGATACTTGATAAATATTGATTAAGTATGAAATGAATTAAAAATACTTGTTGATCCATTCTCCAGGACTACCCCAATTAGCTGATAATAATATACAATAAGCCCATATCAAGCATCTTCTAGGTGCTGTACATTTTGAAATATAAAGAAAAGGAAAGCCTACAGTTTCTATTTCAATGTCCAGCTGGGGAGTCTATTCACAGAGTATACTTAGAAAAATATACAAGTTGGTGTATGATTAAATAAGACATGGCATATGAAAGCACTTTATGCATGTAAAATACTGTACAAATATTAGAATTATAAATGCAAAATAGGGTGGTAAAACTTATGAGTGCAATGTCAGATCCAAAAACGTAACTCACTATTTGTAGGTCAATGGATGAAAGAATTCCCTAGGATTTCAGCATTTCATTACTTGGAGGAAATAAACAATTTCATTCTCATATGCCTGACATATATTAGGAGCTCAATAAATGTTTTAGGAAGATTTCTGCATTGAAGTTCACTGATATAAGTGAGGAAGACTTTTTGAAAGGCTTAGCATTTGCTTTTAATAGGCTGTGGATGATCGGTAGCATTGAGATAAGTAGGGAATCAAGGTGAGATGAGATGAAGAAACAGTGTGGAAAAGAACAGATCACAGTGTGTGAATTGCCTGAAGCAATTACCTGGGGAAGATAATTTGTCCTGGGAAGTAATTGAGACACTCATTAAATATTTATTATATTAGGATAGGCCTATAGAAATACAATTTCAAATGGCAAAGTAATTACATACTATTTATCTACTGTTCCTGGCACAATTTGTTAAATGTGTGGTTTTATGATGGTCCACTCCTTTCATTGTCTCCATGTTTGATGTCAGCAAGCCACAGTGAGAAGGGTGGTCCCTGCCAGTAGATTGGTCCCAAGCTGAGATTCCTTCAGTTTCATTTCCAATAGCTTTGTCATTTCTTCTAGCCAATTTTCCTTTTGATATTAAAGTCCCTGGTTTCTTTCCCAGGACCTCCCACATCTTAGCCGAAGGGCTCTGGCAACTTGATTTGGATTCAGCTTTGAATTCCTCCCCTCTTTTCTCACAGTGAGTTTTCTGCCAGGGATGTGCTGGGAGGAAGCCAAGTTTCCTGT
Source organism: Rhinopithecus bieti (assembly GCF_001698545.2). Classification (NCBI taxonomy): domain Eukaryota; kingdom Metazoa; phylum Chordata; class Mammalia; order Primates; family Cercopithecidae; genus Rhinopithecus; species Rhinopithecus bieti. The sequence continues at coordinate 597,369 of NW_016818934.1, read as the reverse complement.
GCTCTAGCATTGCCCTGCTGCCAAAGAACCCTGCTCCAAGTCAGCTCCTCCTGCAGGCAACAGGCAGGGCCTGGTGGGGTGTAGTGTTCCATTCATATTCTGTGCTTTATTCAACTGTCACATGTCCAGTCGCTGCCATTCAGACAGGTACATTTTTCTAAGGAACCATCAAGTGAAGAAAAGCAGGAGGCCCAGTAAATGAGTCATTTGTTCTATTTGTGTCTCCCAGAGACATAACTGCCCACTTAGCATAGCTTGGACCACTAAAAGGAATTCACCATCTTAGGGGTAAGTGTGTAGGAATTGTTTAGCTACAGATTTAAAGTGCCTCTGTTCCAAAAAAGGGGCTTTAAAAAACCCAGGGTCTTTATTTTTCTGTCATTATGGTTCTTCTGTCTCTCTGAACTCTTCCATTTCCTAGTTATCCAATATTCAGCAAACCATTTCACCTCAATTTGACTCTGTTTCTCAAGGAGGCAAAATGTGCAGTGTCTTCTTCATAGGGTTTTTAGGAGAATGAAATGTGTTAATGGTTGCTAAAGTGCACTGTAAACTATGAAAATCTACATTTTTTTTTTAATACAAATGCTCCCTGGTAGAACAGGTAAGCCTGTAGAATTAGTAATGTAATATACACATTACCTCACTTAATTGGCCTGAAAAACTTCAATTGCAGAAGAAATCTTACATTCCAAGATCTCTAATTTTTCCTCTGTCATTAATATTGGATAATTTTGTAAGTTATTTTCTTCCATAGTGAGAGGATGTTCATACTTACTGTGGGACCCAGAATTTGTTCTGATTATCTTGCTTCTCCACTTCAACACTGACTTTACTGACAGCCCCAGAAAATACTCATATGTTTTGAGCACCTGCACTCTGTGTGAAACAACGGGTTCATGCAGTGAGTACGATGGTGAATAAGACACATCCAGACCCTTCCATCAAACATCAAACTGAGTGTGAGAACTCTTGTTATTATGTTCTAAATGAATTCTCCTTTGCCTGTCTGCTTTATCTGTATTACCTCCTGCACCTAGCAAGGTTCTAGGTACAAAGTAGATGCAATTAATCTATGAATCAGTTGAAAATTCTGACATCTTTTTGTAAATCCCAGACTCTCTACAGATATACCAACCCATGAGGAAGATAGATAGAGGTGAGTACAGATTGTATGTAGATCATGTAGGGGTCTAATTGTGTTATGGTAAGTTTGAATGCAGAGCTAATTAGTTTCTATGACTGTCCTGTATTGTATAAACTATATTATAGCTGCACATTTGTTTTTATGAAATCAGTTAGCTGCCAAGGAAGCCCATCGAAATGAATAGAAACTAATTGAAAGTAATAGTGAATTACCTGAACATATATTGCCAGTAAATTAAATTAATTGAAGGTAATTGATAGTGACTGGAATTAATAAAAGTAATGGAAACAAACTGTACTTAATTGAAATTTATTGAAATTGAATTAAACTCAATAACTCAAAGTCTATTAAATTTAATAGATTCTAATTGATATTAATTATAGACAATGCATAATAATAACGTACCATTCTAAAAGGCTTCCAACCGCATTTGCACCATACTATTGTGTTTAAAATGTAAAAATAAATTATAAGAAGTAAAAAAGGTATTCATGGGAAAAAAATACTACTTTGGAATTTTAGATTTCTCTGTGGAACAGCAGAATTAGGAAAATTTGCTTCTTATAAGAGAGCTTTCCTTGATAACTTAGGAAGGTAAAAATGGTTTTATTTCCTTCAGGAAAGAGACTTTTATTGATTTAATGAGAACCTTTTACCTGTTAAAATATTAGCTTTGATTTGAACACTCTTGCAGTAGATATTGTATTCAGTGTCTGCTATCTTTACAGCTATGTTGTCATATTCATTTACTTTTTATTTCCTTCCCTCGGTTACAAAACTTCCAAAACTCCCTAAGATTTCTGATAGACACATGTTGGAGGATGCAAAGACTTGCATTTTTAGCTTCTTTCTTCTGAACTTTGGGCATTTGGAAAAAAAAAAAAAAAAAAGCAAAAAACACCATGCTGGATTTCCTACTGCAGAAATTGTAATCAGCTGGTTCCTTCCACTTCAGTGACAGTTCTTGCATGCATTTGGTGATGTTCATATTCTTCATGTTTTTACCAACTTTGCTGCTTGCTGAGTAGTATTGTTTTGTGAAAAAGTAATTTTCTCTCAAAATAACGGCATCAAATTTATTTTACATGAAATATTTATTCAATGTTTAGAGGACTGTAGATGAAGTTCACATGTGGAGTGGGAATAAATGCCAAATCATCCAGCTTACATCAGGAGAAGCCCAGGATTCAGAATGCAAATCAGGGATTCTCATGCTAGCTGTATATCAGAAGCATCTATGTGGCATATTAAATATGCTCTGGTCAGGAGAGGGCCTGGACATCAATAGTATCTTTTCCTGTTGTTGTTTTTAATTTCCAGGTGACTTTGAAGGAGAGGCAGGGAAAACTACTAGGGTAATGGCAGGTTTGGTTTAGGTGCTGCCTTCTTTTTCCCCTTCCCATGTTTACTTTCCCTTAGCACTGGAGCCCTTAAGCCAGTTCTTCATTCTTCTTTGTTTTAAAAACTGCTTATAGTCACTTGATTTAAGGTATAAACTCAGAAAAAATGATAATAAGATTACTCCCAAATGAAATTGAACACAGACTGAAGTGTGATGAAATGCTTAGGCATGAGCAGTTTAGATAGGATAAAAACTCCAGGACCCTGGAAATCTATGATGGAGTCCTGACAGGTTCACAGTGCCTTCCTTGACAGTGGAATTCCTGCTCACCTGCACTTCATTATAACCCAAGCTGAGGAAGTAATCTGGCTCCTAAGGAAGGCCTCTGTAATTCCATGAGAATGTATCTTATAATAGGGGAATGTCAACATCAGTTATGATAGAGGAAGATCAATATATATTTTAACGATATGTGGATGTATTTAGCCAATATCTCCTTGGGTTTTCTCAGTATCATACAGTTGAAATTTCCTAACTCTCCAGTGTCACTGTACATATTGTAACACAAACAGTTCATTGGATGCAAAATGAGGTTTGTGTCTGGGCATCTGTTTAAACCTCAAGCATCCAGCCCACAAGATGTTGTCTACTCTTTAGTTAGTAAAATTACAAAGAAAACTTTAACACTCTACCGCCAACATCTAACAGTTTGCTTTGTATAAAACAATTCAAAAAGAATAGACCCCTAAACTAATAGGGATTTCATCACCAAACTAATCCAAATGCTAATAAATGTAAGAAAATATTCAAAAAACCATCAGAGAATAGTATAAATCTATGCAAATAAACTAGAAAATCTGGAAGAAATGGACAAATTCCTGGACACATATACCTTCCTAAGACTGAACCAGAAAGAAATTAAATCCCTGAATAGACCAACAAAGAGTTCTGAAATTGAGCAGTAATAAATAGCCTACCAACCAAAAAAAAAAAAAAAAAAAGCCCAGGATTAGATGAATTGACAGCTAAATTCTACCAGAGGTACAAAGAGGAGCTGGTACCATTTCTTCTGAAACTATTCCAAAAAATTGAAAAGGAGGCACTCCTCCATAACAAATTCTACGAGGCCAGCAGCATCATCGTGATAGAAAACCTGGCAGAGATACAACAAAAAAAGAAAACTTCAGGCCAGTATCCCTGATAAACATTGATGGAAAGATCCTCAGTAAAATACTGGTAAACTGAACCCAGCAGCACATCGGAAAGCTTACTCACCACAATCAAGTTGGTTTTATTCACAAGATGCAAGTTTGGTTAAACATATGCAAATCAATAAATGTAATTGATCACATAAACAGAACTAAAGACAAAAACCACATGATTATCTCAACAGATGCAGAAAAGGTCTTCAATAAAATTCAGCATGCCCTCACGTTAAAAACTCTCAATGGGCCAGGTGTGGTGGCTCACGCCTGTAATTCTAGCACTTTGGGAGGCCAAGGCAGGCAGATCACTTGAGTTTGGAAGTTTGAGACCAGCTGACAAACATGAAGGAACCCCGTCTCTCCTAAAAATACAAAAAAATTAGCTGGGCATGGTGGCGCACACCTGTAATCCCAGCTACTCAGGAAGCGGAGGCAAGAGAATCGATTAAACCCAGGAGGAAGAGGTTGCGGTGAGCCAAGATCATGCCATTGCACTCCAGCCTGGGCAACAAGAGCGAAACTCCGTCTCAAAACACACGTGCGTGCGCGCGCACACACACACACACACACACACACACACACACACACAGAGAGAGACTCTCAATAAACTAGGTATTCAAGAAAAATACCTCAAAATAATAAGAGCCATATGTGACAAACCCATAGCCAATATCATACTGAATGGGCAAAAGCTGGAAACATTCCCCTTGAACACCAGCAAAAGACAAAGATGCCCTCTCTCACCATTCTTATTCCACATAGCATTGGAACTTCTTGCAAGGGCAAACAGGCAAGAGAAAGAAAAAAGGTATTCAAATAGGAAGAGAGGAAGTCAAATTATCTTTGTTTGGAGATGACATGATCCTATATCTAGAAAATCCCAATGTCTTAGCCCAGAAACTGATAAGCAATTTCAGCAAAGTCTCGGGATACAAAATCAATGTGCAAAAACCACTAGCCTTCCTATACACCAACAACAGTCAAACAGAGAGTCAAATCACGAAAGAACTCCCATTCAGAATTGCCACAGAAAGAATAAAATACCTAGGAATACAGCTAACGAGGAAAGTGAAGAACCTCATTATTGAGAACTACAAACCAGTGCTCAAGGAAATCATAGAGGACATAAACAAATGGAAAAACATTCCATGCTGATGGATAGGAAAAAATCAATATCATGAAAATGACCACACCGCCCAAAGTAATTTATAGATTCAATGCTATCCTCATCAAGTTACCACTGACTTTCTTCACAGAATTTAAAAAAAAAAAAAAACTTTAAATTTCATATGGAACCAAAACAGAGCCCACATAGCCAAGATGATCCTAAGCAAAAGGAACAAAGCTGGAGGCATCACACTACCTGACTTCAAACTATATTACAAGGCTACAGTAACCAAAACAGCATGGTACTGGTACCAAAACAGATATATAGACCAATGAAACAGAACAGAAGCCTCAGAAATAATACCACACATTTAAAATCATCTGACCTTTGACAAANAAAAAAAAAGCTACTTTAAATTTCATATGGAACCAAAACAGAGCCCACATAGCCAAGATGATCCTAAGCAAAAGGAACAAAGCTGGAGGCATCACACTACCTGACTTCAAACTATATTACAAGGCTACAGTAACCAAAACAGCATGGTACTGGTACCAAAACAGATATATAGACCAATGAAACAGAACAGAAGCCTCAGAAATAATACCACACATTTAAAATCATCTGACCTTTGACAAACCTGACAAAAACAAGCAATGGGGAAAGGATTCCTTATTTAATAAATGGTGTTGGGAAAACTGGCTAGCCATGTACAGGAAACTGAAACTGGGCCCCTTCCTTACACCTTACACAAAAATTAACTCAAATGGATTAAAAGCTTAAATGAAAGCCTGGTGAAATTGAAATCTGGTCTTGGCTCTCTGAAGCACTACCCACAGAAGCCAGGCCCAACCTAAGGTAGAGAGGTAATAGGTAATCACTCATGTTAAGGCAGAATCACTAACACTCATGCGTAAGAGTAAAGAGGAAAACAACCTTATAAATAAGGACATTTATATGTATCATAAAATTTAGCATAGGCCAGGCACAGTGGCTCAGCCTGTAATCCAAGCACTTTGGGAGGCCAAGGCAGGTGGAACACTTGAAGTCAGAAGTTTGAGACAATCCTGGGCAACATGGTGAAAACCCCTCTCTACTAAAAATACAAAAGAAATAGTGGGCATGGTGGTGGGCACCTAGAATCCCTGCTCTGAGGCAGGAGAATCGCTTGAACCAGGGAGGCAGAGGTTTCGGTGAGCCGAGATAGTGCCACTGCACTCCAGCCTGGACAATGTTGCGAGACTCTGTCTGAAAAAAAAGAAAAGTTGGATATATATTTTGAATGATCATTTTATTATTAGCGCTCATAGAAGGTAGGTTTTTTGTTATTGCTGTTCTGAATTAAACCTATTGAATATCCTACAGTGCATGGTAATGTGTACAATCAATAAGAATAAAAGACCTCATACAGGAAGCTGAAGGAAAGAAAAGTGATTAGCTTCTTCTCTCCAAATCCTTCTTTCAGAAATTAAGCTTGCAAAAGTATGATGTAGATTTACATTACTCATTTATTCATTTGATAACCCAAGTAAGTCACACCTGAGAGAGTTTTGTTTCTTGATATTTTTCTGGAAATTATTTTCCAAGGAAAGCTTGACCTTTTCTGAGATTCAGGCTCACTGCACTCACCAGTGATCTGGATTCTGTACCACAAAGATCGTGGAAGTTTTTGTATAAATTGTCAGTCACTATTCAATCACCATGGCACATTTTGGATTTTCATTTATCTTCCTTCAGCCAGTGACAATATTGATTTCCCACTATTTTTTTAAATGCTTATCTCATGGCAGCAGGACAAGTTTGCTTCTAGTTACCCTTTGAAGATATCCTTCACCCCAACTCTTCCCTCATTTCTTGTTTTCCCCAATGCAGGGACTATTTTTGACACCCTTGTAGACCTTTACCCATGTTTGATTTCTAGTATTTAGCTTACCTCTTACATAGCTGTGTATATTCTTTCAATGCATCAATGGAAAAGTACATTCTAATACCCCTAAGATGAGAGCCCTCTATATTATCCCAGTATATTAATTTATGCAGTTAATTTGGCATCATTACTTATTGTGCAGAAATTTCTCAGCTACAGCATATAGTGCAAGTAATGCAACCTGAGACACATTTGTAAGAGCTGCATTGGTTGTAAATTCTCAGAATTTGTGTCTGGTTTCTGATTCCCATTCCATAATAATCCTCAGTAGAAATAATTTGAGTAGTACACAGTGAACTTCCTGCTGTTACATCATCCACTCTTTCGACAGAATATGGAGACTTTGAATCATGACACACAGCTATATTTACTTGTGTGATGATTGATACTAAAACTCTATTAAGTGAAATTTCATGTTGAGGGCAAACTATATTTTATATTTTTTTCTTGTTTATCAATTTCTTGTTTATCAATTGTGTTACCTTTTCATAAGAGGAAACATAATCATCTCCTTTATAAGGTCTGGTTCTCCATTCTGTATTCGTCAAGGTTCTCCAGAAAAACAGAACCAATTGAAGATTCGATAAATAGATAGATAGGTAGATAGATAGAGATAGATAAAAAAGAAACAGAGATAAATATAGGTAGACATAGAGATGTGTTTCAAGGATTGGCTTACAAGATTATGGAGGCAAGAAGTCCCATGATCTGCCATCTGCAAGCTGGACAACCAGGAAAGCCAGTGGTGTAATTCAGTCCAACTGCAAAGGACTAAGAATCAGAGGAGCCAATGGTATAAGTGCTGGCCTGAGACTGAAGGGTGGAGCATCAGGAGTGACAATGTACATAGGCAGAAGAAGATGGATGTCCCAGCTCAAGAACAGAGGTTGATTTTTCTCTTCCTCTGCCTTTTTGTTCAGAGGATGATGTCCATCCACATTAATGAGGCAATCTTCTTTAATCAGTTTACAAATTCAAATACTAGTCTTTTCAGGAAACACCCTCACAGACAAATCCAGAAAAAATGTTTTATCAGCTATTGGAACATCTTTTAGCAAAGCCTTTGACAGATAAAATTAATCATCATATCTTCCTATAAAATTGAGCATATATTCATGTGTGTCCCAACTGTGTCTTTTACATATGTTTATCACAGCATCTATAATAATTTAATGCCATTTTTAATTTTCACTTACAGTGATGTGACACTAAATGGTGTTTTGGGCAACAATAGAACGCATATGTAACAGTGGCCTTCTAAGATTATAATAACACATTCATACCGTACCTTTCCTTTTTTGTAACTTTTAAGTTTGGAGTATATGTGCAGGTTTGTTATATAGGTACACTTATGTCACAGTAGTTTGTTGTACAGATTATTTTATCACTCAGGTATTAAGTTTAGTACCTATTCATTATTTTCCTGATCCTTTCCTCACTCCCACCCTTTACTCTCTAATAGGCACAATGCCTTTGTTCCTTTCTATATGTCCATGTGTTCTCATCTTTTAGCTCCCACTTATAAGTGACAACATGTGTATTTGGTTTTTCTGTTTCTGCTTAGTTTGCTAAGGATAGTAGCCCCAGCTCCATCCATGTCCCTACAAAGGACATGATCTCATTTGTTTTTATGGCTGCATAGTATTTCATGGTATATATGTACCACATTTTCTTTATCCCATCTATCATTGATGTGCATTTAGATCAATTCCATGTCTCTGCCACCATGAATAGTTCTGTTACGAACTTATGCATGCATGTGACTTTCTAATTCAAAGATTTATATTTCTCTGGGTATACCCAGTAATGAGATTACTGGGTTGAATGGTATTTCTGTCATTAGGTTTTTGAGGACTGTCTACCACAATGATTGAACTAATTTGCACTGCCACCAACAGTGTATATGCATTCCTTTTTCTCTACAACCTTGCAGAATCTGTTATTTTTTGACTTTTTGATAATAGCCATTCAGACTGATGTGAGACTGTATATCATCGTGGTTTTGATTTGCATCTCTCTAATGATCAGCGATGTTGAGCTTTTTTTCATGTGATTGATGGCTCTATGCATGTCTTCTTTTGAAAAGTGTCGGTTCATGTTCTTTGCCATTTTTTAATGGGGTTGTTTTCTTCTTGTAAATTTATTTAAGTTCCTTAGAGATGCTAGATATTAGACCTTTGTCAGAAGCATAGTTTGCAAAAATTTTCTCCCATTCCGTAGTTTGCCTGCTCATGCTGTTGATAGTTTCCTGTGCAGTGCAGAAGCTCTTTAGCTTAATTAGATCCCATTTGTCGATTTCTGCTTTTGCAGAAACTGCTTTTGACATTTTCCTCATGAAATATTTGCCTGTGCTTATGTACTGAATGATATTGCCTGTGTTGTCTTCCTGAGTTTTGTTTAGTTAGGGGTTTTACATTTAAGTATTTAATCCATCTTGAGTTAATTTTTGTATATGGTGTAAGGAAGGGGTACAATTTCAATATTCTGCATATGACTAGCCACATACTGTACCTTTTCTACGTTAGATAAGTTTAGATACATAAGTACTTATCATTGTGTTAAATTGCCTATAGTATTACATACAGTAACGTGCTGTACAGGTTTGTAGCTTAGGAGTAATAGGCTATACCATATAGCCTAGGTGTTTGCACAACAATGAAATCACCTTACAGTGCGTTTCTCAGAGTATATCCCCTTCATTCAGCAGCACATGACTGTATGTTTTTTCTCTTCTTTTCTTTCTTTTTTCTTTTAAACAAGTTCTCACTCTGTTGCCCAGGATGGAGTGCAGTGGCATGATCACGGCTTACTGCAGCTTTGACCTCCTGGGCTCAGACGATCCTCCTACCTTAGCCTCCCGAGTATCTGGAGCCACAGGCATGTGCTACCATGCCTGGCTAATTATTTTTATAGTTTTTGTAGAGGCAGGATCTCATCATTTTGCCCAGGCTGCTCTCAAACTCCTGTGTTCAAGCAATCTTCCACCTCGGCTTCCCAAAGTACTGGGAGTATAGGCATGTACCACCATGCCCAACTGACTGTATTTCTTTCAATAGGAGCACTTAAGGGTATATATGTCATGAAACATGGGATCCAGATCTCTATAGGTAAGATCAAAGCATCTTTCACTTAAAATTGTGTAACCTTGGGCACATTCCTTAAGCTCTCTCTGCCTCAATTTCTTCATCTTTGAGATGATTATAATAAGAACACCTGCTATACAGGGTTATTGTACAAATTAAATTAATTTATTCATATAGAGTAACTAGCATGGAGTAAGAACTCAAACATATAAGAGAAAAAAAAATAGGATGTCAATCTTCTTGAGGGCAAAGTCAATGTCTGATCCCCTACTGTGTTCACAGCACCTAGTTCAGAACTTTATTAGACCAGAAATGAGATCTCATCACACCTTAAACTCCTAAGTCACATAGATTTAATAACTCTCCCTTGTTCATAGTTCCCTGTGCTCCAATTCCTTTCTTACTTTTTTCATTGCTCACTGAATCTATGCTTTATACATAATAGATAAATATAATTTTGAGTGATAGTCCTTGATGGAAAATCCACACGATATCTATATATGGATGACACTAAAATAAATCAAATGAATGAAGCTACTGAATTTTTATATGATTTTAGACATTAAAAAACTTTCAATGATTATAAACAAAAATACTCTACTAAAACATTTACCTTCTTGTGAAATGCTTGAGTATCACAGAACATGTCTCCATACTGAAACTCACTGTCTATTCAGATGTTTTGGATTCTTTCATTGAAAACCTGCATAATTAACAACATTCTCCATTTTTATCTATTTTTTTTTTTGTACAAAGCACTCTGTCTTTTGCTGATTAAAATAATTTTTGGTGAAATTTAAAACTTTATTCCAATAATTCGCCTTTGGCCTTGCTATTCTACTTTGAAACTCTGCAGAATATTCTTCAGGATGTCACCTTAATGTGTTTGTAGACATTTTTATTTTTAATTCTCCACATGTCAGAAAATTTCCTCATTGAATGAATTATGAAAGATGTAGCTAAGGTCTCTTGTGGCTTTCAAGATGTAGCTGTGACCCTAGTCTGGTTTACATTTGTTTTTCTCACTATTTTTGTCTCCCTGGAAATTCAATTTAATCACAACTGAAGCATGGCTTCTTTGGATTTGGTGGGAGAATTTGAAAACATATATATATATATATTTCCATTTTAGTACTACCAGGCAACAAAGGTCTGTTGATAGCAGCCTGCCGTATGACCCCCAACCTTACCAGCCTTCTTCAGAGCTAGCCAAAGAATGGAAAGTTTGATGCGCTGAGCCAGCTAGAAATGGATACCTTCATCAGACTGCTTTTCAACATGAAAACCATGCTAAAATTCTAATGCATTTCTGAGACCAATCTGGTTTTACAAATGACTTAGAGTGGCCTACCAGCTTTCTGAAAAGACATGTTAACTTCCATGAATAGCTTGGCTCATTTAAAACTGCTGTTCAGATATTCTAAACTGCCACATCACATCCTCATATGAAATACACTTTTGCCCTTTCCTATAAATTTTGTATAACAGAATACAACATTATTCATTGGGTTTCTCCCTTTCTCTCTCTTCTTGAGATAATCACATCCTTAGGGCATTATAAGGAAAGACATGTATCCAAGCTCCTATAATCCCCAGGAGTGTGATTGCCTTGTGGTAATTATAACCTCCTTCCAAGATGTCTTAGACCATTATTATGGTGCCTTATTGCTCAAATACGACAGAGGTATCTGATAATGTAATTACTTCACCTTATCACACTTTAATAAATAATGTAGGAAGGACAGGCTCTGTAGTGAGCCTGTCTGAAGAGGCCAAGCATACAAAGGGACGGTGTCTGTGATACAGCTGATATGAATTTGCAGAGCTGAAGATAAGCAACAGAAACATTAAGATCAGATATTTTACCATGAATGATTAAACAAATGCATAAGCCAGGGTGTATCAAAGCACAGCTCCCTCTCTAGCCACTTGGAGAACAGATTGCCTATCCAAGTGTGACCATTTGCTACTTACATGCCTTTTGAGGCATGAGGAAATGCCTGAGATTTATTGTGTTTTTATATTCCTGGACTTGCCTCTGCCCTGCCTCTAGCATAAGTGTCACAAAGGTGAATCAATATGTGTTTGAAACATTGGCTATTATACAAAAAAATTGAGCTCCCTGTGGTTGTTGATTTAATAATATCTACTGATTATTCCTCTCACTTTCTTGAAAATTTTCTGCTTTTCCCTTCAGCTTTTTAAATATCCAAAGACTGATTAGTACTTTGGCAGACAACTCTAATTATAATTGAAAACCATCATTGTATATATGAAGAACTCTTTCTTCTAACCATAGAGTGACTTGTTTATAATCTGATTAAGAAATAGTCTTCCGAATATAGCCAAGATGAAGACTCCTACTAGGTAAAGGTGACCTTGAACTGTCTACTCAAGTAAACACTATCAAAAATGTACTTGGATCAGAGGCTTCATAAGGGACAGTGCAAGAAATTTCTTTGAAACTGCAGAATGGTGTAGGCTAGGCACTATGCACTGAGCACTGTTAAGTGCTATGCTCTCCAAACTGAGGACAGTGCTTGCCACAAAATCAGTATTCAAATAATGTGAAACAAATGGATGAATTAATGAATGAACCTAGTGAGTTGGAAAACTTTGAGGAAATTAAACACCAAGTCATTTGGATAAAGATTAAATTAGTTAATTCACACACACACACACACACACACACACACACACACCAGACACGTATAAAATATTTTTAATGTTAGACATTATTACTAGATTATTAGTTCATTGCTCAATCTGTTATAATGTTATTATCTAAGTATGTTCCCAATAAAAAACAGAAAGGAAATTCAAATTTATTGCAAAATGGAGTTGCAGTGGTAGAAAAAAAATGGACAAAAAGAAGATGAAGTCAGATTCCACATAATAAAAACATACACAAGCAACTTTGGCAGCTTAGATTTTAAAGGTAAAAACATTGAGGCTCTCCGTTTTGCTATGCAGCCCAAGATAGAACGCAATCATTGATGCCTACTATGTAATGGACATAATCCTAGAATCTTGATTTATACAAAACAGAATAAAAATCAATGCCTGTTCTCAAAGTATTTTCAGTCTTGCAGTAATATGTGATATGTGCATATATACATATATAAACATATTAACAAAACAGAGGAAGTAGATAACACCTCGAGACAGGCGGATCACGAGGTCAGGAGATCGAGACCATCATGGCTAACACGGTGAAACCCCGTCTCTACTAAAAATACAAAAACTAGCCGGGCGAGGTGGCGGGCGCCTTGTAGTCCCAGCTACTCGGGAGGCTGAGCCAGGAGAACGGCGTAAACCCAGGAGGCGGAGCTTGCAGTGAGCTGAGATCCGGCCACTGCACTCCAGCCCGGGGCCGCAGAGCGAGACTCCGCCTCAAAAAAACAAACAAAAAAAAAAAAACAAAAAAAACAAAAACAAAACAAACAAACAAAAAAATTAACAGTATATTAGTACTCTATTGCTGGAAAAAGCTACCACAAATTTAGTGTCATAAAGCAACATAAATTTATTTTATTACAGTTGTAGAGGTCAGAAGTGTAATACAGATCTCACTGGGTTAAAATAAAGGTGTAGGAAGACTGTGCTGCTTCTTGGAGGTGCTGAGAAGAATCAGTCTCTTTGCCTTTTTCAGCTTCTGCAGGCCATCTACACTGCTCAGCTCATTTGAAGGTTTTTGTGTGCCTTCAAAGCCAGCAACGTGGACTTTTTAGGTCCTTCTCATATCACATTATTCTGATCTTTTCTCCTACCTGCTTCTTTCATTTTTTCAGAACCCTTATATTTACGTTATATGAACCTGAATAATCCAAAAGTAATCATCCTATTTTAAAGTCAGCTGATTAGTAACCTTAAATTCTCAGATGAAATCTGAGAATTTAATTTCCTTTTGTCATATAATGTAACACATTCACAGGTTCTGGCAATTTGGACATGAATATTTTTTGTAGGTAGGGCACTATTGTGACTGTCAAGGGCAGAAAATTTCAGTAACTGCTTTAAACATAGATTGTACACTGGACTTTGGACCTGGTCTTCACATTAGCTAATCTTGGACAAGTAGACAGGAAACTAACATTGAGTTGTTTTCAGTCATTTCCCCTTTAGTCTTCTTTACGTTATGTCCTAAACGGAACCTGTACCTACAGAACAAATATGATGGGTTCACTCCCCTGAAATTGAGGATGACATATATTCCCAGAAACTGGAAGAAATATAAGAACCCTCCAATGTAAATAACCAGAACAAGGAATTGGGCAAATAGTCTCATCACAAACAAAATAAATATCTAAAACAAACAAAATTAAAAAGGAAAAGTATTTGTAGCCATAAGCTTGTTTTAGTCACATTATATTTGCTCCTGTTTAATCATGAAAAGATCATTGTTAAAGTGTTGCCTATATCCAAATGTTTTCCCTAAAGTAAAAAATACCCAACTGCTTGAAAAAGTTACTTATTGGGATTAAGGCCATGTGTCTCCTGGAATTTCTCCCTAACATTAAAACAACAACAACCACACCTGGAAAAGATAATGCACAACTATTGCCAACAATTAATGCAACCAGATGAAATCTTTTAATGCAAAAGTAAAAATTACTGTTGTATTTTTCAGGATCCAACCAGAGACACACAGCAAGTAGAAGACACATATTAAGAGATTTATTGCAAAGAATTAGCTTGGCAAATCTGAAATGCAGAGAGAGAGAGCCATTAGGAAGTGAAGACCAGAGCTCTTGGATACAAGCGTTATCTGTTGTCCATAGGCTTAATTTCTTTATCTTCAGGGAAGCCTCTGCTCTTCCCTTCAGACATTTCAACTGATTGAATCAGAGTCATCTAAATTACCTAATCTAATCTACTTTACTCACTAAAGTCAATTTATAATGGGCTTTCATACATACAAAATACTTCCACTGCAAAATCTGAATTAGTGTTTGATTGATTATTGGGGATCATAATCTAGCCAAGATGACACATAAAAATCATCACAGCCTACAAATTGGAACTCTTGTACATCATCTTAAAGACAATAACAAATCCATATTTTCATATAACATGATACAACTACCCTACATTCAACCAAAACATGCCAACTCTTTTCCTAGAAGAGAGTGCAAAGTCCTAAGGTGATTCTCATTTATGTTAATAGCTTGTAGCTTAAACAGTATGCTATAAAGTTAACTTGTAAAACATCCTATCTTAGATAATAAGGGCTTAAGAGAGGGAAGGAAATAAAAATATTTGGTTAATATACATACAAACATATTCTATAGCAAATTAAGAAAGAAATATATCGTAGTCCTCATTTCTGCAGTTGGTCATGTGGTCTTAACTAGTATTTTTAACTACTTTCTTCTACTACCTATTCAACATTTCCTTTGTACCCAGCAGACACCTCGGCTGGCTGTTGTTCTTTGTGACACAAGCCTTCATTCTTGAAAGGAATGAACCTGTAGCAGTCCTGCCTGAATTAAGTAATTATTCTTTTCAATGATTTTTTTTTTTTTATTTTTTAGGTTTGGGGTTACCTGTGCAGGTTTTTTATATAGGTAAATTGCATATCACTTGGGTTTGGTGTATAGATTATTTCACCACCCAGGTAAGAAGCATAGTACACAAATAGGTAATTTTTTTATTCTCTCCCTCCTCCCACTCTCTACCCTTGAATAGGCCCTGGTGTAAGTTGTTCCCTTCTTTGCGTCCAAGTGTTCTTAATGTTTAGCTCCCACGTATAAGTGAGAAGATGGTAATTGGTTTTCTGTTTCTGCATTAGTTTGCTTAGGATAATGGCCTCCAGCTGCATCTATGTTGCTGCAAAGTATATGACCTTGTTCTTTTTGATGGCTGCATAGTATTCCATGGTGGATATGTACCACATTTTTTAAATCCAGTCTACTGCTGATGAGCCTTTAAGTTGATTCTGTGTCTTTGATATTGTGAATAGAGCTGTGATGAACATACATGTGCATGTGTCTATAGGTTAGAATGATGTATATTCCTTTGAGTACATACTCAATATATACCCCAGAATGGTAGTTCTAAGTTTTTATTTTAAAAATTAAAACAGAGATTTCTCAAATCATCCCACTGCTTTTCACAATGGCTGAACTAATTTACATTCCCACTAGCAGTGTGTAAGTGTTAACCTTTTCTCTGTGGCCTTGTCAGCATCTATTATTGTTTGACTTTTAATAGTAGCCACTTTGGTGAGAGATGATATATCATTATGGATTTGATTTGCATTTATCTAAATTTTAAGGATGTTGAGCATTTTTTCATATGCTTGCTGGCCATGTATATGTTCTTTTTTTTTTTGCCCACTTTTTAATGTTGTTATTTTTTGCTTGTTAATTTAAGTTTCTTATAGATTATGAATATTACACCTTTGTCTGATGCATAGTTTGCAAATATTATCTCCTATTCTGTAGGTTGTCCTACTCTGCTAACAGTTTCTTTTCTGTGCAGAAGGTCTATACTTTAATTAGGTCACTTACATCAATTTTTGTTTTTATTACAATTGCTTTTGGTGTTTTTGTCATGAAGTCGTTGCCTGGCCCTATGACGAGAATAATATTTTCTAGGTTATATTCCAGGGTTTTTGTTGCTTTAGGTCTTACATTTAATTATTTAATCCATCTTGAATTGATTTTCGTATATGATATAAGGAAGGGGTCTAGTTTCAATCTTCTACTAATGGCTATCCAGTTATCCTAGCACCACTTACTGAATAGGTGGTCCTTTCCCCACTGCATGTCTTTGTCAACTCTATCAAAGATCAGATAGCTGTAGGTGTGTGGCCTTATTTATGGACTCTCTATTGTGTTCTGATGATCTATGTTTATTTTTCTACCAGTACCATGTGCTTTTGATTCCTGTATTCTGTAGTATACTTTTAAGTCAGGCAATGTGATGCCTCCAGCTTTGTTCTTGTTACTTAGGATGGCCTTGGCTATTTGGACCCTTTCTTGTTTCTGTATGAATTTTAAGATAGTTTTCTTTTAATTCTGTGAACAATGTCATTGATAGTTTGATAAGAATATCATTGACTCTGTAAATTGCTTTGGGCAGAATGACCATTTTAACAATATTGTTTCTGTTTGTAGACAATATGATTCTATACATAGAAAACACCACAGTCTCTGCCCAAAAGTTCCTTGATCTGATAAACAAATTCAGCAAAGTTTCAGGATATAAAATCAATGTATAAAAATCAGTAGCAATCCTATACACTGACAACATCCACTCTGAGAACCAAATCAAAAACACAATTCCACTCACAAGGCAACAAAAAGAATATACCCAGGAACATAACTAGCTAGGAAGGTGAAAGATCTTTAAAATGATAATTATAAAACACTTCTCAAAGAAATCAGAGATAACACAAATAAGTGGAAAAAAAATTCCAGGCTCACTGATTTTAATCACAGGGCATGGTAGTACTAACAGATGCTCTAAGGAATCTCATGTATTCCGGTCATATTCTTCCTTACCTCTTTGTAGACAAGTAGTCCAACCACCCAGCCATGATGTAACCGCCATCTTTGTTGATTCAGAAGTAAGGGACATCCAAAATGGTTGAGTGGCCGTCTTAACTTCCACTTCAATCGAATCATGTTTCCCAGAAGCATTTCTTCATTTGGAACGATGTTCTCTAGGCTGGCAGGGTATAAGGGACAGCAAGCAAGAATCCTGTTAGTGGGTTATGAGGGCTAATAATGAATGGTGACACTCCCATTTCCACTCTTTGATTTCTGAGCCCATAAATCCTAGCTGTGGGAGAAAAAGCACTACATATTTTATGCTGACCCAGAGCATACTCAGTCTCCTAGAGAAACTTGCCCCAGCTCTGAAAGGTATTTCTATGTATAGCTCTGTATAGCTATGTATAGCTGGCACTGAGTCTTCAAAAGGCCATTCCACTGTTCTATCAAGCTAACTGCTTCAGGATAGTGGGGAACATGGTAAAACCAGTGAATTCCATAAGCGTGGGCCTGTTGTTATACTTTATCTTCTATGATGAGACTTCCTTCCTTCCTTCCTTCCTTCCTTCCTTCCTTCCTTCCTTCCTTCCTTCCTTCCTTCCTTCCTTCCTTCCTTCCTT
>NW_016818934.1:573853-579013 GCF_001698545.2 Rhinopithecus bieti | reverse complement strand
CTNCCTTCCTTTCTTTCTTTCTTTCTTTCTTTCTTTCTTTCTTTCTTTTTTTTTGAGACAGAGTCTCTCTCTCTCTCTCCCAGGCTGGAGTGCAGTGGCCCTATCTCCACTCACTGCAAGCTCCGCCTCCCAGGTTCACGCCATTCTCCTGCCTCAGCCTCCCATGTAGCTGGGACTACAGGCGCCCGCCACCGCGCCCAGCTAATTTTTTTATTTTTAGTAGAGACGGAGTTTCACCGTGTTAGCCAGGATGGTCTCGATTTCCTGACCTTGTGATCCGCCGGTCTCGGCCTCCCAAAGTGCTGGGATTACAGGCGTAAGCCACCACGCCCGGCCTCCATCAGAAGTTTTATTGTGAGATACCATGACGGTGGATAAGGCATTCTGTAAATTCACAAATTGCAGTCTTGGCAGAAGCACTGCATATACAGAAGGCAAATCCATATCCAGAATAAATGTCTATTCCAGAAACAACAAAGAACTGCTCCTTCCATGATGGAAGTGGTCCCATATAATCAATGTGCCACAAGGGGTAGGTGGCAGATCACCTGGAGAATGGCGCTGTATCAACGACTCTGATGTTGGTCTCTAGTGCTGGCATTATGGACACTCAGCAATGGTTATAGCCGTGTAAGTTTTGGTAAGTGAAAGTAGATGGTTTTAAGGATTATTTTCCTTTCTTCAGCATATAATCACCCTAGTAAATGGTTATAAGTTCCTTTGGGGAAGGCTGAAAATAAGATTAACAGTATAATTTTTTTTTTTTTTCAGTGTAGCAGGGTGGGGACCTGGACTCTTCTTTCTTAAAGAGGTATCCATTGCATAAATTGGCTCAAGTCTGAGAACTGATTGAGGAGCCATGAATCTCTGCTGTAGCAATTTAAGTTCACAAGACTTGGAACTCTTCGCCATATTTGATCCTACAGATCAAGTAGGAATAGATTGCGTATCTATTTCTTTCTAGGAGCACCAACATCAACTATCCTATGCAATAGCTATCTGCAAGCCAGATTCCTCTGATTACTGCTTTGACAACAGTCCATTACAGTAGCCACATCTACCTTGACTTTGATGATTATGGGCCACTGTCTGGCTCCTGCCAATCTGTGAGCCAATTATCCCCATTCCTTTTTTTGGATCTCAGTCAGATGGCAGGAGTCCCACAATAATTTCTGACCATTAAAAAAAGCACCCAGGGAAATCTTGAAGGGTACAGACATCTCTTCACAAATTAATTTTTCACAGTTGGTGGCAAAATTTGTCTCCTCTGGTTGCTCCCAGGATGGGTAAGAGGGTCTTACATAATAAATCCACTCCAATGTTCCTGTCTCCCTAAGCCCTTAGACACTTTGTAGCATAACAAGGCAGTTCTGACATTCTTACTTCATTTAGTGTTTGCCACCTGTGTTTTAGCCAACAAAACCAACCAAACCATAGAGACTTTTTAACTTATTGAGATAAACGTTGATTCCAGAATCTCTCTAAGGCTCATATCAGTAAAATCAGTCTGATTCAACTTTGTTTCTTTTTGCATTATCCCACTCCATTAATATTCATAAACACACATATTCCTTAGATTTCTGTCCATATAAATTAAAAAAAAAAAAAAAAAACGCAGTTGTTTTGGTATATAGTGTACTTTCTAGTGAGTCACACTTTGTAATTCCACTTTTGGGATCTCTGGGCTCAAGTATAGATATAGATCTAAAGGCAAAGAGAGATGGTGGAGTAGTCCTTGAGAAAAATCAACAGTGTTTTGCAAAGCAACCATCTCAGGGGAGACCATCATAGGTTCTTCAGGCAAAGAAGGGCTAACTTCCTCAGGCAGACTGAAGGACAAAGAAAACTTGGTAGAATTTAGGGTTTCAGCATTCCCAGCTTCGTTGAGATCTCCCCAAATGTCCCCATTCTGATGGGACCCCATTATTTCCTAATAATTCTTTTACTTTAACAGAAGACACCCAGAAATGTTGGGGATACCAAGTTGTAATACAACCACTGACAGTGTTAGAGTCTGAGTTTGGTTTTCAGAAATCCCAGCCAGACAACTAATAGGACATGAGAAAAAATTTAAAACATAAATAAACATTTTGAATTTTCAGGTCATTTATGAAGAGCTGGAACTGGGAGACCTGAACTCATTCTTTTTCTCCCTTCTTACTCCAGGAAAGAGTAATTATTGCTATTGCACACTAATAAGCAAACACCAAATTTCATTATACTCCCTAGTATGACTAAAATGTTCTACAGTAGCCAAACACAGTCATCCAGAACCTTGCCTTCTGCAGGCATTTGATTAAAAGAGTCATGGAGTTACACTTTTATTTTTCTGAAAATTGTCTTTTAATGGCTTTGGAGATTTTCCACCAAGATGCCTAATCATTTTATTTACCTGAGCCAGATAAACTTTGTTGTCAAAGAAGTGCAACTCATTGATGTTTTAAACCCAGGTACATCTTTCTTTGCTTTCTGGGGTGAACCCAAATAAAAATAAAACTTTACTTTCAGTTTTTCTAATTTTAATTTTCTTCTCAACTACTTCTGTTTTGATTTGCATTTCATTTGTTTACAGATAATAAGTTATTCCCCAGTGAGTGTTTGGTTTTATGGTCAGACTATTCAATGATCTCTGTAAATGAATTTATAGAGATTTTGTCTCTGTTGGGTGAGAGATGTTACAGAATTGGCTAGTCTTTTCTGTTTATTTGTCTATTTAAATCAAAAAACTGAAGAATTCTTACCCACTGGGAAGAGACAAACTCTTTGATATGGACGGGTGAGTTCTATAATTTGTATTTATTCTTGACCCAGAGCTGAGATTTTAGAATTAATTAGTTTCCTCTGTTTTTATCTGTATGTCTGCTTATTTGTCTGTAATTCAGAAAGGACTGTGTGTTTGTCATATTTTAAAATTTTCTGGATTGTATTAATAAGTAGGAATATATAATTTATTTAGTTCTATGCTGACTGACATTAAAAAATTAATGTCTTTTATAAATTAAATGATCCTAAAATCCCCCCAAATAAGGAAACTGAACTTCCAATATTTTCATATTAGATTTAAAATAACTTTTAAAGAAACTCAGAATGTTTCAGATATTCAAATTCAGATAATTTAGGTAAATCTTTGGCAAATGAGACTAGTTAAATAATTTTTTAAAATAAAAACAGCTGTTTTCTCTGATTTATCAGTGCTAAGTGTGATATAATCTTATATTTTTATTCTATTTGGATATGTTCTTCTTAAACTTATACAGGTTTACCAATCAGTAAGTATTACTTCTACTTAACGTTTAAGATTATAAAACATGTACATTTATGTTTAACTAAATTAATTGAGTGTTCTGATAAAATTTTGATTCCATAGAAGTTATGTTTTGTAGTATACCAGATTGAAGATAACTTCCAAAAATCTGTAGGTAACTTAATTAATGGAAATTTATTACTTATCTTGATCATTTCTAACTAAGATATAACAGTAAAACATTGATTACTAAGCAATAATTTTAAGTTTGTTTTTGCTTTGCATTTTCATATGCTATACAAAAGTAACATCTTTGGGTATCTTAATGAACATGTTCATTTCTGCTACTTTGAGAAGTTGTATAAAGCATAACGCTAGGAAATTGTGTTGTGTGTATTCATGAGCTCTGCTGGACTGGCAGGATGCTGGTGTATAATATTCATGGTTGTCCATAGGTTTCTATGTGAGATAGAAGTTACTTTAGTTAAAATTTCCTACTTAGGAGAAAAAGTTTCAGAGGAATATAATTGTATATACCAGGAAAATAGTATTTTGTCGTGAAAGAGGGTTGTTTTTTAATCGCTAAACCTCTTCATGCTCTTTAATCTTATTGAGGGCTGCAATATCTTTATTGTAGGGTACAGTTACTAATATTTTCTGTATTATAAATAGAACAGATAATTTTGGAACCTCTATTTATTGTTTCATTTGAAGATTACATGTATAAAGACACTGCATGCTAGCAACAACTCGGAAATATTATAAAATTTTTACCTTGCTAACACCATGAGTTTGGTGCTAAGGTAAAGTGTCCACCTGTTTCAGAATATGAAACAGCATAATGAAGTACAAAAGTTAAAAGAGAATTTTAAATTGTCATTGTTTGTAGTACCTCAGTTTGAAAGGCTATGGCATGTGTTAAAATCTTAACAAAGGATGCTCAGTTTTGATGGGCTTGTTTCAGTATTTACTGTTGATGCTTTTTTATTATTATACTACCTTCTGTTTACTTTATTAATATTTTATTTTCACACTGAAATAACTAAGCCATCTATTGTTTCTCAGGCATCTATATTCCAGTTCCTAGCTTAGGTGCTAAAATCTCTGACAAGTTTTGTTTTTTGCTTCATGTCAGATGAATAAAGCAGATCATTTACCATGTATGTATTTTGTATCTCTGTTATAGTCATGATTTTACCTTTTCTCAAAATTATCTTCTAACTAAACTGTATTTTATTTTATATATCTATAAATTCTAAAACTGATAGAAATATTAAAATAAATTGAGTATTTTAATGTCATTTTACTTTTGACAGATTTATATGATAAAATAAAATAAAACATTATTCAAAAGACTTCACTCAATGATTATGGCTTAAATTCAATGATTGTGGCACTTAACAAAGTATTTTTACAAACATTATTTTACAAACATTGTTTTCAACTTTACCCTTAAATCAAAGATGAAAATGAACTGTAACAAAAACTAAGTTGGAAATATTTTAAATTTTAGTGTTGAGTAAATAATTTTATAATCAGTAAATCAAATGTTAATATGTATTTTGTGCATATATACAAATATGTGATTGTAAACATTTGATGGTAAATTTTGTCATTTTTTATTTTTTAAAAATTTCAAATTACAGGCTCATGCCTGTAACCTCAGTACTTTGGGAGGCTGAAGTGGGCAGATCATGAGGTCAGGAGTTCAAGACCAGCCTAGCCAATATGGTGAAAACCCATCTATACTAAAATACAAAATTAAATGGATGTGGTGGCACGCGCCTGTAATCCCAGCTACTCAGGAGGCTGAGGCAGGAGAATCTCTTGAACCTGGGAGGCAGAGGTTGCAGTGATCCAAGATTGTGCCACTGCACTCCAGCCTGGTGACAGAGCAAGACTCCTTCTAAAAAAAA
>NW_016818934.1:561104-573428 GCF_001698545.2 Rhinopithecus bieti | reverse complement strand
AAAAAAAAAAAAAAAAAAAAAAAAAAAAAAAAAAAACAAAACAACTTATATTGTAGACACAAGGGTACATGTACAGGTTTGTTACATGGGAATATTGTATGAAGCTGAGGTTTGGGTTACAGATTCTATCACCCATGTTGTGAGCATAGTACCTAACAGTTTTTCCAAGTGTGCCTCCTTCTCTTCCTGCCCCTTCTAGTTGTCTGTGTCTATTTCTCCCATGTTTATGTACATGTGTGCCCAATGTTTAGCTCCTACTTATAAGTGAGAATATGTAGAATTTGTTCTCTATTCCTGCATTAATTTGCTTAGGGCTATGACCTCCAGCTGCATATATATTGCTGCAAAGGATGTGATTTCATTCTTTTTTATGGCTGTGTAGTATTCCATGGTGTGTATGTTCCACATTTTCTTTATCCAGTCTACATTGATGGGCACCTGGGTTGATCCTAAGTCTTTGCTATTTTGAATAGTGCAGTGATGAACATACAAGTGCATATCTCTTTTTGGTAGAATGATTAATCTAGGCATGAATCCATCTACTCCAGAGCTTTTTTTGGTTGGTAGGTTCTGTATTACTGACTCAATTTCAGAAGTTTATATTAATATATTTAGGGTTTCAATCTCTTCCTGATGCAATTCTGGGAGAGTATGTACTTCCTGAAATTTATTCATTTCCTCTAGATTTTCTAATTTGTGTATGTAGAGTCATTCATAATATTCTCTGAGAATCTTTTGCATTTTCTGTGGGATCAGTTGTAATATCACCTTTGTCATTTCTGATTGTGCTGATTCGGGTCATTTCCTTTATTAATCTGACTGGTTGCATCTATCAGTTGTATTTATTCTTTTGAAAAACAAACTCTTGATTTCATTGATATTTTGCATGGATTTTTGCATCTTAATTATGCTAAGTTCTTCTCCAATTTTACTTATTTCTTTTCTTCTGCTAGCTTTGGGTTTGAGTTCTTCTTTTCTCTAGTTCCCTTAGGATGAAAAATTACCTTATTTATTTGAGGTCTTTCTAATTTCTTAATGAAGGCATTTAGTGCTATAATCTTTCCTCTTAACACACTGCATTAGGTGTACTTCAGATATTTTTGTAAGCTAGGTCCCTAAGTTTATTAATTTCAAAGAATTTTTTGATTCAGCCTTAATTTTGATGTTTACCTATGAGTCATGTGTTTAATTAATGTTCATTCATTTCAAATAAACTTTTTATTTCTGCCTTAGGTTTCACGTTTACCCATGCATTATGCAGAAGTAATAAGTTTAATTTGCATGTATTTGTGTAGTTTTGAGAGATCCTCTTTATATTGATTTATATTTTTATTGTACTGTGATCTGAGAGTATGTTTGGTATGATTTTGATTATTATTATTATTTCTTTTTTTGGAGAGATGGAGTCTCACTTTGTTGCCAAGGCTGGAGTGCAATGGCGCGATCTCAGCTCACTACAACCTCTGCCTCCCGGGTTCAAGTGATTCTCCTGCCTCAGACTCCCCAGTAGCTGGAATTGTAAACAACCGCCACCATGCCTGGCTCATTTCTTACTTTTAGTAGAGACAGGTTTTCACCATATTGGCCAGTCTGGTCTCGAACTCCTGACCTCAGGTGATCCACCCACCTCGACCTCTCAATGTGCTGGGATTACAGGTGTGAGCCACCACACCCGACTGATTTTGATTATTTTTATTTATTAAGACTTGTTTTATGATGTAGCATGTGGTCAATCTATAAATATGTTCTGTGTGTAGAAGAATGTATAAGCTGTGTATGTTGGGTGAAGCATTTTATAGATGCCTAGTTGGTCCAATTTGTCAACTGTCAAGTTTAAGTCCAGGGTTTTTTTGTTTGCTTTTACTTTTCTGCATCAATAATCTGTCTAAAAATGTCAGTGGAGCATTAAAGCCTCCTATTATTACTCTTTTTTATGTCAAGAAGAACTTGTTTTATGAATCTAGGTGCTCCTATGTTGTGTATGCTAGTCTTCTTATTGGAGTGTACACTTTGTCATTATATAATGTCATTCCTTGTCCTTAACTGTAAAAGGTTAACATCTATTTTGTCTGGTATACAAATAGCCACTCCTGTTCTCCTTTCTATTCTATTTCAATGATAGATTTTTCTCCAACCCTTTAGTTTGAGCCTATGACTGTCATTACATGTGAAGCAGGTCTCTTGAAGACAGCAGACAATTGGCTCTTGTCTTCTTATTTGTCTTACCACTGTATGTTATTTAAGTGGAACATTCAACTCATTTACATTCAGGGTTAGTATTGATATGTGTGATTTTGATCCTGTCATCATTGTTAGGTGGTTGTTATATACAATTTGTTGTGTAGTTGCTTAAGAGTGATTGTGGGCTATGTGCATAAATTAGTATTTGCGGTTGTCAGTGTTATTCTTTTGATTCCATATTTAGCATCCCCTTAAGGACCTCTTGTTAGACTTGTCTAGTAGAAATAAATTCTCTAAGCATTTGCTAATCTGAGAAAGATTATTTCATCTTCCTTTATGAATCTTCATTTGTTAGGATATGAAATTCTTGGTTGGAATTTCTTATTTTAAGGATGCTGAAAATAAGGCCCCCAATCTCTTCTGGCTTATAAGGTTTCCAATGAGACGTCTGCTGGTAGCCTGATTGGGTTCCCTCTGTATGTGACTTGACCCTTCGCTCCAGCTGTCTTTAGGAATTTTTTCTTTTGCTTTGATCTTAGTGAATCTGATGACTGTGTGGCTTAGGATGGTTGTCTTGTGTAGTATCTAGCTGGGGTTCTCTGTATTCTCTAATTTCTTGAATTTGTATGTCAGTCTCTCTAGTGAGATTATGGAAATTTTCATGGACTATGTCTTCAAATATATTTTCCAAGTTGTGTATTCTTGCGCCTTCTCTCACAGGAATACCCATGAGTCATAGATTTCGTCTTTTTACATAACCCAATATTATTTCTCTGAAGTTGTGTTTATTCTTTTAATTCTATTTTTTTAAAAAACTTTGCCTAGGTTGATTAAAAATACTGGTCTTAAGGCTCTGAGATTCTTTCCTTAGCTTTGTCTATTCTGCTGTTAATACTTGTGATTGTATCATGAAATTCTTGTAGTGAATTTTTCAGCTCAATAAGTTCACTTTAGGTCTTTCTCAAAATGGCAATTTCATTTCTTACCTCTTGAATCATTTTACTTTACTAGATTGTTCAGTTTCCTTGGATTGGGTTTCCACTTTTCCTAGATCTTCCTTGCCATATGGATTCTGAATTCCATGTTTGTCATTTCAATCGGTTCATATTTGTTAAGAACCATTGCTGGGAAGCTAATGGGCTCATTTGTAGGTATGAGGACACTCTGGCTTTTGGAATTGCCAGAGTTCTTGTGCTTATTTTTTCTCATCTGGGAGAATCGATGTTCCTTTAACTGTGGTAAAACTTGAGTATATTCAGTTGACTTTATTTCTGGTAGTTTTCAGAAGACTAATGCTGTGTATAGGGTCTTACATAGTTGTGAAATTCTTGCCCTTGGTTTTGCAGGAGGGAGAATTAGCTAAGTGCTTTGTTTGGTGTTATAGTTGGGGCTGTGATCAAGTAGATGGCACTTGAAAGCAACAGAAAGCGGATAAGCTCTTACTCAGCCAATTTGCTCCTTTGTGTATCCTCCTCTGTTTGCAGCTGTGCTGTGTGGTGCAATGGGGAGAGAGGTGAACCCCTGGCCAGGTCCACTCCTTGGCCTTGGGGAAGCCACTTCTGATCACTGGCACTATGTCTGCAATTTTTATTATTGCTTTCAGGTGTTTCTAGTAACGGTAGTCCCTTAGGTAGAGTTCCAGAAAGGAGATAAGCCCCACCGGTACCAGATCAACCCTGTGGAGGGAGGCATGCTTCCACACCAGCCTGTGAACCTGTGAACCTGTGAACCTGTGCGACTCACCCCTGTCAGTTTTCTGAGAGTGTAGGCTCCTCTCCTGCTCAAGTGCTAGGCAGAGATCTCAGTCTGACATGCCTAAACCATGGGCCGGAACCCTAAGACCTTCTTGTGGCTCTCTCCTCTAGCCACTCAAGGTTGGGTTCTGGGTGTGCTGGGGTATCCAAAGGGCTCCCAGGCTGATAGAACTCATTCAGGTCAAGCAAAGCACCCAGGCTAGGCAGCAAAGGCTGCACTGTGTACATGATCCCGTGGGGCTGCCAGGCATGAGTGAGCCCTGGAAGAGGCTGGCCGACAGGTGGGCCTGCAGGACAGACATGCCCCAGTCACACAGCAAAGTCAGCTCTGCTTCTCCCAGCCCAGCAGTTAGCTGGGGTCAGAGCTTCTCAGAAGGAGATGAGGAGCACTGGATCATGGGCGCTCATGACTAGGTTCTGCTGGTGCTGTCCTGCACACAGAGTTCCCTAGCTCCAAGCCTGGTGAAACTCTATCTCTGTCTAATCTCTGGGGACATCTCCCTGCAAGTTTAAACATCTGTGGGCTTATGTAGTTGCCTCCAGCTAGGATCCCAGAAGTCCTCAGTGAGAGTGGGTGGTTCTGAAGTCCCTTCACTTACCCCTTCCCAGGGGCTATTTGGAGTCAGAATCTCACCCTAGCATTTAGGCACCTCACACAGGGTTCCCAGGGTCCTCCTGCTTCAGCTTATGTGTCTGCAACATTTCTCCATCCACATTCTGTGTTTTATATCCAAAGGTCATTTCATAGTTTAAAGGGTGTCACAGTGTTTTTCCTACAGATCCCCTAGTACATGCAGATCACAGGAAGACAGAGACTGCAGGAGGTCACTTGGGTCTCCTGGAGCAGAGCAGAGAGATTAGGGGAGAGGGAGCACTGGAGAAGAGATCGCAGTTCCACTGGCCAGGGTGAGACACAAAACCGTACATTTTAATCATACACACATAATATACTCTCTCTAAATAAGCAAAGAAGAGCAGAATGCATTCAATAAGTAATTATTACTATTCACACAGCTTTTGTAGACACTGTTGAAAATACAAATATCTAAAGGTTATGGTGACTGCTGGTCTATATGTGTCACATAGTAGAGTAATATTTTTTTGATTGCCAATGATTCTTCAGAAATGTGAAGACAAAGAGCATGGGTTGAGATCAGATGGTACCATAGAAAGCAAAGCTTGGTCAGCATATCCCAATTTACAAAGAATGAAAGTGGAAACAGAAGTAAGCTATCCCAGGAACCAATTCAATGGAAGACAATTCACCTTTTATTAACTACCAATATAAAAATAAGTTTAAGAGGTAGGCCAACACCACAGGCATCAGGGGATGATATAGAATGAGGCAAAGAAAATCAAATAGCACATCTGGAATCTTGAAACAAATTCAAAGACAAAAATGTACCTAATTCTGGTTGGTTTATCACCACTAATTGAAAAGACTCAATTTTCTTATTTTTCTCCATTCTTCTTTCCCCATAGCCAAAACTAAGATGGAATTTGAGCTTTGGGTGGTTTCAGTCAAAGAATATTTTGGTTCTGCATAAAAGAGCAACAGGGGTCATGATCTCTGGTCTACAAGTACCAAGTCAAACACTGAAACTTACTTCATGTGATGAACATACCAAATGCTTACATAGGGCATCAGAATTATCTTCCTCCATTGCGAGTAAAAAATGCAGGGCTGGCAGATGCATGTAAGATGGTCATTTTCCAAATAGTGAAGACATAATTAGAAAACAGGTTTACAAAAAGGATACAATAAAATATTGGTTAGTAGTTGTTATGATAGTAGCTGTTATGATGAACAACCAAAATAACTTATAGTTAATTATCTGTGATTTCTTCTACACAAAGAGCTACTTGCTAATGTAACCAGAAGATCAGCCCCAAAAGGCATTCATCTATTGGAGAAACAGCCAGAGATTGTGGCTAAGAAGTATTAATGTATGGAAATATAGTAGGCATGACAAAATATTTGTGGTAAACATGCTTAGGTTAACATTAAAATTTTTGCAGGTAAAACATGATGAACCAAATAAATTATTATCTTACGAAGCAACGTAAAATTGGTATATTCAGTCTGGATGGTTACCGAATGGACCCACTCATTGATCATTATTGCTCTTACTAAGTAGAAGAAGATACTAATGACTGTTTGATATAGTTTGGATATTTGTGCTCTCCAGATATCGTGTTAAAAGTTGATCCACAATGTTAGAAGTGGGGCCTGGTTAGGGGTGTTTGGATCAAGGGGCTGGATTCTTCATGAACAACTTGGTGTCATCTTTGTCCTTGTGGAAGTGAATGAGTTCTTAGTTCCTAAGAGAACAGGTTGTTAAAAATAGATTATCCTCTCCTCCCCTCTATCTTGCTTTCTTTCTTTCTCATCATGTGATACCTGATCCCCCTTCACCTTCTGTCTTGAGTGGAAGTTTCCTGAAGCCCTCCCTGAATTAGGTGCATGTGCCATGCTTCTTGTACAGCCTGCAGAACCATGAGCCAAATAAACTTCTTTTCTTTATAAATTACCCATTCTCAGGTATTCCTTTGTAGCAACACACACAGACCAAGACCCTGTTCTAGGGACCAGTAAATAGCAGGGGATGACTCATGGGTGGATCCTTCCAAGGACAAGGATTTCGGGTGACAGGGCACTTCCTGAGATGCCTGGTTGAGCTCTTTTCTCCTGAGCCAAATTCATAGATCGATATTACAAAGAAGGGGCACTATTATTTGGTTGTTAAATGCTATGACTCAGGGGTGCCTGGAGAACTAGCCAGAACATTTATCTCTGCCTCTCTTCTTTCCTAACCATAATAAAAGTAATAGCCACCTCATGTACCCAGAGGCAAGCTGCCTCCAGAAATGGGAGCCAGCCTCAGGCTCTGCCAGGATCTGAATGGTCACAACATGGTACATGGGAATCTGGAGTAAGACTCCTCATCAGAGGTTTAAACTTTCTGATTCCTGGAAAGGATTTATGTCACGGAGAACTATGGCTCCTGAGAAGAGGGGTGTATTTTGTTTCTTCACAGGGAAAAAGGAAACTGTAATCTGGCTAATAACTTCTAATAGAGGCCAAGATTCTAGTACCTTCTCCCATTACTCATGGGATTTTCTCTCTACTCATTGAATTTGGGTCTAGAAGCTGAACAAAATGCTGACTGAGGAAAGCAAACAGACAAGACAACTATTATCAAGAGGAGAGAAAAGCAATTATGGCACCTAGAATAGAAAGCTTAAAAGAAAATAAAACTACCATAAGAGATGGCCATTTTTTGAATATTAAACAATAAAAATAAGGCATTAATGGAGAATTAATTAGTAAATCAAACAAAGTCTCTGAGGAGAGTAGAGTTGGTGATTTATAGTAAAGACCCTATAAATCAGTGGGTAGATTTAAGCAAAGAATGACTGTTGTTGAGACCTCTGGCTGATTGATTGTACCAATGACCCTGATTCTTCTTTCTTTCCAGTATTCATGTCATTTGCCACATGAGTTTGTTCCTCTCCATAAAGAAGGGACAGTTGTTTGCTCACTCCTAGAACTTGCACTGGGTTTCTGACTTGCACTGGCAAGTAGAATGAAGCAGAAGTGATAGAGGGCCAGGTGTGAACCAAGGTCTTAAGAAGCATAGAGGTTTCCACATGCACTCTTGCTCCTCTGCCTTCAATAGGACAACATGCCCTTCTGGAAATTGCAGCATGTAGAGCAGAGCTGAGTTACCGCCAATAATTCCACCCAAGATCATCCCAGATTAGCCAACTCAGAGCTACCCGCCAGATATATATATAAGTGAGGCCAGAGAAACTACTTAACTAAATCCAGCCTAAATCACTGAACTGCAGACTATGAGCTAAATAAATTGTTTTTTTTGTGTGTGTGTGTATTTTATGGCACTGTTATTTTATGATTGATTTTGTTTATAATACAGCATCAAATTGCCTATAGATAATCGATATAAGACAGGAATTGGTGGCCTAGAAGATCAAGAGGGAAAAATGCAGGAAGAAACACAAAAAGATGGGAAGCATTAAAAAACAAGGCATATATGAAGAGAAGATATCCAGAAGCCCTAAAATGCCAATAAATAGAAGCTTCTATTACTGAACAAAAGGAAAATAAAAAAAGAACAGGAGGTAATACTTACCTAAATAATAGAAAATAATTTTCCTAGACAACAAAATTTGAGTGTCAGTTTGTAAAATCATTTAATTTCAGTGCAGCAGTAAAGAAAAAGACATATGCTTTGGCATACCTTATTAATATTCTAAAAAAAATAATGAAGAGAAACATTTTGCAAAATTTTTTAAAGATTAAATTACTCGCAAAAGTACTAACACAGGGGTTGGTAAACATCGGCCCATGGACTAAATCCAACCTGCTGCCCCTTTTTTATAAATAAATTTATTTGTTTACATATTGTTATGACTAATTTTGTGCTACAATTGCAGGGTTGATTACTACAGATAAAGACTAGTCTGCAATGCCCAAATTCTTTATTATCTGGGTCTTTACATAAAACGTTTGCTGATAACTAAAAGAAAATAATCACCTTTATCTTTGGTCTGTTGAATTAAAAGGACTCTAAACTTGAAACCCTATTGCCAGCCAGGATATCATTCACCAATAGGATCAAAAAAAGTTCTGAATATGCAGAGGATTTGAGAATATATATTAATCAAGCACTCAGAAGAAGAAATGACGTGAGGAACAACGTTAAATGCCAAATGAGTTGAAACAGAAATCTTAATGTGGGGAAGAATTAGATGAGTGGGAAATTGTAGATAAGGAATTTTCCAATAAATATAATTAACGCTAAACTGATTATGAGAGAATTATTATGTATAATATAGTTACTAAATATGAATTTGCGAAATGAAAAAGACACACTGAAAAAAAACTGAAACAGATATTTCAGCAAAACCCAGGAGTTGTAAAATATCATGGAGAAGAGGAAAATAAAAGTTTTCTAAACTTTCATGTAGGGGATGAAGACTCTGGTAGAGAAAAAGAAAATAATTTATTACAAATTCTATAGAAAAACTTGCATATATACATGTGCAGGGGAAACAGTTACAAGAATGGAAAGTCAACAACTCAGTCAAAAGCCTGATTTAACAAGGAAAGAGTAGAACAAATAGTAAATCAAATAAGCTAAAATGAGTAACATTGAAATGAGGACATAGCAAAGTACATTAAATGGTAAACATTAAACACTGTGGTATAAGACTATACTATCTGCAAGTAGGCAGAAGTCTCAGACTAAACAAAATATAAACATTTGGCTATATCTTGTTGCAAGAACACTTAAAGTAAAAAAAGTTTGAAGAAAGGGAGATGAAAAAAGATACTAAGCAAATGCAAACAAAACAAAGCAGGAATATTAGACATAATATCAGGGAAAGTGGGATTTAAGGTTAAAAGTACTCAAGAGGATACTGAAGGGCATTACACAATGATAAAGGAACAATTTATGAAGATATAAAAATCATAAAGTTGCATGCACCAGGAAGATAGCAGCTAAATATGTAAAGCAAAATATTAGAAATGCACATTGACCTTGATAAAAATGCAATCATGGAAAAAGATTTTATTGCACTATATTCAAGAATTGCACTGATATAATAGACAAGAAATAAGTGAGGGCACAGAGGCATAGAATAATGTGGTCAATAAACTAGATTTTATGTGTAGGTATACACAGATATGTAATATGTATATCATTACATCTGAAAGAAAATATATTTTTATTCATATTCAGGAAATACTCTAATCATTAAATTTTGTCTATAAATAAACTTAAAACATTTTGAAAAGAAAAAGTTTTATAGTCTATAATTGCTCATCATAATCCAATGTAAATTTTAATATAAAATTATCTTTCAACCATTAACATACTAGGAATTAAAGATTATCTATCTAAATAATCTTTGAGGGCCAAAGTAAAGACCAAACTGAAATTATAGGCAGCCTAGAAAATAAAAAAACAAAAGGCAAATAAACCCTTCTGTGTTTGTTCAGATTATTTGGATAAAATTGTCATAGAAGCCAGATTCAGATTGCTTTAGTAATAATCTCCCATAACACAGAATCCTGAGATGAATGCTTCAAGGGTTACTTCCGGTCCTCCAATACATCATCAGGGTCCTGTTTTTCTTCCACTTACATGCCACTTGGTTTGTTAGATTTGTTCTTAGTCCTCTTTTGCCTACATTTGCAAGGAGGGTGCTTCATTTCCAGATATTATATTCAAATGTGCCAGCATCCATTGGATAAAGAGAACTTTTTTTAGTATGTCTTTTTATAATAACATGCAAATCTTTCCCCAACTTTCCCCAGTAGATGTCTATTCACATCTCGTTGCCCAGAATTTGGTTATATGTCTAAGTACAAACCAACCTCAGGCAAAGTAAATTTGATCTATAATTTACTTACATTAATTGGGATTGCTTGATTGTGTTAAATGGATATAAAGGAGAAATGTATGTTTCATAGAAGCCCAACAATGTCTGCTAAATTGTTTTACTGCAACAAATGGAAAACATGTAAAACTACTTAAAGAATTAATACTTTTAAAGACCTTTAACACATTCCAAAATGTTTTAAAGAATGTAGTATTATAAATCAAGAGAGAAGAAAATAATAAAATAATAAAAGATGAAAGTTAATGAAACATAAAAACAAAAAACAAAATGAAAAGGTTAATTCTACCTAAAAGTTATTCTAGGACCAATGTCTCACAGTTGTTTTAACTATATAACCATTGAAAAACAGATAATTCCTGGCCGGGCGCGGTGGCTCAAGCCTGTAATCCCAGCACTTTGGGAGCCCGAGATGGGCGGATCACGAGGTCAGGAGATCGAGACCATCCTGGCTAAAACGGTGAAACCCCGTCTCTACTAAAAAAAAAAATACAAAAAACTAGCCGGGCGAGGTGGCGGGCGCCTGTAGTCCTAGCTACTCAGGAGGCTGAGACAGGAGAATGGTGTAAATCCGGGAGGCAGAGCTTGCAGTGAGCTGAGATCCGGCCACTGCGCTCCAGCCTGGGGGACAGAGCGAGACTCCGTCTCAAAAAAAAAAAAAAAAAACGAAAAACAGATAATTCCAATGTAATATAAATTATCTCCCACAATGAGTGGGATACCAGACCTTCTAAAAGTAATATGTAAAAAGGAAACATATAGATAACGTTGCTTAGGAATGTGCATATAAAATTCTCACTAAAAGGGCAAGTAGAATTCACACAGGTGTCAAAGAATAATATACTTCAAAAAGATTGAATTTACTCCAGGAATACAGCAATGAGTCTCTGTCTAGAAGCCTATAAATATAATTAATAAATGAAAGGTCTATAATAATCTTAAGAGTTGTTATCAAGAGTCATCTGATAATACTTGAGATACTGGTATACACAAGTGATAGCAAAAACTAATTTTTAAAGAACAGTGTTGTATAACACTGAGGGTGGTAAAATGCTAAAACAGTTTCTATTAAAATTAAAAAGAAGACAAAGATGCCCACTGTTATTATTGTGACTGATACTTCTTTTAAGGGATTTAGAAAATGAAGAAAGATAAGAAAACTAAGCTATCAACCTCCAAATGGGGAGGAGATAAATTACAAATTCCTCTTTTAAATGTTATGAAAAAGTATTAAGAAATTTGGTAAAATACTTTGAAAAAAAGTAAACATTAATAATTTTTAAAACAAATTCGTGGCATCTAGTGGCCATTAAAAAATATTTGCCATAAAATTGGTATAGAAGAAAAGAAGGCCAAAGAAAGAAAACAGGTGCATAACTTATAGACACGTATCTGGTGCCTGAAATTGG
Organism: Rhinopithecus bieti; assembly: GCF_001698545.2. Lineage (NCBI taxonomy): Eukaryota > Metazoa > Chordata > Mammalia > Primates > Cercopithecidae > Rhinopithecus > Rhinopithecus bieti. The sequence continues at coordinate 561,655 of NW_016818934.1, read as the reverse complement.
GAAGGGATCACAAATGACTTACAAAACAAAACAGAAAACTATGAAAACAAAGAACAATAAATAATCTGACAGAACAAAGATTTTAGGTGTCCCTTACATCAATAAATATTAATGGACTTAACTCATTAAATGAAAATATATTTTCAAATTAGACCACAAAACAAAACCCAACTCCATGATATATTTGTAAGACATACCTAAAACAAAGTGATTATAAAAATAAAATAGCAGGAAAACTTATACAAGGCAATACTATTATAAAGAAATAGGATTTTAAAATAGATAATAGTTAAAACTCACACACAAAAGGCATTAAATAAGCAAAAAGGGCACTTAAAAAATAAAATTAAGAGTATCGCTGTACCAAATAACAGTAGCAAAATACACAGCGCAAAAACTAAATGAAATACAGGGAGAAATAAAGAGAACTTCACTGAAACTGTATTTCACAATTCTTACTTCATAATTGAGCATGTATAAAAAATGAAATAAAGAAAATAATATAATTTATAAGGAAAATTTTATTATTATATAAATAATTTGGTATAAAT
>NW_016818934.1:514886-560786 GCF_001698545.2 Rhinopithecus bieti | reverse complement strand
ATTGAAATTGATGGAATCAAAAAGCAAGCATGACCCTCAACTAGAAATCAGTAAATTATATAAAAATAATTTTAATATCCAATCTTGTACAAAATGGAAGTAGAAACTGGCTTTTTGAAATTCTTAGAAGATCAGTGTACTAAAAGATTTAACTACTACTGCCTGTTGAATGTAACTTTGAAGGCGATCAGAAAAAAAAAAAACTCTTTTAGTTAAAAAATAGAAAATAATAGAAATACAAAAAACAACATAAAAGTATAAAACCAGAAGGTAACCAATTCTAGAAACAAAGGGAAAAATTTTCAAGTGCAGAAATAAGAAGAGGAAAATACAATTAGAAAGTGAGATTATTTATAACTACCATTAAAAAACTATGCTCAACTGTAAGCAAGTAAATGAAAAAATGTGGATGAAATAAATAAATTCTAGGAAAATATAATTTACCATATGAAGTGCCACTTTTCCAAAGATCGCTAGGATAACCTGTTAATTAAGCAAAGTTAAGTTCATTAAACAATCGCAGTAAGGGAGGACACAAACTTTACCGAGTTTAAGAGTGCCTCAGAATGGGGAGGTCAAGGCAGATATGCATAGGGTTTTGGAGCCTAGGATCAAAGGATTAAGATGAGACTATCCAGGTAGGTAACCAGATGGGATCAGACAAAGTTTGTGACATAATAAGTGAAGATTCTTGGGCACAATCAGATGAGGGTAATGAAAGGAAGCTTAATAAATAGACTGCTATTTATTAAGCAGCTGCTTGCTCATGTAAATAGCCCATTGTGTATCAGAAGAGCTGTTTGCCAAGGTGAGCAAACTGGATAAGTTGGTTTTCAGTAATTTCCTGAAGGGAATAATAAAGTTGTTTATTGATTTATAGCCATATCTTCCTGGACAAGAATTTCCTTGAGACACTAGTAAAATCATGTTGACACAAGTGGGATGAGACCACAAATCACTTACAGTCTTTGTTCTGAGTCCTGTTAATTAAATTATGTGAAATTGGATGGTTTTAGTTCTCAACCAAAATGACCCTGAAAGAGGGAAATTCTTACAAGATCACTTTCCAAATATGAACAAGAAAATTGGGGAAGAAAAGCAGTATCTTCTATTGTTTTTATATTTAAAGAATGGATAAACTGTTACATATAATGTTCCAGAACATAGGTGAAAAAGGTATATGTATTGATTTCTTAGTATGAAACAAATTTAGAATTAATAGTAAACCCCTACAACTGCAAAATTTCCATACACACTAACCTTACTTGTGTATTTATGCAAAATCTTAAGTACAACATTGAAAACAGGATCTGGTAAAAAAAAAAAAAAAGAATCACAATAAAGGAGGTTTATTCTAAGAATGTAAGGATGGTTCTGTATTGATAAATCTATTTACGTAATTTATTTTACCACTAATCTAAGGAGAAAAACTATATGAACATCACCACAGATGTTGAGAAAGCATTGAACACCAAATATTTCTCATAAAAATCTTTAATATAGCAAGAGATATATACTATTTAATATATTCGTCTCATCCTCAAAGTCTGCATCATGCTAATGAACACACCTGGAATTTATTGAAATATTAAATATATAACTATCATATAATGCAGCCATTCTATCCCTATACTTTAGTCAAGCGAAATATAAGTGAATGCTTTTACAAAAACTTGTACAATGTCCTATGTGAGCTTTGTTCCTAATAGCCAAAAATTGGAAATGATCCGATAGTCCACCAAAAGGCAACTAGATAAATGGATTGTACTACATCCACACAATGATGTACAATTTAGCAATGGTAAGGAATGAACTATTGACAAGTAAAAATGTGGATGAACCTCAAATAATTACACTTACTGAAAGAAGCCAGACCGCCCTTCATCCCACCAAAAATGCATACTATATGATTCCATTCATGTTGAACTCTAGAAAAAGCAAACGAATCTGTAAGGTCAGAAAGCAGGTAAGTGCTTATCTGGAGCAAGGAGGAGTAGAAAGGATGCCTTAAAAAGGACATGAGGATACTTTGTTGAGAACCAGGTAAGTTTATTTTCTTGATGTTTGTGATAACTTCACAGATGTGCACATATGTCAAAGTTATCAGATTGTACATTTTAATTATGTACAGGCTGTATCAATTATACCTCAATAAATGTCTTAAAATTTTAAGGGTAGCCACAAATGGCTAATGGCTACTGTATGTGACAGCGTAGCTCCAGATTGTTCTATTAGCAAAATAAGTGTTAACTAGGAGACTTAGGCAGCAGATCAGGATAAAATCAAATTAACTGTATTTTGCTTTTGTGGAATCTTTTTACTTTCCCTCCTGTACATCCCTGTTTGTGTATCTTTAAAGATTTTAAAGGAGTAGAATGGGTTTGTTTTCTGCTACCTGCCTGCAAGAAGCATACAATCGAAATCATAAAGATATGAAACTATAAAATAACAACTTAAAGAATATAAAGACAAATGACCAGCAGAGGAGACTATACTATTTTTCATCTCATAGAAAGTGCTAATCAAGTTTAGAAGACCCTGAAGTAGAGTTGGAAATGATCTGAGACACTTTTAAAAATGTAATGGAACCTTACTAGATCTGGAACAAGAGTAATGTAGCAATCAAAGGTGGGTGGGATGACTTGGAGACTATGTGAAGACAAAGCTGGTCTTTAACTTTGGTCTGATAACTACTCCTAAACCTTCTGTTCTCTCTTCTCATGCTTCTTACTTCTCCCATCTTCTGTCAAATAACTATGGCTTCTTTGTATACTATTATAAGAAAAGCACTGTGTTAAGAGTTAGAATACTTTTGTTCTAGTCTCTTTTCCATCACACATTAGCTGTGTCTTTGGGAAAGTTGTAATCTCTTTACACCTCAGTTTCTAAGGTGGAAAATATATGTAGATAGTAATACCTGCCCTACTTATTTTATAGGTCTGCTGTGAATATAAAGTGAGATCATGAATATAAAAGTGCTTTGAAAATTGCCAAGTGCTTTACAAGAGAAAGGGATTATTCTTTGCCTTTAGAGGAGTAAAGATTTTATTTCGAAAAGCACTTAGAACAATTTGGCTATTTACATAATAGCTAAGAAAGTGCACTTGTGGCAGTGAAAAACAGGGGAAACCTAGATTTCCACTTCTAAATGTCTTTTTGGGATCTACAGCAGCTATTTCATTGTCCTGCACAAAGTGAGTACTAAGTAGTTTTTGATTACATAGTTCTGATCCCAAGTTTGATTACTGAATTTCTGAATGCCCTACTTATGAAACACTTTCCCTAAATTATTGAATAGTGTTAAGAATCTCTTCATGTGAATAAGTTAACTTGAGCTTGGTGGGAAACACTTGAAAACAGGCACCAGGCTATATATAATTTTTTTAAAAAATCCTCCAGATTCAATCACAATTTCGATCGAATATCAAATTCTTAATAAATGAATCCTGCAGGTTTAATAAATGAGTTTCCTAACACTTAGATGAGACTAATGGAAGATCTTGAGTTTTCTCAGCTTTCTGGAAATCTTTATATTTGAATTTAAATACTTTATTCAAAATAGGCTAGTTGCATTTGCAGAGTTATTAAAAAGAACAATACTAATGATCCTCTGAGGGATAAATTTTACATTTCTCCCATAATTTTCACAGACAGAAACAACAGCTACCAAGAGTGACTTCCCTTTCCCTTAACAAACAAGCTTTACAAATGTATAATTTGCCTTTTGATGACATACATTTAGAAAACTCTTTTTCACGAGTAGATAAAATTTTGAAAGATAGAAACAAGGCATTTTATACTTCCTGATGAACTGAGTGATTCAGCTTTTCTTTTTTGTCTTCACAACCAGGAAGCTAAGTTATGTTTGCCCAGGTGTAGGTAGAGTTTGATAAGACACAGTAGTAAGAGTTTATGTTGCAGGACTCAATGCAAGATGTCACTGAGCAGAAGCTTGAATTCATGCCTTCTCAATCTCAAATGTGAATCGAAGATAGTGTTTGAAATGGAATTAGTGCATTTGACTTTGAGTTCTCAGCACTAATCATTTCATGACCCTTATTCATCACACTACTCAAAATGAGACATTTAATTAAGTGTGCTCACATTTTAATACTCCATTTTATTGCCTATAAACCCAGGAGTGCGTGCAGATCGTATTGTACTCTTCTCCGTTATCTTTTGCACCATACATTACTTTTCATGTGAAGCCATAACTATATCCATTATGAGCTCTTCTGCTGGAAATTTAGGCATTCTCATTCCACATCCACAGCAGGATGCTTTCTGCAATCAGACTAGCAGACTAGACTTCTGACATTCCTGTTAACACTACTCATGAAACTTTCTAATACTAGAACTCCCTGACAACACTGAAAATAAATTTCAGAGATGTGCTTCCCTACCTGAATCTTATTACTTTGTGTAACACACTTTCAATCTTCTTAAATTTACTTTCTAAATGCACCATTCATTTGGAGTTAGAATAACTTTCATTCTTTGAGAAGGACCACTATTGCCCTGCTGTATCTTACTACACAGGCCAGTCTTGATCATCTATACTCCAAGGAGGAGGGTAGTAAGTCAGTACATACAAGATAGTCGTCATGATTGTAGTGGTAGGGATCCTCTCCTTTCAATATATGCATCAATTTGACTTGACATAAACATGAATGACTGTGTTTATGTTTGTAAATGCCAACTCTGCCTACTTGTATATACAAACTGTTAAGATTAATTTATTTCATAATAAAGACTATGGCAAGCTCAAAAAGAGCAATGCTTCTGGCATCAAAGACTTGTCTACTCGAATCCCAGCTCTGGCATTTGCTACCTATATGATCTCAAATAATTGTGCTATGCTTTCTAGGATTCAGATTCATAATCTATAAACAAGGAATAATAGTACCTACATTAAAGGACTTTCATAAGAATTATGCATAAATTGTTTATGTATATTATATGTGTATATATTGTTCTTACATCATTATGCCTCTTTATCACCCCAATTTACAATAATGACTCTTTACTCCAATATTCTGTAAGACTGTTGACATTCCACTGAGCTCAGTATTGTGGTTTAACCAAAGTTAATACTGTTGCTTGGGTATCAAAGCCCATTAAAAGCTCTTAAAGGCAGATGACACATGGTCCTCAACATAATAAACACTCATGACTGATCTGTGGTCTGAAAAAAAAAGCTTAGGACAAGGTGGAATGATTTCTAGAAAATAGAAAAAAAATATTGAAAATTGAAAATATTAAAATATTTTCCTTCCCCACCATCCCTTGCAACTTATTAAGTTACTGTGTCCATTTGCCTCTTGTAGACATAGTTACTGTGTCCATTTGCCTCATGTAGACATAGATTACTTTATGAAAACAAAATTGTAGAATCCTCTAAAAGAAGTATGTTGCTATATCCTGGTTTCAGAGGCACAGTAGCCTAATGAATAAGGGAAATTTCTCACAATGGGGAAAGTCTAGAGAAAAACCCTTAGTTTTATATTTTAAATATGTATATTTAAAGTTCGAGTGCCTGCTCTTGAGTTACTATGAAGCAGAAGCAGAGAGTAGAGTACCAGCACCTCTTAGTGCCAGCCAGGATGGTGGGTGTCATGTTGGTGGAGATGTAGCCTCAGTTTGAGACTAAAAGTCTCAACATGTGCAAGAAGACCCACCTCTGAACATGCTTACCTCGACTTATACCCCAAGCAACGGATAATTTTAAAGAGGAAGCAACTCTTGGAAAATCTTAGTGCTTGCGGGGGAGGTAACACAAGTTACATGGGTTCTCTGAAGGGCAGAATTACCTCTTGGGGAACATATAGAAGTGAAATTTAGTCGAGCTCAGATTGTAACACCAGAGAATCTTACATTTCCCTTCACCCTTACCTTTTCTAAATCGACTAAGGGATCCAAGGTAGACCCTGGCGCTTCATACTTTCTCCTATGCATCATAGCAAAGTCCAAGATATTCCAGAGGAATATGAGCTAACAGAAAATCTGCCAACAAACCAAATACACAAGGAGCACCGCTATTATAAAAAGAAAAAAAAGTCAACAAATGGAATACCTTATATGAAATAAGTAACGACCATTTTATTTTTTTCCAGATTATTTTATTGTAAAAATACCATATATAATACCTATAATATACAAAATATATGCTAATTGAATACTTATGTTATTGTTAAAGCTTCCAGTCAACAGCAGGCTATTAGTAGTTCAGTTTTGGGGGAGTAAAAAGGTTTCTTTTTTTTTTTAACTTCTATGTTACGTTCAGAGTTAAATGTGTGGGTTTGTTATATAGGTAAAATTATATCACAGGATTTGTCATACAGATTATTTCATCACCCAGGTACTAAGCCTAGTACCCAATGGTTGTTTTCTTCTGATTCTCTCCCTCCTCCCTCCCTCCACCTTCCAGTAGGCCCCAGTGTTTGTTATTCCTTTTATTGTGTCCATGGTTAACAACCATTTTACATTAGCCTGACATACGTCCTTAATGAGTAAAGGCAATATTTGACATGAAAATTTTGAGGAAAAATAAAGACTTAAACAGTTGAACAGCAGTATATATAAAGCTTAAGAATACATTAATAAATTTAAATATCAGATCCAGGAGCATGTCAAAATATGAAGAATGCATAAAAACAAAACTATATGAAAGAAAAAAATGAAGAGATAGAGAAGATAGAAATAAAAATGTCAATACATGTCAGTGTGTTTTACAGAAGGAAAGGGGGAAATTTACTTAATAAAGAGAAATAAATAGAAGACAAAAAGACCAATATGTTTAAATAAACGAATAATTCTTTTCAAGTCTCAGATAAACAGTGTTTAACCTTATCAAACAGGAAAAATAAATAGAAAACCATTAATCTTGAAATGCTTGATTGAAAGCAGGTTTCTAGAATAAATGAGGTGATAGAAGGAACAAGTATCGATTAAAAACTTCTAGCTAGTAAGTAAGGTTAACAACCAAGTGTAAGATCTAGTGATGTGTTCAAAATATCGAGAGAAAAACAGAAATTGCAATGCAGCACCTTATATGTGGCTAACCTATTACTTAAATATCAAGATAAAATAAAGATACTTTAAGCTCTACAAAGCCTTATACAAGACCTCATGTGTGTAAAAACGTAGGTTTTGCAGACCTCAGGGAAATTGAGATTCTCATGAAAACACTTGTGAAGAAGTATTACAGCAGGAGGAGAATTAGATCACAGAGAACATGCCAAACTATATATAAAAAGTGAATAAATAACCAGAACAACCAGAAACCTGCATAAACTTTCGTAAATAACGTAATTGAGAGAATATGATGTTCCAAATAAAAAATATCAATCCCATCTGTCATGAGACTCTCCTGATAAACAGGAACAAAGTTGATTAAAAAAAAAGTTCCAGCTGGGTGAATTTTATTTTTGTATAGTATGGCATTGAACTACAGAACTCAAGCTGACTTTAAACAAGTAAATGTAATTTCATATCCTCAATAAAGTGTACCTTTCATAATAGTGATTTTTGGAGCTTTACATTTATGCCTATGATACATATCTTCAGAATAAGTTCAAAGGCAATAAACAATAACAACAACAATAATAATATGAGATAATCTGATTTATTTTCTCCATCTTATGTTTTGGATGCAGAATTACATTACCTAATATAGCCCTTCATTTTATTCTGGATTATTATTTTTTATTATTTTCCAAAACAAATGTACCGTTAGTAGACAGAAAACTTCAGCAAGGATATGAAAAAGGTTTACATAGTAACCTTGAGAAAATCGTGAAGATGCCAGTGTACACAAAAGCTGTCTCCAAATCATATTCATTTATGGCTTTAAGCGCCTCTTCTCTAAGCCTTCATATTATTTCTCCTCCTATCCCAGCTTGTTTACTCTGGCATCCTTCTCCAATGTCTAGTCTCCTGTTTCTGTCACACAGCAAATCTCTAACTGATTCACTTCAAATTGTGGATGGCAGCCACTGACAATGGTACATACCTTTTGCAGAACAAGAATCCTTAATACTAAGGAATTTGAATCTCATTATGGAAGTCACAGTAGTATAATTCCATAGCCTGGGAGTGGAAGCTGGTGAATATTTAAATAGGGAGGTAGAAAGCTTCCTGTGGTCTGTGATCTTTTTCTTACATATTTGAATGAAAGACTGGCTCAAGATTCATTTGTTTCTCCTTTCACAAACAAAATCATTATGGCTTGTGAGAAGCTGGTATTTTTGTCCATCTGTGATCAATCTCAATAGCTTGAGGGGTTGAGAATCCAACACATGGTTACATAATCATTTGACAAGACACATAAGTAAGAGAGTCAGACACTCATTTGCCAAAGTGGATGAAGCAGAAAAATCCTAGCACATTTAATGGAAATGAATGGGTATTTCCAGGAATCTAGGTTACTTTAAGCAGTGGAGAGTAATGGGTTCTTAAATTCTTCAATGACACAGATCCCCAAAATAGGAACTTAAGTAATCTGTGGAATACCAGCCTCCCAAATATTACCAGAACTTGTTGTTATGAGAAAGCTAAACTTGTGGCTTACTAATATAAGGGTCTCTACCACCTCAAAGAGGAAAAAGGACAGCATCACTAGTTTTATTGACACTTAAAGTAAGTCTGGTTTTAAAGTGCAGAGAATTTATTAAGATTAGGGGAAGGTTATCCTGTATATAGTCATATGATGCCAAATGATTTGATCAATGACAGGCAAAATATTCAACAATGACCCCCTAGGATTATAATGGAGCTGAAAAATTCCTATAGACGAGTGATGTTGTAGTCATGGTGATGTCATCATGCAAGGTACTACTCACATGTGTGTAGTGATGCTGATGTAAACAGACCTACTGCATTACCAATTTTATTAAAAAGTAGCACACACAATTATGTTTAGTAAATGCTACTTTATAATTTTAGAGTGGACTCCTGCTTATTAAAAAAAAAGTTAACTGTAAAATCGCTTCAGGCAGTTGCTTCAGGAGATACTTCAGAAGTAGGTATTCTTGTAATAGGAGACAATAGCTCCATGCCTGTTTTTGCCCCTGAAGACCTCCCACTGGGGCAATATGTGGAGGTGGAAAACAGTGATATTGATGATTCTGACTCTGTGTAGGCCTAGACTAATGTCCATGTTTACATCTTAGTTTTTAACAAAAAAGTTTAAAAAATTTTAAAAGTAAAACAAAGATGTTAAAAGAAAAGCCTCTTATACAATAAAGATATAAAGAAAGAAAATATTTTTGTATAGCTGTACAAATTGTTTGTGATTTAAGCTAAATATTAACATAGCAGAGTCAAAAAAGTAAAAAAACTTTAAAGTTTAAAGTGAAAAAAAATGACAATAAGCTATGGTTAATTTATTTTTAATATAGCCTAAGTGTACAGTGCCTATGAAGTTTACAGTAGTGCATAGCAATGTCCTAGGCCTTCACATTCACTCATCACTCACTTGCTGACTCACGCAAAGCAACTTCTAGTTGTGCAAGCTCCATTCATGGTAAATGCCCTATGCAAGTATACTATTTTTATGTACATTTTCACTGTACCTTGTCTTTCCCTGCTTCTATGTTTAGGTCCACAGATATTGTGTTACAATTGCCTACAGTACTCAGGGCAGTAACATGCCATACAAACTTGTAGCCTAGGAGCAATAGGCTGTACTATAGAGCTTAAGTATGTGGTACGCTATACTACTTAGGATTGTATAAATACAGTCTATAATGTTCATTCAACAACAAAATTTCCTGAAGATGCATTTCCAAGAACATATCCCCATCACTAAGTGATTTATGATTGTAATAGTTTAGGATTGGTGACCATTTGAAGCAAGGAGTTAAAAAAATCTTGAGCTGTAAACTGTCAGTTAATGCTTTCTATTGAAGAGTTGATATGTCTTTTGGAAGATTCAGAAATAAGCAATAACGTTACTTGGAAATTTCATTTCCAAGTTCCATTCTTGTAAGGCCACCTCTTACAAGAAGACAGACAGGGGTTAGTCATATGGGTTGAGCATCCACAAATATGCACACAGGTTCTCTGACACTTCAAGACAGGGCCAGAAGGAGGAGTCCAGGTAAATGAGTAGACGAAAGAAGGAACAGCTGTTGTCAGGGACAAGGGGCCCTGTCTCCACTTATGGTTCTCCCGTAAAGCTTCAAGAAATTGAAAAACTCTCAGTTCAAACTTGGTCTTCTTAGTCATTATGAAAATACATTTTTCAAGATAGTAAGACAGAACATGGTTACTTACTATTTTATCAATTTGACTTACAACATATTTTGGCAAGCATCTTCTGGAATAGTAAAGTCATGCTATGAAAATGAAGTTATGACCAAATCATGTTTATGTAGACAATAAGCTGTGGCATACAGTTTTGGTTCTCAAATTTTCCAAATTCTCAGTAATGCCTCAAATGCCTATACTACTAGAACATGAATTTTCAAATCCCCTAAATCTTATAATATTGCTTGTGTATTAAAACAGTCAATAACAGATGAATAATTAATTTAATTAATACTGAGGTATAGATAATATAAAAGAACTTTTTCAAAATGTTTTGCTACAAAAACCAGAAGACTTATAATTCATGAAGAATGTGAGGAAGAACCACAAAGAATAAGAGGAACAAGAAATGAGAAAAGAAAACAAAATATTTCAATTTCTCACCTTCGCCAATTTTCCAAGACATTTCTACCTATAATAAAACTACCACTGCATTGTAAAGGCCACTAGAAATCGCAGTAGAAATAGACCTTTGGATAGATCTTAGGAAATAGTGCTGCTACGTTTCTGGGTTTAGTATTTCATTCTAAGAATAGGGGATGAGAAACCCTTTTAGGTTATCTGTGGACCTGTCAGGAGGGAAACTTCAACCTAGGAGTTTGGATTTTCTCACTGCTCTCTTGTTCTCCATTTTTCCTCTAAGAAGACATTGATCCTTTTGAAAATATTTGGAAGTATTATATATGTGACTTTGAACTTTTACAAACAATCAGTGAATTTGGATTATCCTACCTGAAGTCTAAAGGAAATCAGACTTATGACCTCCTGCAATCCAAATAGTGGGTCCAGAACACAGAAGCCTCTACATGTACATTTTAAACAAATACTTCTTGAATAAATGAGTTTGGAAATAAAGGCATCTTCCTCTTTAAGCTTTTTGTTTTGAAAGACTTTATAGAAATAAGGGTGAGAGTAAGAGTGGAAAAAAGTTTGTGGATGCTTAAAATAGATATGTTTTATATTTAAGCAAAGATGGTTAGGGCTGGAATCGGGAAAACCCTGAGAATGTGAGCCAGGTCAAGGATAGAGAAGATTCTCTTGGTTCCAGTCCAGCAAAAGAAATGCAGACTGTTCAGCCATATATTTAGGTAACTCGGATAGTTACAGATTATTAGAAAGTATCTTTCCCTAAACTCTTGTATATTTGGTAGATTGTTTTGATGAAGATCAACAGAAGAAGATTTTGTTGTTTTCTTATATGTTGAAGGTAAGAAAACCTATAACATAACTACAGCTGTAGGAAAAGTCTGCCCAATTTTATAATATATGGGGGTCCAGGCCTTTTCACGTAAGAAAAAAAAATCACTTTATCTGGCTGAATTTTTTAAGTGAAATGTCAGTGTAGACATCCACTCTTAGACCTAAGAAATCTGGGATTTTTTCTGGATTCCATGCTTTAGAAAGCCTGCCCTGGCCTTTCGCCAGCTGTGTCATAAATTGAGTAGTCCTTGGGTTTGTGAGGAATGTATTATATCGGGAGCTCAAAGGCATCACTTTTAGACAACTCCTCAGATGCTGGGACCCTGGTATGTCCTGTCCATAGGGTCCTAGACTTGCTTCAGACCCTGTGCCCCACTCTTCCCTGGCTCCTTTCTTCTGACACTATGCTTGGTACTAGTGAGTGCACTCTTAGGCTCAAGATGACCAAGAGGCCACCTCTTACAAGAAGACAGACAGGGGTTAGTTATACGGGCTGAGTATCCACAAATATGCACACAGGTTCTCTGACACTTCAAGACAGGGCCAGAAGGAGGAGTCCAGGTAAATGAGTAGACGAAAGAAGGAACAGCTGTTGTCAGGGACAAGGGGCCCTGTCTCCACTTATTATTCTCCCGTGAAGCTTCAAGAAATTGAAAAACTCTCAATTCAAACTTGGTCTTCTTAGTCATTATGAAAATACATTTTTCAAGATAGTAAGACAGAACATGGTTACTTATTATTTTATCAGTTTGACTTACAACATGTAAATATTTAGACAAAGTGTGTGAGCCTCTAATTCTACTCTTTTCTTAAGTCCTGCACATGCTAGAGGTTGGCATGCAACGTAAATTGGCATAAGTGTATGCCATAAAAATTGTACTTTCTGTCCAATTTTTGAAGGTTTTTTTATTCTCACTGTTAGAAAACAAACAGGGGAAACTGAAGTAAACCAAGTGTGAGAAAGTATTAGTCTAAAAGACTAAGAGGTAATGGCAAGGATGGTGGTTAAATGTTAAAATTACATCTCAGAGAAATAGCTAAGTCTTTGTCAAAAGAAATTGATTCTTATCAGACATAGTTCATGTCTGGCCTTTACTATGGAAAGCAGGTAGATTCCTAAAACAACCTACAGAATTCTTATAACCCAAGGCACCTCTAACTGAATTATCTCTGCTGAAAACATAATCTATCCGTCCTTGATTTAGAAAAGCATGGTTTATATATTTTCTCTTTTATATAAAATCTTATACATCTATTTTTATATCTAGGGAAAATTTCAATTTTTCTAAGAAAAGTTGTTACCCTAAGCTGTTCTGTGTCCTGACATGGAAAGGAAATTTATAACTAGTGTCTGATGTTGTTAACTGATAGCCAACGATCTAGGTGGAAGCTGAGGACAAAGGATGAATGGGTCAGTGTTTTGAAGTATGCATAAATCCAGCAGAATCAACAGACCACAACTCCCAGGTGGAATAGTCTGAAAGGTCAATAGTAAACATACTAAAGTGGCCCAGAATCACGCTAATTCTGACTTGCATTGTTTCGTGTCTACTCCAGATTCTATATCATCTAGGTATATGATAAGATCAGTAGCTAGCGGTTTTGCCTATACTGTATCTAAAGCAATCTTGTCCCAAATAGAAAACACAAGCAAGGAAAGTAAAACAAACAATAAAATAGCTCTTTTCTTCTCCAAAGCATGCATAGGTAAAAAGCAAAAAAAAAAAAAAAAAAAAAGAAAAGCCCATGAGGAGTTTAAAAAATCTTATTTTATTAAAAATGTAAGAAGCTAGCCGGGCGCGGTGGCTCAAGCCTGTAATCCCAGCACTTTGGGAGGCTGAGACGGGCGGATCACGAGGTCAGGAGATCGAGACCATCCTGGCTAACACGGTGAAACCACGTCTCTACTAAAAATACAAAAATACTAGCCGGGCGAGGTGGCGGGCGCCTCAGCTACTCGGGAGGCTGAGGCAGGAGAATGGCGTAAACCCGGGAGGCGGAGCTTGCAGTGAGCTGAGATCCGGCCACTGCACTCCAGCCCGGGCGACAGAGCAAGACTCCGTCTCAAAAAAAAAAAAAAGTAAGAAGCTATAAAGAATCCTAAGAAACAATGGGGCAATTTGGACCCACTTGTTAAGATAATTACCCATGCAGAGGCAGTGGTTGAGATACATATCTGTGGTTACCTAAGATGGCGAATTATTTTTCTACAATATGGTAGAATTATTTTTCCCTTTACATCTAAACCTTAGGTTTCTTTATAGGTTGAAAGTTCTTATCTTAAAAAAAAAAAAAAAAAAAAAAAAAAAAAAAAAAAAGTCTCAGCAAATTTTGGGGCAAATTAGCTAAATAGTCTTAGTAAGTTGCCCTCTACTGATCCCGTAGTTAAATAGTTTGTCTTCAGCGCCATCCAAAAATTACCCTTTTCTACTCTTTAAGAAATAGCATTCAGGGAAGGCTTCAGTATTCGTCACTAACACTTCTCTCTCTACCCAGTTCCTACACACACCTATATCCCTCACTTTCTCTCCTCACTTCTTTCTATCTGAACTCAGAGATTTCATTAATACTAGGAATATATAAGTATGATGCTTTTAAAATAGCCACTTAAAAACTATAGGTTTTAAATTGTACAATAGATAAATTCTAAAACCAAAGAGCTGGCTCCTGTCTACCTTCCATTCCTACTCTCCAGCTACCTTCACCTGTAGGGAAATGTGTTATTTCCAACGTACTGATTCATTTAGCTATTTATGCAAGTATTGAGTGTTTCTATCAATTCACTAACCAAACCATGACAGTCACACTGATTCATGCGGGGTACCCAGAGTGTGGGTGGTAGATAGGGAAGATTAAAGGATCTCCTAGGATGCAAAGAAGCGACATTCTGAGGTCAGCAGAAACTGATGTGGTGTCACAGCTGCGAAAGTAATAGTAATTAGGATTTGAGCTGGTAAGAACATTTAGAGTCTGTAGGTTGAGTAAAGCAAAGGGTTGAGTTGAAAGAAAAGAAATACTGACTCTAGAGGGCAACATTAAAAATGTTAGCTGGCATTTTTCCACTCCTCCTCCAGGGTGCCATGACTGTTAAAGTGGAATTGAAACGCATCCCTCCCAGTCTGGGGGCCATTTTGATCTGACAAAGCAGAGCTACCCACTGTGCTAAATGTGCTGCCATTATTTCTCTGCCCTCATTCTTAGTTACAACTGCTTTCCAATTAATATCTTGGGTGCATTATAAGTTTGCTCTTGATGCCATTCCTTTAATAATAATAAAAAAAGGCTTAAATTGAACTCAGCAGTGAATAATTTTTTTAATAACTTTATAAATTTCTTTTCTTTTTTAAAGTTAGCCAAGACTTACCCTGTTTCATAGATTCCCCTGCCCCCAAAGACCTCAAATCCCAGAGCACAATTCTATTTTTTCCTTATTTCATGTGATAGGTTTTCTTGAAACCTTCTGTTTGCTCCTCCAGATCCACCCTCCAACATTTTCTACCTGCTCTGTCTTCTGGGAAGCTAATTTACATGAATCCCACAAATAGAATCCATCACTCTTGGATGTGACCAATGAAAAGCACTGGCAGATCAGAGTTTGTTCCCCTATTTTCTTCCCTGTTGGGTCACCTCAGTCTGGCCTTACCACTCAACTGCACATCACCCCTCCAGACAGTGAGTGTGAGGAGAGGGTAGGAAGAAACGGGGTTGGTGGTAGATGAGGAGC
This sequence comes from Rhinopithecus bieti, assembly GCF_001698545.2. Taxonomy (NCBI): domain Eukaryota; kingdom Metazoa; phylum Chordata; class Mammalia; order Primates; family Cercopithecidae; genus Rhinopithecus; species Rhinopithecus bieti. The sequence continues at coordinate 545,554 of NW_016818934.1, read as the reverse complement.
TCTCCATAGAGTGTCTTTGTCTCCAGGTTCTAGTGACTATTTCCAACCTTTGAATCCTCGTTTTTGTGACAGGATTAACTAACCTCAAGGTACTACATTACCCCTGTAGAATTTTTTTTTCATACCTATTACTTAAGGGCTTTTGTAAACTGTCCACTTACTAAAGTCTCCTCAAATTAATCCAATTGAAATATGCCTTTATTCTTACTGTAGTACTGAAACAATGGGAAAACTCAGTTAAGGAATTGTTGACCAGACATGCTCTAGAGGTGACGGAATAGAGGTAATTCCATTCCCATTAAAATAGAATGGCAGATGGTAGAAACCTGACTATGACACTTGCTCACTGTGTGACTTTGGCCCAGTTACTAAATCAGTCTGTGCCTGAGTTTCCTCTTCATCTGAAAAATAAGTATAAGCTACTATTCAGGTTCCTTGTAAATATATAATTGATGACAAGTGCTAAGCACAGTGCCCTGAGCAGAAAAAAAGTTTCTAATCATTATAGCTAGTAATCAATTCAGTCATTTAGGTGTTAATGAAGCCAATACTACAGTTTCTATCACTGCAGAAATGGGCTCTGCTCAATCGCTTGGCCACTGCATGCCTTTTTGCACTCTTAACCCCGAATAGATATGAATTCATTGATTCAACTAATATTTATTGATTGCCTATTATCTAAATGACATCATGTTAAGAGCTGTGGAGAATTAAAATAAGACATAAGTCTAGTTCTCAAGAAACTTGTATTTTATTAGGAAGAGAGAGAGACAAAGGAAATTATCTTCAAATGTGAGTCTGTAGCCACTGTCTCAGAGTTTCAAATATTTTTACCCAGGAAGCTAAATGTCAGAGGAAGATAACAATACAGGAGAAGTCAAAGGAGCAGATGTGCCAACAAGCTAGAATGCAAAATATTTAGAAAAAGAAGTGATTCCTTTGAGTCTGAAAGTGATTATCTTGTAAATACAACCAAAGATGATTGTGAAACTTACTTCCAGAACACCCACTTGAGGAAATCAGGTATAATGTCTTGCACATAACAGACAGTCCATCCATTCACAGAATCTTATCTTTATTCTAATGTTCAGTATTTTTTTGTTTTGTTTTGTTTGAGACGGAGTCTTGCTCTGTAGCCCAGGCTGCAGTGCAGTGGCGCGATCTCGGCTTACTGCAAGCTCCGCCTCTGGGGTTCACGCTATTCTCCCGCCTCAGCCTTCCAAGTAGCTGGGACTACAGGCGCCCGACACCGCGGCCTGCTAATGTTTTTGTACTTTCAGTAGAGACGGGGTTTCACCATGTTAGCCAGGATGGTCTGACCTCGTGATCCGCCCGCCTCGGCCTCCCAAAGTGCTGGGATTACAAGTGTGAGCCGCCACGCCCGACCCAGTATTCTTTTTACACAAGCTGTTTTTTTGTGTTTGTTTGTTTTGTTTTGTTTTTGTTTTTGAGATGGAGTCTCTCTGTCACCCAGGCTGGAGTGCAGTGGCGCAATCTTGGCTCACTGCAGCCTCCACCTCCTAGATTCAAGTGATTCTCCTGCCTCAGCCTCCTGAGTAGCTGGCATTACAGGTGCCCTCCACCAGGCCCGGTGAATTTTTGTAATTTTAGTAGAGACGAGGTTTCACCATGTTGGCCAGGCTGGTCTCAAACTCCTGATCTCAAATCATCCACCTGCCTCCTCTTCTCAATGTGCTGGGATTACAGGCATAAGCCACTGCATTTGGTCATTTTCACGTAAACGTTAATGTGACTATTCGAATAATGATTTCAAAAGGCAAATATATTTTAATTAATTTGTTATGTAAATGATATAAGAAGTGGGACCCAATGTTTAATTCTATTGAAGTTAAAGGTTCTCTTATCCCTTCAAATGATTTAAAATACCTACTCCATTATCATTATACTGGTCTGCCACACATAAATTTTTTTTTTTTTTTTTTTTTTTTTGAAGATTTCACAGTTATAAGCCTCCATGCTGCGCTCCTTCAAGGAAGCATTTGATTAACTTACCTAGCATCTGAATTTTTCCATGAGCAAAATGAGCAAATGTTGATTTCTTCACAAATAATTCCCATTTCCATACAATTTCAATAATAATTCATTAAGGATACATTAATGTCCTTAGAGCGAATATTGCTCACCTATTCATCGAGGCAAGAAGATGAAAAATTGAAGTTCTTCAGGAAGATAATCACTTCTAATATTGTGCCAAATATGTGACCACTATTTCAACCTACGCATGAGCTATTTTACTATAATATTCATAATTGCTCGTTTTAGAATTTTTAAGCCCTCAGTATATCTTTTGAACTTTATAGGAATGCATTTGTAATAAGGAAACCAAAGTAAAGAGCCTTTGGACTAGTCAGTTGGTGTTGAAGGAATCTGGTCATGTGAACTAGAGTGGGGGAACAATCGTTTTAACATGGCCTATGGCTTTCTCTAGGGATTGTAGTGGGGTTCATGGGACCAGCTTACCACCATTTCAAACACTTGTGAGTATGCTTGGGTGTTTGAGTTTCAACATCAAAGGTACATTAAACCACTCATAAGTAGTTTGGCTACTCAGTGAATTGTAGGTTTTCCTAGCAATACAGATAATTTTCTATATATTGAATAGCCACGTTAAGGATAAGCTATATAATTCCTAAATCTACCAAAGATAATCTATTTGGGAAAGAAAACATGCACAATAGACAGAGATAGACACAGATGTACAAATGTACACACACAGAGACATCCACAGACATAGACACATAGATACACAAAGAGAAATACATGCTATCTTTTCATTTCTCAAGATGTCTGTAAACTGCCATGCTTTGATTGATGTAAAATCGTATGGCAGGTTGATGCAAGACCTCAGAGATGAATGGTCAGTTGGTCGTGAGATTTTACCATATGCTCCAAATCTGTCAGAGAATTGGGGCTGTCAAAAAGTTTAATAGAGGCAGGACTTGTAAATTAGCTTTCTAGCTAGTTGAAGTTGAGAGAATTTACTGTTACTTCAGCCCCTTCCTTGTTCCATTTCACAGGTAAATTTGCATGGACACATCTCCCCCACTATTTCTAACTGCCAACTGCAAATGCCCAAATGTGAACACAGCCCATATTTAAGAGCTAGTCATATTTAAACAAATGTTTTGAAAGCCCGTCTTTATTCACTACTGTAAGGGCTGGGTGTCCCGTAATTACATGTCCTCACCTGTGTGTGTGCTACCAAGGAGAGTACTAGTAATTTGCAGAAATAAAGTTTTAGAACTTTATAAGGGGAAAGGAACTTAGATAGTATATAGATAAGCATTCTTCTTTTAAAAGTGATGCAACTGAAGCCCTAACAGGTGAAGTGACTCTCCAGGATCACATAGCATCATCACTGTATCTTCTTTCCTTTCAGACCTGAAGAGTTATTCGCCCAACTTAAGACATACTCAAAGGTGTTGAGCACCCTGCTTGTGACAGTCTCAATATACTACATAATTTACTTAATTATCACAGCAATTTCATGAGGTGAGCATAATCCTGTTTTATAGCTTAGAAGTTACCTGGCTGGTAAACGGACTGGTGTGAACTGGATCCTAGGTCTCTGCACTACCTTGCCAGTGATGGGCCCATGCCCAATCGGCCTTCTTGGAGTCTTTGATTAAAATGCAAATACACCTGGGAATTATAGTCTTAGAAGCTAATATCCCAGTTACTAATCTTGCTTTAGGGGGGGATTAGTTGACAACTCAGTAAGAGTAAGAACTGAACTCAGAATATGTGCTTAAGGGCTGGTTTTGATGGCAAAATGGCAGAGCATAAACTGCCTATTTCATAGCTTTGCCTTAAGCTGTTCTACTTCAGTCACCCATCAGCTGCCTGCCAGTTGGGTAAAGAAGCAGATGGAAAATTCATTGCCAGATAAGAGATAGGTCTGTCATTACTGAAAATTGAAAAAAAAAAAAAAATGAGTTCATCTCTAATCCATCCCCTCCCATGAGAACCCCATCAAGAAATGGGTTTGCCCTGAAACCCTCACAGAATGCCCATTTTCTAGTGAACAGGCAAAGGCTCCTCTGAGCAATCTCATCACTTTGTGGCCTCTATGATGATAATATATTTGTGCCTAATCTATAATTAACTGAGAAGAGCATAATATTAATTATTTTGCTCAATTGTTAATCAGTGGGGTGTTTCCCTCCCACATCCCTCTCCTTGAACACTAACCTGTCAGACTCTAGTAATTGTTGTATGAACAGGTTTGGGTAAAAGTCTCCAAGGAGGACCAATTCTCTTGTTCCATTAGCGAGAACACATATAGATCATTTTCAGTGCTAATCTAGGGCTAAAATCAATTATGTCTCTTGTATTTAAAAATTAAATTGACTCGCCATGGGAGTAAGATGAAGGAAAAATACATTCCTCCTATTATGTGTAATTACAATTGTAAAACATTTTCCTTCGAAATGTAATTGCTGCCTGCAGAGGCTGAAGCGGGAGAGCTTGAAGTGTTTAGTGAAAAGGCTGGATTTTCTTTCACATTTTCTTTGGGCTTTTGTTTTCCACCCCTCCCCAGACCTCTTTCTTCTTCTTCATTTTAATGCAATTTTAACATTGTGAGGTCCTTTAGGGCTTCTCAGCTTTCAAAGAATCTCAAATATAGTTTAGAGCATAGGGAGCAAAAACCAGAGTAGGAAAAAAGAGAACTAATGATGCCTGTAAACTATATGATGAAAATTTTAATCTTACTAGTATTTATTTAGTGTTCATAGTGTGATCAAGCTTGAATTATGTGTTGTGGGAAACACACACACATACACACACACACACACAAATGACATGATCTTCATTCTCAAGGTCTTTGATTTTGATGAATGATCCAAGTGCAGTTATATGAACAATATCAGATTTTTAAAAATTGGCCATGGCAGACATTCCAATGCCTTGATTGGTCAGTAAATTAGGAAATCACAGAATAATTGATTAGGGGTTTCTTTTAAAATTCAGTTATCAGACTTGTCTTATTTATTTTCTCAAAAATGCCACTATTTCTCATAACTGCAACAATTCAATTTTAGTAGTATTTTGGTTACACACACACACACAAACACACACACACACACACACAAAAGAAAACAGTAACCAACTCTAGATGACTCAACTCTAAAGAGAGTTGCTAGATAAATACAGACCATCCAGTAAAATGTGAAGTTTAGATAAACAACTAATAGTTTTAAACATAAATATATCCCAAACATTGCACGGGACATACTTATACTAAAAAAGTCTTCATTAACCTGACATTCAAATTTAACTGATAGTTCTCTAGTTTTATTTGCCAAATCTAGCAAACCTTTTGCATAAAGAGAACCATTTCTTATTAGAATATTATAAGGTGTCTCCAGGGCCTCCAAGGCAGAGTTACAGCTTATCCTCAGACATAGACTAAAAGAGTAATTCATGGCACAGAATCTTCTTTTTCTGCCTCCCATCTCTACTTCTTTTTATATATCTGGTTTATTATTTACTTTTGCTCCAAGCAATCTTTCTTTGTTTACCATTGGACATCCTGGAAAATAGACATCACTATTTTATTCTCCTCTTTGAGTGAGATAAGTCTTGCTGTGCTGAAGCTGTTTGGTCTCAATTCCAAATGTATGGGGAAAAATACTTACTGGCTCAGCTTTTGTCAGTTGCTTACTCATGAACTAAATAAGTATAGTCTAAGATTAATGTCATGTTTTACAAATATGGTGATTTCTGTGAAACTATGTATATGAATAGTAGAATCAGTGCTCATAAAAGTGGTAATGGTACAAGAGAGAAATACTCAGAAAATAATTTGGTGGCCACTACAACCTTTTAAATTAGTCAGTCTCAAATATGTATCATCTTTACATCTTATATTTTGGATTATCACTTGCTAGAATGATTTACCTTAAAGTATTTCATCATTTTAAAATCAGTTCAGTTAAAGTGCATATCTTCAGTAGTCTATTAAAACTAGCATCGCCAGCCGGGCGCAGTGGCTCACGACTGTAATCTCAGCACTTTGGGAGGCCGAGGAGTGTGGATCACCTGAGGTTAGGAGTTCAAGACCAGCCTGTCTAGCCAACATGGAGAAACCCCATCTCTACTAAAAATACAAAAAATTAGCTGGGCATGGTGGTAGGCACCTGTAATCCCAGCTACTAGGGAGACTGAGGTAGGAGAACTGCTTGAACTCGGGAGGTGGAGGTTGCAGTGAGCCAAGATTGTGCCATTGCACTCCAGCCTAAGGAACAGAGTGAGATTCTGTCTCAATAAATAAATAAATAAATAAATAAATAAATAAATAAATAATTGTCATCGCCACGCAATTTCTTTTGTTCTATGGGTGACAGTATCACACTCCCCCACTGCCTTCAAGTCAGTATTGACTCTTCCCTTCTACTCTTTCACACCTAACAGTCTTCCTAGTCTATTATTATTTTCATCATAATATCTTTAAAATTTCTTTCTTTTACACATTATATAATTCTACTTGAACCTTTGCCACTTGTTATAAACTACTTAGGTAGTACAACAAATCTTATAAATTATTTAGATAGTATATCAAGTCCTACAGCAAGTCTTCTATATTCAGACACTTCATTTCAAAGCATTCTATACACTAATTAGTTTTAGGTCAGTGTTTTTAAAAACACAAATTGCATATATCATCTTTTTCCCCAATTCAATAATATGTCACTATCTTCCATAGACTGTCATGGTAAAAGAAATAAGTCCTGGTTTCAAGATGTAGCTACTTGCTCTATTGTGAACCTCTATGATCATTTTCCCTACTTCACAGGGTTGTTGTAAAGACTAAGTATTTCCAAATGTATTGCTTATGGTTCTGGGCACCTTATTTGTGCTTTTTAAATGATATCTATTAATTTTAATGTTCAAGGTTTTACCCTAATGCACCACATTTCTCACCAGTCTTTTTACCTGTTGTTATGTATGCAAACTCTCTTCTAGACAAAACTAACCTATGCAAAGTCTTCTAAACACAACTTGGACATTGCTAACTTTGTGTTTTTACTTATAATAAAATAACTCTGTGTTTTTACTTACTTACCTGAACTATTCTCTATGCTTCTCTTTCCTTATTACAGTATTTTCTATTTGATGAGGACTACTTTTTTTTTTATTTATTTTACTTTACGTTCTGGGATACGTGTGTAGAATGTGCAGGTGTGTTACATAGGTATATATGTGTCATGATGGTTTGTTCCTCCAACAACCTGTCATCTAGATTTTAAGCCCCACATGCATTCGATATTTGCCCTAATGCTCTCTCTCCTTTTGCCCCCCACCCTCTGACAGGCCCCAGTGTGTGATGTTTCCCTACCTGTGTCCATGTGTTCAGAAGTTGTGTAACTTTCACGAAAGCTATTTTGACAGTCCTAGCCCTCAGTAATATCTCCTTTCTTCAAGAAGTTTTGATATTAGTGGTCTTATTTCATGCTCATGAATAAGCCTTTAATAATTTTATATTATAAGTGACTTTTAAGGCCGATATCCTATTATTACTAACTCTATTTCAGGCTTCAACAGGGAAGAGGCTGTTTCCTACATCTTTGTATGCTTAATAAATAGAATAATGTAATTAATTAGTGTAATTAAATTTAGTACAGTTGATTAGATTAAAAACCACAAGGCAATATGAAATTTCAAAATCATTTCATATGCCCTCTCTAAAAGTAAAATAGAAATGGGAACATCATGGCAATGGTCATTTCATAATCCTTGTACATAAGTTTATAGATTCATAGAATATCATTGTAGGAAGGGCTCATCATAGAGTTTTGAGTACCCTAAAACTGTAAGTTTGTTGGAATCATCCTCCAAAACTTGCACGTTATTGACACTTTCATTTTATTAAGATATTTGTTTAATAAAAACAAATTTGATTCCTGCAAGTTCCACAAATTACAGTATGTATTTCTCTACTCTGTTCATTTTGACTCTGTTTATCGAATCAATTTCAATGAGTTTTCAAGACAAATTGATTGGCCATCAGTCAATGAGGAGAAGAGGAAAGGTTACTTTGCAAATAATTACTTTAACTCTCATGGAAAGACACCATAATATGCCCCAGTGATTAAGAAAAATGGAAAAAAAAAACTGTTTTGAGTTTTAAAAAACAATACTCTAACACATACTGATTGTGAGACCTTATTTTGCAATAAAATCAGATCCAACTGCATGTTAATTATGCTTGACAAAACAGTAACAATTCTGTTCATCTGTAATTACTCTTTAATTCTAGAAGGATATCATAATCATAGTAGAAATAATAACAGTAGTGTAGTACAAGTAGCAATAATAATATTTGTATAGTTCGTATTAACGAAATAAACAAAACCTTCTGTTTGTGCCCATTGGTATGTGATTATAAGTGGGAGAAGCATTTCATCTACCTCATTGTAATTTAGGTAGGATTAACCACACCTGTAGAGGCCAGTTCTGGTTGACCTAAGGCAGTCTATGCAGTCTCACCTCTCCTGTGCAAGTGATGGTGAAGACCTGTGCCAATCAGTGTGTGACATTCCTCTGGCCACAGAGATGGTAAGTGAGCTTCAGTAGGAGACAATCAATATGACACTCAGAAACATATTTGATAGTTATGGTATTTGACCTCCTCCTTCCACACCTTCTGGACATCATTGAAAAAACAGATGGGTCAATTTGCTTCTGGCAACCACTCTGTGACCATGAGGGTACGAGGTTGAGGATGAAGTTTGTATTCAGAGAATGGCATAGGGAGTGCCAGAATTGTAGAGAAATGGAGCCAAAACCCAGATAGAATTGAGCTTTAAGCTATAAATCCTGGACTTTCTATCAATATGAGCAAACAGCTACCTCTATTATTTAAGTTAGACATGAGTTTATTATTACCTGCAATGAAAAACATCCTAATTAATGTATATAAGTAGATTATAATATAATTTACAAACTACTTTCATAATCTTCTTTCATCTTGATCCCCTTAGTGATCTGTGAGCTAAATGTATAGATATTATTGTTTATTCTATAGAATTTGGAAAAGTTGGAGGCTTGAGTTAATAGGAAGAGTTTACTAGAATAAGTGTAGCTGGAGTTTTAGCCCAGGATTTTGGAATTCCATCCCAAAGTTCTTTCTACATAACACCAGTGGGGGTATCAGTAATGCCATAAGCACAGGGAGATATGTGTGTGTGTGTGTGTGTGTGTGTGTGTGTGTATATATATATATATATATTGGGTTTGGGCTCTTTTTGGTGAGTGTATTGGGCCAGTGAGTTGGTTAGGTACTTTTGAACAAAAGTGAGAACTTCTATAACTGAAATATAATGAAAGGAAGGAAAGTGATAGATCCCATCCAACTTTCTGTGAGATTGTCACGTCTCTAAAGAATATCTTATAGAGTTTTGTCCCTAATCTGTACCCTTCACCCCTACTTTTAGTAACACATGTATGTCTTACACATCCCCAAAATGATCAAAAGGCCTTTCAGTTAGTACTGTGCCTTTCTGTCAGAAGACAGTCTTAGATAAACTCATTAACTCTAAAGTATTAGGGGATTAATTAAAATGCAAATCATACCTAGGAAAATTTGCATTTCAATGTGGAAGAATGAAGAGGATGATATTCACCTTAAAGGAATAAAGCAGTACTTGACATATTTCAAGAATCAAGAAGAAGACTGTTTGGGGGCAAGAATGTATTACCATAACTTTGCAAACCACACTATTAGGTGGTTTCTTAATTTCTGACTTCTTAATTTTTTGTAAAGTCTACCCAAATAGGGGAGTATTAGATTACCACCAGCTGTTGAAGACAATAGTGCCCTCAATGCAAAGGCATATGGTTACAGACCTAAATGTAGATATGGATATAGGGAAAGTTTAAGGGAATCAGCCATACATGATTTTAAGTTATCAGATAGTGGTAGGAATTTAAGTGGGTTTAGGAGATTGGAAGTGACCTACTATTTCAACTGTGTTTTAGTAATATCTTAGATTAGTATAAATAAAACTCATAATAACATATACATATTTATACACATATATAACAAAATATTTCAAATAGACTGAAAGTTATATTGAGTATTAAAATGAAGCAACTATGTATCTCAAACTTGTTTTGTTTTTTAAATCTTTTGACTGAAGAATCAGGCCCAATATGTATGTCATCATCATCTCATCTACCTCTCTCTTCTCACAAATAACCACTACAAGATTTTTGACTTATCTTTTGCTTAAATATTTTTATAGTTTTAGTACATGTTTACTACATAGAAATATGTAGTAGCATATATTTAGATTTTTAAATACTCAGAAATGACCTTCTATCAGGCATCATTTACCTACTTGGTATTTTTTTTTAAATTTTTATAACATAAGTGATATAATTTATGCACACATTTTCTTGGATTTGGATATTTAAATTGTTTCCAATGTTTTAAAATGATGAAAGATACTATGATACATATTCTTATGCTCCTAATCTTGTGCCATTATCCTGAGGTTTCCCAAACATATATAGATAGGTAGTGGTACCAATTATACTGCTTTCTGCAATTACGAGTTTCTTCACATTCTTATATTTTCATCTCTCTCTCTCTCTCTCTCTTTCTCTCTCTCTCTCTCTCTCTCTCTCTCTCTCCTTTTCTCATCTAATGGTGGTGAAAGAGTTTTAATTTGCATTCCCTGATTACTAGTGAAGTTAATCATTTTAAATATGTTCTTGTTTTGTCTTGTGAATGGCCTGCTTATAAATTTGATTTTTGACTTGTTACCTCTTTTGTCATTTCACTTTTATTTTATGAGAGCTATTTTATATATTTAATTACATGGCTTGTCTTTTACTTTATTCAAGATGCTTCTGTATGAGCACAGATTGTAAGACATGAGGGAGAAAAAAGATGATTTTGTAGTACAAAATTTTTAAATTTCAATGTCATCGAATGTATCACTTTTACTTCAAAGTTTATGCTTCTTCTAATTAAGAAATGCTCTCCTAGCCCAAAGTTATAAATATAGTCTCACACATTAAATAAATATTTGTTGAGCTAATGTTATAGGTCTGTCATTGACCGTGGAGACAAATACAGTCTATAAAGCAAACAGAAAACTCTGCCTCCAGGAAGTTTACATTCCAGTAGGGGCAAAGACAAGAAACAAAGAAACCACAGTATTATGTAAGATAACACTCAGGTTTTAATGAAAAATAAAATAGACCAAGTTTTCAATAGTGACAGCCTTATTTTAGGAAGGATAGTCAAGCAAGCTGTCTCTGAGGAGGTGCTGATGGATGCACCTCCTACCTGTAGGAGGTAAGAGAGTAAATTAAGTGAATAGAGATAATTACTACATAATGGTAAAGGGATTGATTCAACAAGAAGAGCTAACTATCCTAAATATATATGCACCCAATACAGGAGCACCCAGATTCATAAAGCAAGTCCTTAGTGACCTAAAAAGAGACTTAGACTCCCACACAATAATAATGGGAGACTTTAACACTCCACTGTCAATATTAGATGAATCAACGAGACAGAAGGTTAACAAGGATATCCGGGACTTGAACTCAGTTCTGGACCAAGAGGACCTAATAGACATCTACAGAACTCTACACCTCAAATCAAAAGAATACATACTCTTCTCAGCACTACATCACACTTATTCTAAAATTGACCACAAAATTGGAAGTAAAACACTCCTCAGCAAATGCAAAAGAATGGAAATCATAACAGTCTCTCAGACCACAGTGCAATCAAATTAGGATTCAGGATTAAGAAACTCACTCAAAACTGCACAACTACATGGAAACTGAACAACCTGCTCCTGAATGACTACTGGGTACATAACGAAATGAAGGCAGAAATAAAGATGTTCTTTGAAAACAATGAGAACAAAGACACAACATACCAGAATCTTTGGGACACATTTAAAGCTGTGTGTAGAGGGAAATTTATAGCACTAAATGCCAACAAGAGAAAGCAGAAAAGATCTAAAATCGACACCCTAACATCACAATTAAAAGGACTAGAGAAGTAAGAGCAAACAAATTCAAAAGTTAGCAGAAGGCAAGAAATAACTAAGATCAGAGCAGAACTGAAGGAGATAGAGGCACACACACACACACACAAAAAACCTTCAAAAAAAATCAATGAATCCAGGAGCTGGTTTTTGAAAAGATCAACAAAATAGACCACTAGCAAGAAAAGAGAGAAGAATCAAATAGATGCAATAAAAAATGATAGAGGGGATATCACCACCAATCCCACAGAAATACAAACTACCATCAGAGAATACTATAAACACTTCTACACAAATAAACTAGAAAATATAGAAGAAATGGATAAATTCCTGGACATACACCCTCCCAAGACTAAACCAGGAAGAAGTTGAATCTCTGATTAGACCAATAACAGCTTCTGAAATTGAGGTAATAATAGCCTACCTACCAAAAAAAGTCCAGGACCAGATGGAGTCACAGCCTATTTCTACCAGAGATACAAAGAGGAGCTGGTACCATTTCTTCCGAAACTATTTCAATAAATAGAAATAGAGGGAATCCTCGCTAAATCATTTTATGAGGCTAGCATCATCCTGATACCGAGACCTGGTACAGACACAACCAAAAAAGAGAATTTTAGGCCAGTATCCCTGATGAACATCGATGCGAAAATCCTCAATAAAACACTGGCAAACCGAATCCAGCAGCATATCAAGGTTGGTTCAACATGCACAAATCAATAAACATAATCCATCACATGAACAGAACCAATGAAAAAAAAAACCACATGATTATCTCAATAGATGCAGAAAAAGCCTTCGGCAAAATTCAACAGCCCTTCATGCAAAAAACTCTCAATAAACGAGGTATTGATGGAATGTATCGCAAAATAATAAAAGCTATTTATGACAAACCCACAGCCAATATAATACTAAATGGACAAAAACTGGAAGCATTCCCTTTGAAAACCAGCCCAAGACAAGGATGCCCTCTCTCACCACTCCTATTCAACATAGTGTTGGAAGTTCTGGCTAGGGCAATCATGAAAGAGAAAGAAATAAAGGGTATTCAATTAGAAAAAAAGGAAGTCAGATTGTCTCCGTTTGCAGATGACATGATTGTATATTTAGAAAATCCCATAATCTCAACCCAAAGCCTCCTTAAGCTGATAAGCAACTTCAGCGAAGTCTCAGGATAAAAAAATCAATGTGTAAAAATCACAAGCATTCATACACACCAATAATAGAGAGCCAAATCATGAGTGAACTCCCATTCACAATTACTACAAAGAAAATAAAATACCTAGGAATCTAACTTACAAGGGATGTGAAGGACCTTTTCAAAGAGAACTACAAACCACTGCTCAACAAAATAAAAGAGGACACAAACAAATGGAAGAAAATTCCATGTTCATGGATAGGAAGAATCAATATCGTGAAAATGGCCATATTGCCCCAGGTAATTTACAGATTCAATGCTAGCCCATCAAGCTACCACTGACTTTCTTCACAGAATTGGAAAAAACTACTTTAAGGTTCATATGGAACCAAAGAAGAGCCCACATAGCCAAGACAATTCCAAACAAAAAGAACAAAGCTTGACACATCACAGCACCTGACTTCAATCTATACTACAAGGCTACAGTGACCAAAACAACATGGTACTGATACCAAAACAGATATATAAACCAATGGAACGGAACAAAGTCCGCAGAAATGACACCACACATCTACAACCATCTGATCTTTGACAAACCTGACAACAACAAGAAAAGGGGAAAGGATTCCCTATTTAATAACTGGTGGTGGGAAAATCAGCTAGCCATAAGTAGAAAGCTGAAACTGGATCCCTCTTTTACAACTTCTACAAAAATTAACTCAAGACGGATTAAAGACTCAAATGTAAGTCCTAATACCATAAAAACCCTAGACGAAAACGTAGGCAATACCATTCAGGACATAGGCATGGGCAAAGACTTAATGACTAAAACACCAAAAGCAAAGGCAACAAAAGCCAAAATAGACAAATGGGATCTAATTAAACTAAAGAGCCTCTGCACAGTAAAAGAAACAATCATCAAAGTGAACAGGCAACCTACAGAATGGCAGAAAATCTTTGCAGTCTACCCATCGGACAAAGAGCTAATATCCAGAATCTACAAATAACTTAAACAAATTTACAAGAAAAAAACAAACAACCCCTTCAAAAAGTGGGCAAAGGATATGAACAGACCCTTCTCAAAAGAAGACATTTATGCAGCCAACAGACATATGAAAAAACGCTCATCATCTCTCATCATCAGAGAAATATAAATCAAAACCACAATGAGATACCATCTCACGCCAGTTAGAATGGCGATCACAAAAAAGTCAGGAAACAACAGATGTTGGAGAGGATGTGGAGAAATAGGAACACTTTCATACTGTTGGTGGGAGTGTAAATTAGTTCAACCATTGTGGAAGACAGTGTGGTGATTCCTCTCAAGGATCTAGAACTAGAGATACCTTTTGACCCAGTGATCCCATTACTGGGTACATACCAAAAGGATGATAAATTATGCTACTATAAAGACACAGGCACACGTATGTTTATTGTGGTACTACTCACAATAGCAAAGACTTGGAACCAACCCAAATGTCCATCAATGAAAGACTGGATTAAGAAAATATGGCACATATACACCATGAAATACTATGCCGCCATAAAAAAAGGATTTCATCTCCTTTGCAGGGACATGGATGAAGCTGGAAACCATCATTCTAAGCAAACAATCACAAGGCCAGAAAACCAAACACTGCATGTTCTCACTCATAGGTGGGAGTTGAACAATGAGAACACATGGACACAGGGCAGGGAACATCACACACTGGGGACTGTCAGGGGGTGGGGTCCAGGAGGAGGGATAGCAGGAGAAATACCTAATGTAAATGACGAGTTGATGGATGCAGCAAACCAATATGGCACATGTATACCTATGTAACAAACCAGTACATTGTGCACATGTACCCTAGAATTTAATAATTAAATAAATAAAGAACCAAGTATTTATTTGTTTTGCCGTATTTAACTACATTAAAAGCTTATCACTGTTAAAGAAAAGAAAGTGAATTAAGTGAATGTAAAGAATTAAAGGGTTTCAGGCAGAGAGAACAGAAAGGGAAAAGGTCTAGAGACAGGAGCATGACTGGCATGATCAACAGATAGCAACCTATTTTTCTAGCTTTAACCCATATCATTCTTATGCATATACTCAGAATTTCAACCTAATCAAACATATTAGCTTTGTAAAAAAAAAATCATATAGCACAATTTTCTATCTTTGTGTTTTCATAAGTATAAATCCTTTTATATGGGATTCTTTCCACCTTCATTTCACTTGTCAAAATTAAGTTCATTTATTCAATCAAAAGTGTCTACTACCTGCCAAGTAACTCATCAAATACATTCATTTTCTTAATATTCCAACTTGGTAATGATGCCTGCTTTAGATCTAGATAGACATTACAGAATCCCTAATAGAATTTATATCTTATTCCATATTCCTTTTTGAAATATTTCCTTTCATATTAGGTTTAAAATATCATAAGAGTAGCACTGAGAGTTACTAGTATTCCTATTACCTATGCCTAGTATACTGTCTTACTGAAAACTGGTGCTTGATACAGAATTAAATTTAATTCATTACATATGCAATGAGGGACAGAAATTCGTACTGAGGCAGTATTCTAATCTCCCCATTTACTGAGGTTTGGAAGTCAAAGTTGCTCCATATTGGTCATTTCTGTGGCTCTCTAGCCTGCATTTTCATCTCTTTTAAGCATGATTGTCAGTGTTAACGTAAATATTGTATACACGTATGATGTATGTACCTTTAGGTAATGTATAGAACCTTTCCAACTAGAGGGGATAGTTATCCCATCTATTGGTGCTGTTCTTGGGAGAAAGAACCAAGCATTAAGATATCAAATGAATGTCACAATTTGTGAAGCATTGAGGAGAAAATGAGAAGCCAATTCCATGACCAATGTTTTTAGATTGAGAGTAAGGGTTAAGTGGCTGCTTGTTTGCCCCATTTTTCCTGATTGTAATCCTTCCATCCCCTGACACTCCCTGGGGATTATTTTGGGAATGTAATGAGGTCAAAAATAGTATGTGGTTGTAGAGGAGAAGATGCCTATTTTTCACTCTTTCCACATTTCGATCAGAATGCCTGTTTTTGAAGTACCTATGGCCCAGTTCTAATGATGTCCACTTAAAAAGTACAGTGTTACTAAAATAATATCAAGATTCTATAAGCTAGTATGTTTTTTGTCTAATAAGGTGTCCTGGCTCTGATAACCATTAATAAGACTAGATACTGTTATGCACAGACTTAAAAGAAACCAGTTTGAAGTGACCCTCAATGCTTATAGCACAGTGGTATGGCACCTAGATCCATGGATGAAAAATTATTTTAAAAGGAATTGGACAAAAATGACAAATTTTGTCAACTCCCCAATCTTGTCTAGAAACTAACCTAAGCAGGTTGAAACAATAGCAAATGCATGTATAGTGGTTCTTCTGTGCCAGGCACTAAGAATTTAATATAGATATCCTTTCAATCCTTACAAGTCTCTATGAGAACATGTATTCATTGGAATGGCCTATGTTACTCAATAATAACAAAACACCCCTGAATTTAAAATGCACAGCTGTCATTGCTACATGGCAAGTCTGAAATCTTCTGCTAAGGAAGAGATTCTACTCCCTAGGAGGAGCTCTTTTAGATATTTTTCATGTAGTTCCTGGCTCCAGCTTCTCAGACATTGTGTCCTTCCATCAATCTTTGCGACCATATTTATTTATATTGTGCCTCAGAATAATGCTTCCTTAGAACTGAGTGATTTTCTTAGCTCATTTGATGCCTGTGGATTTTGGCCTAAGATTGTTTTAAATCTCAAACCTTCAGCTTCTTTAGTCCTAGCTGTTGCTTTGTTTGTTTAAATTATATCATGATCCCAAGACACCACATTAAAGACCTTAACATCGTGACTTGAATGAAAAAAAAAAAAAAAAAAAAAAAAAAAAAAGAAAAGCCCTTCTACAGAGAAGCTACGAATACTGTATTGAGTTTAGTGTTTCTCCTTACCATGGTAAGTAATAAGCTCAGCTTTATTTTAGTCACAAAATTAAAAAATAATAATTTAGAGTATTTAGCATTTGGCAGAACTTTGCCCCAAACATGGTTTCTCCCAATTATTATAAAATGATAGAGAATATTTGATTTTTCCATCTATTTTCATCTAACTGAGATCAAAGAAATAACTATGTCAGGATGTCATGGGGAAAAATAAATGTAAGCATGGCTGTTGTCTTACCACAATGAATGGAATCAAGCAGATAAGAAGCCAACAATTTTTAAAAGAGTTTGGCACTAAACAAAGCAACAGCTGGAACTAAAGAAGCTGAAGGTTTGAGGTTTAAAACAATCTTTGTCTCATGCCTGTAATCATAGCATTTTGGGAGGCCGAGGCGGGCAGATCACCTGAGATCAGGAGTTTGAGATCAGCCTGGCCAACATGGTGAAACCCTGTCTCTACTAAAAATACAAACATTAGTCGGGCGTGGTGGTGGGCGCCTGTAATCCAGCTACTAGGGAGGCTGAGACAGGAGACTCACTTGAACCCGGGAGGCGGAGCTTACAGTGAGTCGAGGTTGCGTCACTGCACTCCAACCTGGGCAACAAAGAGCGAAACTCCGTCTGAAAAAACAAACAAAACCCAAAACACAATCTTAGGCCTAAAGTGCACAGGCATCAAGTGAACTAAGAAAATCACTCAGTTCTAAGGAAGTGTTACTCTGGGCACAATATAAATAAATATGGCCACAAAGAATGATGGAAGTATACAGTCTCCAAGAAGCTGGAGCCAGGGGCTACATGACGTGAAGATTTTGAGGCAAGGAATTCAAAGAATCTTAAAGGTATAACGTTGTTTTATGATTTATATTAAAAAGTTGATGGATCTTTCCAAAATTTTCTAGAATGGATGATAAAAATTATTGTAAATGTTTTCTTTTCTGTGTAAGAGTTTCCTAAAGAATAGTAAAGCTGGGGCCAAGCGTGGTGGTTCATGCCTGTAATCCCAGCGCTTTGGGAGGCCGAGGCGGGTGAATCACGAGGTCAGGTGATCGAGATCATCCTGGCTAACACGGTGAAACCCTGTCTCTACTAAAATACAACAAAATTAGCTGGGCGAGGTGGCGGGCGCCTGTAGTCCCAGCTACTCAAGAGGCTGAGGCAGGAGAATGGCGTGAACCCAGGAGGCAGAGCTTGCAGTGAGCCGAGATGGGGCCACTGCACTCCAGCCTGGGCAACAGAGCGAGACTCCGTCTCAAAAAATAAATAAATAAATAAAATAAAATTAAATTAAAAAGAAAAGAATAGTAAAGCTGTATTTATGTAGACAGTAAGCTTTGGTGAATGAATATCAATTCTCAAGTCATGTGGCATAATATAAAGAATTTGTACTTTGGTTTTAATTAGGCCAGTGCTGATTTTTCAATGATATCTTATTATATGAATAATTTATGTTGACTTTAATAATTAAATAAAACACAATAAAATATAATTACCTGTAATCTCACTTTGTGTCAATTTGTTAGTACATATAAAGACTATTTTTCTTCTAGGCAAAATAAAAAATACTGTGTAAAAAATAAATACTTTCTCTTTTCACTTCAAGGCATTTTCCAGTGTCATTTAATTTCTGTAATTACATTTGACCCCAGTACTTAAAACCTGTTTGATTTTGAAAAAATTGTTAATCTCTGTGTTCAGTATTTTCATGTGTAATATGGAAAGAACTTTGCAGAGGTCCTCTCCATGGATTAAATAGTGTGGTATCACTGAAGTACCCAGAAATGCCTGACACCAATGAGCTTAACTAAATGTTGATATACTCTTCCATTTCTATATGCCCTCTGAGGAAATCTGTTTGTATCCACACAGGGCCAGCCAAAATTTATGTAAACGTGAGGAGAAAAAAAAAAAAAAAAAAGGACAAACTGAAATGTTCTCATGAATAGCTATGACTGCAGTCTATTATTAGGTGTCATAGAGGCACCAACCTTGCATGTTTTATTCTGGCCAGACCGACATAATATTCAGGTGCTGAGGACAATATGAGACATAGTCACCTGATTTTATCTGGAATTAATTATACTGGGCTTGTGGCCTCCTTTCCTGCTTTGTATTTTTGTTCTAGCGGGAGCTGGGACGCCATGTTATTAATCATATTCCACTTGACTGAGGAACTTCCATGTTGCAATATCTTTCTATTTTACCTGGGGAACAATCTTTACATCAGTGACCCATATTCTCTGGTACACCGTGCGGAACTACTCAAAAAATATTCACCAAGGAGAGCTCTATTTCCGTCCACTAAGCCTTGAGTATTACTTTTTAAAATATACCTTATTTTAAATTAATTAATTAATTAATTTTCCGAGGCAGTTTTGCTCTTGTCTCCCAGGCTGGAGAACAGTGGCATGATCTCTGCTCACTGCAACCTCTGCCTCCCGGGTACAAGTGATTCTCCTGCCTATTGCCAAATAGACACCCAATATAAAGGTCAGTCCCTTCTAACTCTGTTATATGTTATATAGCATCTTCTGTTTTACGATAGCCTGTGATATTTTGATATTTAAGCTCTGGCATGTCTTATAACTAAAAGCCTTAGAGATTTGACTTATGGCACAATGGACATATTGTTTCAGGAGTTTCTCAGTTTGGCTGCCTTCCTTGGCTTTCCTAAGCTATGGAATAAAACCTTCAAAACCTAAATTTATTACAAGTGGCAGCAGATGACTTGGCTGTTGTCTCCATTCCAGTAAGATGTCAGAGGATATTTGAAATTTGCCTTAGTAAGAGACATCTATTAAAGTAGTTTGTCTCTCTTACTAGTTTTGCTGAATCTCTAAAGAGTTATTTGAATTTGGACTGGGTTGATGTTATTCAGTTTCTCATAAAAAGTCAGGTAAATGCCAATTACATGGTTAGGGTAAGTAATTAGATTTCTCTAGTAGTAAAATAAGAAAAGAGAAGTATCCTTAGAGGCTGCATTAGTCTGTTCTCACACTGCTATAAAGACATACCCAAGACTGGGTAATTTATAAAGAAGAGAGGTTTAATTAACGCATGGTTCTGCAGGGCTAGGAAGGCCTCAGGAAACTTAAAAATGGTGGAAGGCAAAGGAGAAGCAAGGACCTTCACATGGTGACAGGAGAGAGGAATGAGGAGTGAAGGGGGAAGAGCCGCTTACAAAACGATCAGATCTCATGAGAACTGATTCACTATCATGAGGTCAGCATGGGGAAAACAGCCCCCATGATCAAACTACCTCCATCTGTTCTCTTCCTTGACATGTAGGGATTATGGGGATGATAATTCAAGATGAGATTTGGGTGGGAACACAAAGCTTAACCATATCAGATGCAAAGGGAACATAATGGAAAGAGTGAACTATAGTAAAGTCTAAAGAGGGAAATCAAGTCACTTGCTGGTGAGAGCACAACTAACAAATCTTGCAAGGGCAGAGGATGGAATCTTGGTCTACATGGAGGATATAAAACTTCTTTAGTCCTCATGGGAAGAGAATTAATAACACTAGCTTGAAAAAAATGCTGGAGAGGGAGAGAATGAGATAATGATGGGAGAAGAGATGAGTTTGAGAGTCATTGTTTTGCTGCCTTGGTTCAAACGCCAGGGACAAACTGAGCACATCTAAGCAATTTTCCACAGATGAGCCAACTTAAAACTGAGTAGATTTTTACTAATGACATAGAAGTATACATATTCAGATGGGAGATGCTCATTTAGTGGAGAGTAAGAAAGCCTATATTACATTTTCTGCCATCAAAAACTGTAGGATAAGGGTTATCTACCTTGTTTGCCTATTAGAATCACATGTAGACTTTTTAAAACACGACTGTGGGGTCCCACCTCAAGAGATTCTGATTTAATTGGTCTGGTGTGTGGACTGAAAATCCCTACCTGTTAAAAGCCTCCCAGGTGATTCCAATATGCAGCCAAGGCTCACAGCTCTAATCTAGAAGGAAGGTTGACTCAGATTAACTCTATGAGTACAAACCTCTGCAGAGAGGAATTACACTCTGTCTTCGGTGGAGATATACATTTTACAGATATAAATTTTATCGTTATTTCTCACATAGCCAAATAGACTTCAGGCTCTCAATCAGTTTTAATGTAATAGATATATTTCAGGCAATAGTAAGTAGACCAATAGTCTATCTTGATTCAACTAGCTGGATAATTATTCAGTTGTTCAATTCACTAGGCAGAAGCTTAAACCATATAGAAGAGAGGCTATATTTTAAGATTGGTATTGCACAATAATGAAAAAGAAATTGCTAGGGCCTATTGTTTTAATTGATTAACATGATGAAATGATACAACCTAGGCTTTTAAGAAATACTTATAACTTGTTCTCATACCCTGAAAATATTCTGACCTAGAAAAGTTTATGGGTTTGAATTGCTCAATAATGAAAGACAATGAAGTGAAGACAACATCCTATAGCTCATTTACCTCCTCATTGTGTCTTAGAAGACCGAAATAATCTTAAATGAAGACTCCATTTAAGATTATGGAGCCTTTTCTGGTTATAATACATGAATCTCACTTTCACTGAGTTTCTACTTGAAGAGCCAGTGATGGTGTTTAGGGTCTTATCACCCACACACACAAGATGAGTCCTATGTGGATGCATTTTTCAGTCCATTAAAATTTTATTAATTTGAGAGACAGCATGGTAGAACTGGACTGGAACCTGGAGAACTAAATTTTGGTACCAGCTTGTATCATTGTAGTGGCTTTGACTGGGCCTTTTAATCAATTAAAGTCTACCTTTCTTACTTATAAAACTGGGATAAATTTAAGACTTGTCCTGCCTGTCTAGCAAGTTTCTTTGAAGAACAAAACCACAGCTCAATAGTTACTAAAGACTTTTTGGCAGTTCAGATTGGTTTTATTTACTCTTGACCTTTGTGCTAGGCATTATACTCTTATCTGGGAATTTATAGAAGAATAAGATGCAATACAATTTTTGTAAAACTTTACAGTCATCTTCATAGAAGAATAAGACATAGTTCATATTTTGGAAAAGTTTATCATCAATATCTGCAGTGTGAGATACATCTGTTCACTGTACCGCCTAACCATGAGAGACAATTTATTAGTAGCTCCATTCCCACTAGGAAGTAATGTCTATAATTAATCTTAGTGGCCCTTGGTTTCCTACGTTGTTAATCCTGAGTGGGTCCCTTTGTGTCTTTGGTCCATTACATATATTCTACTTTCAAACCTCAATTGTGTAAGCTGGATTTATAAAATTAATGATCTTTTATCTCTTCTATTGCACATTAGCTTTCTACTGGAATAAAATTACTGTCCAAAACTCCCACCTACAATGTGGGGTCTTGACAATTACACTAGCATTTACTAGTTTACTTTTTCCAAGAATTATGAGTTAAACAGTTTCCAGGGCTTAGTGAAATTTTAAAATGTGGGACTGGTTCAAATATTATTAAGGGATTGAAAATGGTCACAACTGAGCACTAAACCAAATGCTGAGCACTTCTGAGGCACAAAGCCCTGTGTAACTCTTGTGAACTCAGAGATGCTATATAATCCAGTCACTGTCTTGGGTCCTTTTCAAAATATATCCAGAGTTATTTTGTAAATTTGAAAAGAGATGATATCACCCACCTAATTATATAAATTCTCATACTCAAAGCTCCTAGTTGCCTTGGCACTAACTACTGGACTGGATCTTTTGTTTCCTAAATCCTCCTGGATATTGCCTAATTCCCTCAGAGTAGCTAAAATGTTGGTATTTTTCTTAAAAACATGACCTCACACAGAATAAGTTCACCTCTCCCTGGCCCAACCCTACACATTCCCATCGCTATAGGAGTGTACCCTGCGCTCTGTTGTCAACTCAGGGTTTTCTGAGGGGCTCACTGTCGCCCAAGGAAAGACATGGCACTCCTCCCCAACACTACCCACTGTAGTGTACTACCCCACGTAGAGTACTACCTGAAGGCTTACAAATATCTGAGTGTGCAGCATGCAGCGGGTGAGCTTTCTCTTTGGATAGCTAAGCAGTTTAGCTCAAGAATTGCAGTGTTTCCACTCAAATAAAGACCATGCCTCCAGTAAGTGAAACTTTAAAGCAGGATCAGAGTTAAGTCCCAATGCATTGAATGGCAGGAAGTTGGGCCAGAAGACTTTGGACCAGAAGTGTGGGATTTTCTCTCATCAAAGAATGATTTGGGCAATGGGATAGCACTCCTCACAGAGATCCTTGCTACAATGTCCCGGTCCTGAAACTTCCAGCAGGCCGAAGATGAACCATAAGGAAACTTTTAGGGATGGGGCCTAGACATTCAAAGCCATCAACTTGGTGTCTTTATATCCCTATTTTCTCTCAGAATTCTCTCCTTTACTGCCAAGTCTTTTTTCTTCTTTAATCCACATTATGAGCTTCAAATACACTAAAAGGCACCTCAGTCCACCGTCCTTCCAAAAATAAATATTAAATAAAATACAACTCATTTGCTTTTTCTTGCAGGTATAGTTATTAGAAACTTTATGGTCAATATTTTCTTTCTAAAAGGAAGACAAATACTTTTACTTCCTCCAGGTTTCTATTCTTCACACGTAATGAAATTCAGATTGAAATTTCCAATTCAAACTCAGGAATATGGAGTTTTAACTTAACTTCTTCTAGGTTACATTACTTTTCTTCCATACAGAGAATACGTGTTCTCAAGGACAATGGGAATAATAGAATACCCCATTATTATTCATTTTGTTTGTCTCACTTTTCACATACAACAGACTCTGAATAATAATTCTAACACTATCTCAATTAATGATGAGCATAATAACAATTAAAATTTTATTTTGGCGTTTGTTGTATCTTTGCTCATGCTTTTCCCTTTCTGTTCCAAGTTTTGTATTTAGTTTCAGTATATCTTGCTGCATGCCTTTATGGATTATACAAATGCTATGATTTCCACCTTCCCCATTCTCTTCCTGTTTTTTTAATGGTCATCTGGGTCGATATTGTCAAGTACACTGTACACTTTTAATAGGTGCCTTCAATTTTATTTGTGTTGGGGGGAAAACTTTCTTTTTTTTCTTTTAATTTTTTTTTAATTTAGTTTGGTTTGCTTCTTCACCTCCTATTACTTATATGCCAAATCTTCATTGCTGACGTGGTTTGGATGTGTCTCCCCTTCAAATCTCATGTAAAATGTGATCTCAGTGTTGAAGGTGGGCCTAGTAGGAGATGTTTGAGTCATGAGAGGAAATTCTTCATGAATGATTTGGTGCCCTCCCCTCAGTAATGTCAGTTCTTAATCTGTTAGTTCACATGAGAGCTGGTTGTTTAAAGGAGCCTGGCACCTCCTCCTCTCTTGCTCCCTCTCTTGCCATGTGACACACCTGTTCCCACTTCACCTTCCACCATGAGCAAAAGCTTCCTACGGCCTCACCAGAAGCCAAGGAGATGCAGGTGCCATGCTTGTACAGCCTGCAGAACTGTGAGCCAAATAAATCTCTTTTCTTTATAAATTAGCCAATCTCAGATATTCCTTTATACCAATGCAAAATGCACTAATACAGTTGCCCATCTTCAATTTTTGTCACCTTCTCTCAAATATTTTCATCTCTTAATTTTTTATGTTACAAATATTCCTTTTTAAAACCTTGTATTATAATTAATGTCAACAGTATTACGAGTATTATGAGTTCTGGGGCTATTCTGTTACCAGGTTTTGTAATAAGTGTTCATTTTGCTGTTGTTGTTTTGCTATTTCATTGCTATTTCTGTTTTTATATGGGATTTGGGAAAACTAGTCTGCTGCTGCTTAAATCATTTTTCTAGAACTCTTTCAACAGCAAATGTTTTTGCTTATGTAACAAAATAAACCTGATCTGGCCATTACTAGGTCACAATCAATTATTTCTTTTATTAAAAAAGGCATTTATTGAGTTTCCACTACCATAATAGATTTTATAGTCTTTTCAGGTTATTCTGCATATGTAATGAAAGTTATTTACATGCATGCATATATATACTATATAATATGCATATATAATATAATATGCATATATATTATATAATATGCATATATAATATATATGGCATATATATTATATAATATATTAATATGATATAATAATATGCATATAATATATTTAATATTTAAAATATAAATATATAAATTATAATATGCATGCATGTATATAAGTGAAGGTTATACACATGAATAACTTTATATATATATATATATGCATGTCTTTAACATTATTTTAGACAATTGGATTCCATAAATTTTAGATGACACATAGCTCCACCACTTGGTTTCTAGGTGATGTTTGACTCTGTAATATCTATGTTTAAGAAGGTTGATATGACATATTCTTACCCTAGCTTTAAAATTGTCCAGATTCCCACTGACAGTAACAGGATTTGAAAGTTATTGAATTTGAGAAAATCTTCAAAAGAAATATGGTTTATGGTAATGATTCTTAACTTTTATGTCACTGATTTACCTAGGAAACTTCTAAAAAACATAGGCTCTCAGTCCC
Source organism: Rhinopithecus bieti (assembly GCF_001698545.2). NCBI lineage: Eukaryota > Metazoa > Chordata > Mammalia > Primates > Cercopithecidae > Rhinopithecus > Rhinopithecus bieti. The sequence continues at coordinate 519,882 of NW_016818934.1, read as the reverse complement.
GATCATAAACCTAATATGAATGATTTTTTGGGAATACGTAGTTTGGAAGACTTTATTTATTAATATAATGTACAAAATAGTTGAACAGTACATTCTAGAGGCAGGGGACTACACAAAGGATCGATTAGCTATGTGTACTAAAACTCACAGGAAAGGTCATTAGTACTGGGGCTGAAAATTGATACAGAGGGAGACAAGTGAAGTAGGAATAACTCGCCAGCAGGCATTGAGAAAGTTGAGGAAGGCACTTGTATAATATTTTGGTTTTGTCTTGTAGAGTTTGTCAAAATTCAGAATAGGTGTGGCATATGTATGACATGAGTGCCAAAATATCACCCTCTAGAGCTCATGTAAGACTTGGCAAACTAGTTATGAAACTCTTTTATGGTGAATCTGAATATTGCCTCATAATTCTCATTAAAAAACAACAATAGTAACAGCAGTGACTGCAGAAAACCACAACTCTGTGCAATCATTGTCAACAAGTTGGACTTGGCCTGTCCATCAAGATGTATTTGTCATTCTTATTTAGTATCTGAGCACTTAATACATATAAAAATGAAGTCCTGGACTGAATCTCAGGGAGGTGACAGTTGGTCATACCTTGAGTTACTTAAGATACAACTAAGGATACTACCTGAACAAAGACTCAGGGTGCATGAGTATCATTGTCTAGAAAGCCTGAGTTGTGCTGTAGGCTGTGCAGTCTGTTGCTTTCAGTTTTTAAAATAGAGACATATATGATACTTTGTTGGCATGAGCCACTCAGGCTCAATGGGAGGTGAACTGGGTTCTGGAGATTCCACATGGTAATAAGTTCGTTCCATTGAAAGTTGTTGAGTAATTAGTTGCACAAGACAACTTGTTAGAAAAATTACCAATATCTGTATGAGCATGTATGAATCACTTAACTTTTTATTTTATAAAAGAAAGGTTGGACTAAATATGTATTTTCAAATTTTGCTCCAAGAGTCACTAGAACTATCATGGGCCCACAGGAGAATCTCAGGCAAATGGCCTTGAAGCTAATTGTGCCCTTGCCAGCACCCCATCTCCCCCCTAAAAACAATTCAGAAGCATCTCTGTGCTTGTACTTTTTGTTGAAAGATTTCTTTAATAAAATTGATTCATCCCTAGGTCCCCATCCAGTTCTTGTATATTGTGCTTCATTTACTCAAACCACTAAAATGAGCAGTAAGAGTTTGGAAGCAGTAACCCAGGAGGATAAAAAGTCACCAGAAACAGAAACAGTGATATGTTCAGCTAATGCTTCACAGACCTATGTGTGAAACATAACTGATTCACTGGACATTGGGAAAGAAGAATGCCACCTGAACAGGACACAGGCCACCTTGATCTTTTGTCCTTTAAGGTTTTTAGAAACAAACAATTGTGCATATTATCATTAAAGCTATTTATATAAAAGGCGTTTATAGTGATAAAATAACATGCATCTAAATTTACACACGTGATTTTACCAATAGTAATCCGAAACGCTTTCTCAGTCATGGCCTGAAAAAAAAGACTGCATTTTAATTTATCTGCAAATATCTATGGAATTTAGCAGCAGACCCTTCTCTTCTCTTTGATTGGGACTGAGACAATACAGAAAGAATAATTAGATAAAGTTCATCTGGAAGAATATGGTAGCTTTCATGAAGACATTTGAATATCAGCTGCTAAAACTTAAGCCAAAGTTTCTACATTTTTACAACAAGTTCATTTAGGGTACTCAAAAAGGTCCTCTCTAATGTGTGGACATTTAAGCAGAGAACTGTGAAAGAAGCGGAGAAATAAGAGATATAGGAGTATAGGACTGGAACAGTCTGGGTGGTAGGTACAGCTGGGGCAATTTTCATGTCTAGGGTTATATATCAAGTTGATGATCTGCTATGTGGTTATTTTGGTAACTTTTCTTTTAGGATATAAATGTTAAATATTTAACAGTTTATCACCTTTTGCTAACAGGCAATACAATCCATGTTCATGGAATATTTTAAGAGAAAATGTTAGGAAATTCAGAAAAAAATGTAAATAATAAAAGGAACAGCTGTCCTGTAATCCTTCAACTAAGAATAATTCTTACTATGAATTTAGTGCTTCATATTTCAGGATTTTTTTTTCTAGGCCTGACTAAATATATAGACCCATCTACACTAACACAATCTTTTCAACATAATTTATTTTTATATTTATGTGTATCTATATATATACCTATATGTTTACTTATATCTATACACATGTCTGTATCTCTATGCATATCAATATTTATATCAATCTCTCTATATATCCACTTGTAAAATTTTGTCTATCTACTTTTCTTTCTTTTTCCCTAGTTTTTTTTCTACAAAATTTAAATTATATGTGTTGGTAGGTACTTTTGCTTGACAATCCAAAGTTATTCTCAAACACCTTCTTTCTTGATCATTCCATAAGAAGGATTAGAAACATCCAAATAATCATTATCATTTACTCAGCCCCGACTCCCAGCTTGAACCCAGACAAGACCAAGTACCATGCTTTCCAGAAAATAATGAAAAAATAAAGTTTATATTACTCTTAATTTATGTACTCTATATAGTAATTGATACACTTAATTTCTATTTAATTAGCATATCATTACTACCTTTTCACAGACATAAATGTGAACCTAAAATTGCTTGTTTAAATATAGCAATCATTTTTAATAAACTGCACACATTTAAAGCATGTGATTGTGGAGGTTGGCGTCAAGATGGCCAAATAGGAACAGCTCCAACCTCCAGCTCCCAGCGTGAGCGACACAGAAGATGGGTGATTTCTGCATTTCCAACTGAGGTATGGGGTTCATCTCACTGGAGTGTGTCAGACAGTCGGTGCAGGACAGTGGCTGCAGCCAATGAACGAGAGCTGAAACAGGGCCAGGCATCGCCTCACCCGGGAAGAACAAGGGGGAAGGGAATTCCTTTTCATAGCCAAGGGAAACCGTGACACACAACACCTGGAAAATTGGGTCACTCCCACCCTAATACTGCACTTTACCAAGGGTCTTAGCAAACGGCACAACAGGGGATTATATCCCCTGCGCCTGGCTAGGAGGGTCCCACGCCAACAGAGCCTCCCTCATTGCTAGCACAGCAGTCTGAGATCTAACTGCAAGGTGGCAACCAGGCTGGGGGATGGGCACCCGCCATTGCTGAGGCTTCAGTAGGTAAACAAAGCATCCAGGAAGCTCGAACTGGGTGGAGCCCACCGCAGCTCAAGGAGGCCTGCCTGCCTCTGTAGACCCCACCTCTGGGGACAGGGCATAGCCAAACGAAAAGCAGCAGAAACCCCTGCAGATGTAAATGTCCCTGTCTGACAGCTTTGAAGAGAGTAGCAATTCTCCCAGCACAGAGGTTGAGATCTGACAATGAACAGACTGCCTGATCAAGTGGGTCCTTGACCCCCAAGTAGGCTAACTGGGAGTAACCTAACTGGAGTGGACCTCAAGCAAACTCCAACACACCTGCAGCTGAGGGTCCTGACTGTTGAAAAACTAACAAAGAGAAAGGACAACCACACTAAAACCTCATCTGTACGTCACCATCATCAAAGACCAAAGGTAGATAAAACCACAAAGATGGGGAAAAAGCAGTGCAGAAAGCTCAAAATTCAAAAAATCAGAGTGCCTCTCCCCCTCCAAAGGAATGCAGCTCCTCACCAGCAATGGAACAAAGCTGGATGGAGAATGACTTTGACGAGTTAAGAGAAGAAGGCTTCAGTCAATCAAACTTCTCAGAGCTAAAGAAGGAACTATGAACCCAGCACAAAGAAACTAAAAACCTTGAAAAAAGATTTGACGAAAGGATAACTAGAATAACCAAAGCAGAGAAGTCCATAAACGACCTGACAGAGATGAAAACCATGACACGAGAACTACGTGACAAATGCACAAGCTTCAGTAACCAACTTGATCAACTGGAAGAAAGAGTATCAGAGATTGAAGATCAAATGAATGAAATGAAGCCAGAAGAGAAGTTTAGAGAATAAAGAGTAAAAAGAAATAAACAAAGCCTCCAATAAATATGTGATTATGTGAAAAGCCCACATCTACGTCTGATTGGCGTACCTGAAAGTGACAGGGAGAATGGAACCAAGTTGGAAAACACTCTGCAGGATATTATACAAGAGAGCTTCCCCAACCTAGCAAGGCAGGCCAACATTCAAATTCAGGAAAGACAGAGGACACCACAAAGATACTCTTCGAGAAGAACAACTCCAAGACACATAACTGTCAGATTCACCAAAGATGAAATCAAGGAAAAAATGTGAAGGGCAGCCAGAGAGAAAGGTTGTGTTACCCACAAAGGGAAGCCCATGAGACTAAAAGCAGATCTCTCAGCAGAAACTCTACAAGCCAGAAGAGTGGGGGCCAATATTCAACATTCTTAAATAAAAGAATTTTCAACCCAGAATTTCATATCCAGCCAAACTAAGTTTCATAAGTAAAGGAGAAATAAAATCCTTTACAGACAAGCAAACGCTGAGAGATTTTGTCACCACCAGGCCTGCCCTACAAGAGCTCCTGAAGGAAGCACTAAACATGGAAAGGAACAACTGGTACCAGCCATTGCAAAAACATGCCAAATGTAAAGACCATCAATGCTAGGAAGAAACTGCATCAACTAACGAGCAAAATAACCAGCTAATATCATAATGACAGGATCAAGTTCACACACAACAATACTAACCTTAAATTTAAATGGGCTAAATGGACCAATTAAAAGACACAGACTGGCAAATTGGATAAAAAGTGAAGACCCATCAGTTTGCTGTATTCAGGAGACCCATCTCACGTGCAGAGACACACATAGGCTCAAAATAAAGGGATGGAGGAAGATCTACCAAGCAAATGGAAAACAAAAAAAAAGTGAAGGGTTACAATCCTAGTCTCTGATAAAACAGACTTTAAACCAACAAAGATCAAAAGAGACAAAGAAGGCCATTACATAGTGGTAAAGGGATCAATTCAACA